>NW_008237353.1:4432283-4485732 GCF_000691975.1 Corvus brachyrhynchos
CCTCAGCGGGAGCACTGATTTCAACTTGGGTGAGGGGTTTTTACCAGCCTTTGCTGTTTTCCCACTGTTGAAGTAAGTGAGTAGGTTCAAAAGTTGCTAGGATAGGCAGAGATATTGAAATGGTTTGGAGGACACCACTTAGCCAGGAGTCAATTGTTGTCAATACTTGTATCCACCTACAGACAAAAGCAATAGCAAAACATGAAAGAAAGCTGTATTAAAATATTATGGGCTGTATTCTCACAGTAGCCTTTTCTAAATAGAGAAAAGTTTAACACTCCTCATTTCTGTGTAAATGCCAACTGTACTGTATTTCAGCTTTTTATTAGGTACTTGTGCAGTATTTTCACACACATCCATGCACAAAGTGTTTTCCCCTGTGCACAGAGCTGAGACTATTCCTTTAGTATCAGAATCTTTTTGGTTGGAAATGACCTTACAGATCATCAATCACTAATCCAGCACTGCCAAGCCACTAAACCATGGCCCCAAGTACCACATCCACACATCTTCTAAATACCTGCTGGGACAGTGACTCAGCCACTTCCCTGGGCAGCCTGTTCCAATGCTTGAGAACTTTTTGGGTAAAGAAATTTCTCCTAGCATCCAATGTGATAAGCTTTTGTTAGATATTTTTCCTCTTCATTGTTTGTCATGTAATAATAGTGTCATTACATGCCTTTTAAACTTCGCTTTCAAGGAAGTTACTTACTTCTTTCTAACCTTTACTGTGACCCCCATAACTAAATTTCTGAGTGCTTCAGAAACAGTTGTAAGTTTATGTTTGCATTATCTTCCTGAAATGCAGCTTTTGACTTCCCATTTCACAGATAAAGATGAGGCAGATATTCGAAGTGTCTGCTAGAAGGTTAGTCTGGAGAAAAATTTTGATGGTGGCCAGTTAAAGATGCTTGGAACTAGATACTTAAAAAATTATTAAAATTTTGTAGCATATATTCAAGCAAGTTGCAGTGGTGACTTTTCAGCATTTAAGACAACTCCAGGGGACGAAATAGCAAAGAAAAGGAGGAAATTAGTATTTGTTACTTCATGGTTAATTCCAGAGAAACTGCATTTCTCCTCATGAGCTAATCCTAGGAATTATCAGATACAACCTGATAGAGCACACCGTGTAACACCCGTGTGGGAGAGGACTGAGGTCCAGTGGGTACAAATGGTCAGTATTTCAGCATGACTGGGTGCAAGTCCCTGCTCAGGCACTGTATAACTGCAGAAGTTTGGTCAGACCACCCTCTGAATGATACGAAGTCTCTCCTGAGGGTAGATATTCGTTCCAGCCTGCAGATTGGATACTTACTGCTCTTTGATGTCTTAGACAGAGCGCCAAGGTGCTATCATGATTATCTAGCATAAAATACTCTGCAAGCCAAGAAAGGTTTTTCTCATGTAATCTTTCTTGTGGGGAAGGGCTGACGAATCATTTGTAGTGACTGGGGATAGAGATTGTGTTAGATCAGTTAGGCTTGCTAATCACAGAAAGTAACCATTGTTTGATGTTTCCATGAGAGAGCCCTCCATTAACTGCAGCTGAACTTGTCTGAGTGTGAAATTAAAAAGGAGACCCAGATTTCCAGACACTCCTTCAGGTGCTCAAAAGTATGCTAACTGGCACTGTGGGAGACCTCCTAAAACAACTAAGGATACTTAAAGGAAAGAGGCCATGACGATGTGAAAAGAAAACCTTTGTATTATCACTGAACCCACAAAGTTGGTCAAGATCAGTCACGCTGTATTAACTGTTAAATTTTAGGCTTACATGAAATGCTTCTTTTTGCCAGGGTCTGGTTCCAGCTGTGCTTGGTGAACATCTGCAGTCCGAGGAACCATAGGTGTTTAATCCTAGGCAGAAAAGTCTGTGAAAATAAATGCAAGAGAAATTGTCGGGAGACTGCATATTAAGGCATTGCCTAGCTTTAAGAAAACGGTTTTAAAACTTAAACTTTACAGACATAAAAGGTTTTACAGGCTATGTTGGCTTCTGGTGGCATCTGGAATCTGAGGCAGGAATTGTAGAGACCTAATTGCTGACTTGCATTGTGGCCCTGGAGACACTTCAATCTTTTTTATTTTTCTCCTCTCCCTGTAAAACAAGGGAGGTGTATAGATCCCACAGATACCTACAGGTATGAAATTGGGACTCTGGAAGCTAGTATAATTGCAAAGTATTTCAAATGCTCTTTTTTAACCATGTTTGTTGTCCACAACATTGAAGTTTAAGAAGGGCTATATCCTTTGTCTCTGAGGTTGTTGTATTATATAAGTCTCTGTGGAACATTCCATTTTAATGCTTGGTTCTGTAGGAATAAATGAAAACACCATAAATTCAGGATTATGACATATTCTAGGATTAAGGGGAAGGCTTTAGCCAAGAATATGTACATATATCAGTTTATTCTACTTTGCTCCATGTGAAAGATCTTTGAAATCTTTCCTGCTTTTGAGAGGCAATGTCCCTTGAGTAAAAGCAGTATTACTCATTTCACTGTTGATATGTGAATATCATTCAGTTATATTGGTGGTTCTTGTGACATGAATATAGATTTTCAGATCTAGCTGTTCATTTTACTGGGGTACCCTTTCTGATGGAAACCTTTTGTGTCTTTGCCTGTAGCTGCCATTGACCTCCCCATAATTGTCATTGTTGTTTCAAGATTTAAAAGGGAAGAAAAAAGGTGATTGTCTCTGAAAGCTTGTGCTGTAAAAAAAGTATATAATATTTCATTTAATATTCTCATTTGTAGAGCAGTCTTAGAACATTTACATGCTGTCGTTCTTTCATCATCCAACAAAATAAACTGGGAAAATTGTTGTATTATAAACACAACCTTAAAATCTTCATTTAAAAAAACACCCCAAAAAAAACCCAATAAAAAAATTGCAGTGGTCCTTTAAAGAAGGAGCAACCTGGAATCCTGTGGAATGATATCTAGTAAGACAGGTCGTGGTATGCACACTGGAAAATGATGTCTAGTGTTACTACAAATTAATGTACATCCTGTAATTCACTGTAATGTATTTTCAAAGCCATGAAGCCTGTGCTGGTGAGCTCTAGGAAACAGATTTGTCTGTTAGCCAGCTAATTACCAGATAAGTGCCCAGAGCAAGTATCTGCCATCTCCTTCATAAAACTGTCCTATGCATAGGGAGATGAATAGTGACAGAACCCCATCCTGAATTTGTCCACATTGTGCTGCTATGTTCATTCTTCATTTCAACTCATTGCTTGGGTGACTGTGATTTTTGAATTGCAAACTTTTTCTGTTTAGAAGATCTCTCAGTTCTGTTGTGGTTGCAGGTGCTAGCTGGAATGCTGGCTGTCATGTCCTTTGATTCCATCATAGTGATTGACAACCCCCACACCTTATTACAAAAAAATAAAGCTCAGAATCTCAGAATCCAGGCATCACACTATTTTTTTAAAGATGTCATGTCTGACCTTGAATGACAGGTTATTTTGACAGTGCATTGTTTTTGTAGTGGAAGGATACTGAGTCACTAAGTTTAATAGCAGCACAAAATACAAATATGTAAAAAAAGAGCCAAGTCCTGGCTTGAAGCGTTTATAAGTAAATATAAAGAAACAGGCTAAAACAAGTGGGTATAATGAAAAACAGCACAAGACTGTGTTTTAAACATTTTGGAGGTGGTTTTTGGCTTGTGTTTTCTCCATTGGTTGTTTCTCTTGTTTTTGTTTCTTTTGTTAGTTGAGCTTTTTGGTTGTTTCCTTCCTCCTCAAAGTGTAGATCACAAAGGAAGTCATTTAATAAGCCCCAGTTGCTCAGCCTTCTGTCTAGCATCTAAGTGCTTTATGAATTTTGAGGGCTGATTGAGGGAATAATCTGACAGACTGGGGGAGGAAAAAGAAGTAGGTAGGCAAGGGCCTACCCTTAGGTAAGAACATGGAAGAGAGCAGAGATGTCTGCCAAGAAAACACCAATGCAGCCATACAGTAATGGTGGGAATTTAGAGAGAGAAAATGGATTCATTTAATACTCTTAAATAGGAATATTAAAATTTGAATTTAATGTTAATGTAGGAGGAGGAAGTTCCAGATGTGTGTCTGTATGACATGACATTACAAATTTGTGTACCTAGTGGCATCTCTGCCTTTGCTTATTAGAGAGGCTGCATGGTCATATGATGCAAGAGAGAAATGAGGAGAAGTAGAAGAAAAAGAGAATGGACAGGAGGGATTATTGTAGTAGTAATCAAGGTAAAAGTTGTGTAGTGAGCAAGGGGTTTTTTTCTATGTTGATCAAAGGAATCAGACAGATCATGCAGGTGTTATTGGAAAAACCACAGGTTTTGCTGACTTGCTGTGCAGGTCAGGGAAGGCCCTAGTTAAAGATGGTCTTCATAGAGGCTGACAGGTGGAAGGAAGTGTCATATTTAATGCAGATGAGCCTAAGGTCAATCAATCTCTATAGCCTCCCATTATTAGCTGTATAGTTGTATCCGACCATGGTCCAGCTCCTAGGACTATTGCTGACCTGCGTTGACTGGGTCATTTGTAGTGATCTTGATGTAAATTAGGAACTGGGAACTGTAATGGGTCAGGGGCCGGAGCACCTGGCCTGTGAGGAGAGGCTGAGGCACCACGCTTGTTCAAGGCTGGAGAAGGAATGGCTTCAGGAGACCCCAGCAGAGGCCTCCCAGTGCCAGTGCAGAGGTTCCTGAGAAGACCAAGCCAAGTGCTTCCCAGTGGCACATGTGGGAGGATGAGAGACTGGGCCTAAGTTGAAATGAGAGGTTCAGACTGGATATGAAGAGAAGCATTTTCGCCATGAATGGGCTCCAGCAGGGGAACAAAGGCCCAGAGAGGTCGTGGTCTCCATCACTGGATGTTTTCAAAGCCCAAAAAGAAGAAATAATATGAATTTCCTTTGCAAAAGGACCTGGCTTCTTTATTTTTTTTCCTCAAGGTTTCTTATTTTTTAAAATGGGTAGGTAAACTCTGTGTGTATTGGGAATCAACAGATTCCTAGGAATGGTGTACAGCTGATAACATCTGACACAAGCATGCTTGTAGACAGCATTTTCTCTTAACAGCATTGTACTGGGCATTCATTGGATTTCATGGTGGTAGGGATGCTTCTTGTAGGAATTACCATGTTACTTCCATTCGGAAAAAAATATTTTCTGTATTATTTTGTAATTTAAGATCAGCATTCCACATTTGCAGAAGGCTGGTAAAATTTTTAAGGTAATAAATCAAAGGAGTTCTCTTAATACCTACAGAACTAAATGTGTCTTCTGGAGCTATTCAATAAAATTTAATTTACATATTTTTTGGATGTGTAATCTATGTGACCTTCAGTAACTGTTTGTTTTTTTAAATCTGAAAAATGCCTTTAAAGTGTAATAGCCCAGAGTTGCAAATAGTGCAGCAGGATATGTAATGCATATTTTAACATGTTTTCTTTAAATTTGTCACACAGACTTGTTGTGCATGATTATGTAAAAGTCCATATTTTTAAAGGCAGTAGTACAAGTGTGTGATGTACTTGGTTGGGCTAAAAAATTCAGAAGTCTAATTTATCTTGAGATATGCTCAGTCAAGTAGTTTTTCACAGCAGTTAGCTAACACTTCAAGCTCTAACAGTGCCCCTGAGCCATAAAAGAAATTTGCATGTAAGAAATGTTTTGAATCTATTAAAACCTCAGCTCAGAGCTAAAGAGTTTCTCTTATGTCTTTGTTGACTAACATGAAGTGAGATCTTACAAAAAGCAAGGCTATGATCGACAGATGCCAAATCTTAGGTTTTGATGTGATTATGTATTTCTTTCATGCACAGTGGTTTAATCTGGGACTGAAATTTGAGAAAGACAGCAATGAATGGGTCTGTGCAAGAGTACACAAAATATATTACTCCTGGCAGTCGTCAAGACAGAATTATTCAAAAAATAATCTGAAATGCATTTGATCATACACTAGAAGTTTTAATAATTTATATTATACCTTATTAGCAAAGTCTTGTGTTTACTTTGTGACTGCCAAAACAAGATTAAAGGCTGCCTCCATGGAAATACAAGATGCTTAGCTCAAAGTGTCTGTCTTTGCATTTCGGTTTGGTAATCTCCCTACCTCCCCTCATTTTGATTAATAGTATATAGTTTTAAATCTTAGAGTACCTTTTCCTCCACTGTGGTCCTATCTAGTGAGAGCAATGCTTAACAAGTCTACCAAATAGTTTGTGGCCTATCGAGACTGAAACTAGTATAAACACATATTTTTGGAACTTCTTTACCTTAGGGCTTCCTCCAAGCAATTTTGTTAAAAGAGGCTTTGAATTTAGTTCTAAATTCCACTGAAATGAATCCTTATGGTAATCTTTCTAACTCTTGCAGCTACAAAAGTGTGATTTCTGAGCTCAGCTTAAGGAACTGTTGCACTCTGACTAGTGATTACTAGTGATCACTACTCTGAGTAGTATGTGGTAAATATCACAGCTATATCAGTTTAGAATATTACAGAAATGACTTAAAGATTTCCTTGGAAAACTAATGCACTGTGAATATTTTATTCTCTGTCACAGAGACAGAGGTACAAATAAGGGCTGTTCAGAATTAATGCTTCTATTAAGTGAGAGCATGGAGAGTGGACGAGTGTAAATGTTAGTTCAAAAAATGAGGTCTTTACCTCCACTGAGGTTTTTTACACCAAAGGTGCATAAAATTATATATACAGTGTTTTTCACTAATACAGCTGTTTATATGATACTTGTGTGCTCAGAAGAACTGCATCTATTCTTGACAGGCCCTTCACTGTTGTCCAGACTGCAGTGAGGGCCACTCAGCTCTTACTGAGGAGGGAGAGGGTGCAGTGACATGGTCCCATTAGCAGAGCCCCTCTTCCCACTGGGGAATTTCTGCCATGTCTCACAGAGCTACATCACAGACTCTCAGGAAGAGGCATCCACCTGCAGGTGTCTCTGAGTGATTATCCTGGGTTTAAAAGCTCTGTATGAATCTCAGGATGGGGACAAAAAGACTGTCATTTTCTACGGGAGCCTTTCAGTCACAGGGAGCCAGATGTACTCTTTTTTTTACAAATGCATGTTCTGTGATGATAATGAGGGAAATTTTCATGGAAGCCTGTGGTATTACTCATGTTTCAGGCAGAATTTTGGGCCAAAATAGAGAATAGTGCTTAGAAAACATGGATCAGATGAACATACTCTTTACTTTCCTTGAAAGGATATATTTGGCAGGGTCACCTGACGAGATGTACATTATCAAGCAGAAATGCAGCAGTGTTTTAAGGGGTGAGCTGTGATGTACATCTTTAAGAAAAGGGTCACTTCAGTTTGCAAATCAAGATATTTTTGTCTTTCTACAGAAAGAAAAGAAAAAATGAGTTTAGTGTATCAGTATGATCATCTCATTTATTGGAAATATGATGAAGTAAGGAAAAAATGGATTTCACAGTTGTGCTTAGGCTGATTAGATGACATACTACTGGGACAACTCACCAGCAGCATTTACCACCACTGGAACTTTGTAAACCTTGCTAAAATCTCTTGTGCCGTTCTGTCCTACTAGCAGTATGCAGCACTACCTAATGCATATGCAGTGCTTGTTGCAATAGAGGTGTAAGAAAACAGTATAGTAACAAAAAAAAAAGCAGTATAGGCTATTCTTGATCAAAATTATACCAGCAAGATGAGACTCTTTGGTTTTATGTTGGAAAACAGAAAAACTGTATAACATAAACGAAATGCCAGTGAAGTCACTGCTGTAAACTATGGCACAGAAACATGATTGAATACATGAAACGCTGATGTGCTTAACTGGTAGTGAAGGGGAAGATTAAACAAAAGTCTCTGAAACATTTTGCAACTTGTAACTTGTGGTTGGGGCATTTTGCTGGCTGTCCCTAGTCTTGCTGAGACATGTAGATAGGAACAGAAGCTGAGCATGAAGAGGAGGAGCATTGAGGAGAAAGTTACAAGGTCATTTATGAGGTACTAGCCCTCCTTATCTGCTTGCCAAGGGATAGCATCGAGTCTTGTACAACTAAATAACCATGACTTTCATCATGCAGTGGAGAAATATTTAACTAGGAGTCTATAGGCTGATTGTAGTCAGCCAAATTTTAAGTCATGAATCAGTGAAAAATAAATATCAGAAGAAATAAGACTTTAGTTGTAGTGATATTTTTACAGCCTTATCCATTCCTTTGAATCACGTGTTAGCCTTAGTGTTAATGTACCAACAATACATGTAAAAACAGGTCATTACCATAAATTAAGCACCTTACATTAGTAGAGATTTGTGAGACCTGCAAAGAAAAGAAAAGCTTTATAAATATCTAAAAATAATAAATTGCAAAAGAATTTTGATTCATTTGTAAAAAATCCTCAATACTGTACATTTTCAAGTTTAATCTGCAGGTAAAGGTTAATCATCTTTGATTTGGGAGGACAAAATAGCTATGGCCAAGTACTAAAATTTCGGATGCCTTAGAACCTGATTGTAATTAATAACTGAACAATAGTTTTTGATTAAGTTAACATGTTCTGCACAGTATAGACTGAAGTTCTGGAGTGGTGCTGCTACTGTGCCTCACACTGTGGAGAGCTACATCCCAGTGTGCTTGCCTGTTTCCTTTCCTCTGTTTACCCAGTTGATGGTCTTCTAAGTGCAGTATGTGTGAGAAGTCATCCTCATTTCATAGTTCACTTGGTCAGTAACCCTTTGCCTATGTGAATTGGGGTGTAAGTCAGCAATAACTTCGATGTTAGAATAGCACTTACTCCAGGCTGTCATTTGCCCCTTTGATGCTTACTTACCTAACCAGTAGTAATCATTATTTTCCTCCTACAATTACTATAATGGAGCTGATTGCTGAAATGGAAAACAGGAGGCAGTTACAGAAGGTTTGAATTGTGCTGTCACACTTTCATGGGCAGGCACCTTTCTTGGAGCTTTGATATTTTTTTGAGTTTCCCCAGAAATATGTTTGGTGAAAGACCAAGCGGGCATCTGGTCTGTATTTTCATGTGGCCCTGTTTCAGCTTCTTGGAAATACAAGATTATCCAGATAGGTACTTTCTGGATCCCTGATTTGTTTTATACAAAATGTAAAAGGGAAAAAAATTAAATGGTTTAATCTAAAACCTTTTTTAACTGGAAATTTTCAAACCAATTAAAAATCCAACTGAACTCAGTTGAATTCCCAAGAGATTATTGAAATATAGGGAGGAAAACAGAAATGATCAACAGAAATATTGAATCTTACGATGCAGCATCATTACACCTTTGTTTAATTACACCTTTACCACTTATATCTCTTGCAAATGTCATCAGATTACAGTTTCACTGGATGCTTTTCCTTTTGAGTATCTACAATGCTGAACTGAACAAGGGTACGAGAGAAAAGAGCCTTTTATTCTTTTCACTTGGATTTTTTGCTGAAATAGTGATGCAACATCTGTAACTTGTGCTGCAGTTAAAAGACCTCATATTCTTGGGGATCTTGGTGCTTGCAGTCAGGTTGGGAACGGTAATGGCAGGCACAGCAGGGAACTGGCATTCAATATGCTGAATGAGAAGGTGAGTGTTTTAGCACAGCTGCCTCCTGAGGGTCAGGGGAAAGGAAAAGCCCTGTGGGAGGATTTTTCAAGCACCACTGAGCTGGCACACCAGGAGTCGATGATTGACTTTAGAAGATCCCTGCTGTGCGAAGGATTGAGTGTTGTGGTCCTCTTTATCACTGGATAGACATTTCGTTTGGAGAAGCCAAAAAATGGAAAGTAGTGAGATAGCAGCAAAACAAATTAAAAAATAACCACCAAACAACTGTCTGTGCTGACAGTGAGGTCTGGAGATTTGCTTTTGTTGCTAACAGCTGCATTGATTTGGCAGTTAATTTCATTAGAAATACTGATTCTGTATGGCATTTATAAGATTCCTGTATGAAAAACTGATGACCTGATGATGATGCACTGCAGGTTGAATTGTTGGTCTTGAAAAGGACATTAATTTGAACTTCAGTATAAAGAGGAGATTGTATTTGGTATGTACAATCAGAAATACATAACAGTTTCAATCTTAATATGTGCATTTCTTCACAGGAGTTCAGACGTGCACCACAGAACGGCACAAACTGGAAAGCCCAGCCTTCTGCTGAGATCCCAGTGAAAACACGGCTCAGCTCGTGGATGGCTTTTCAGCTCCCATGGCAACAAGAGGGAGGTGGACTGAAGATCCTGTCTGTCAGCCTGGCTCTACTGGCAGTTCTTGTTATGTTTTACTACAGAGGAATGAAAACAGAACCGTGAACTGAATGGGGCTTTTATAAAAACAGTGAAACTGCTGTTTAAAATCTTCAAAGGAAACACTTTTACCAACAAATCTTTTTTTCTTTTTTCTTTTTTTTTTTTTTTTAGAAAAAAAGAAAGCTAATCTAAATTGGGCAATAATTTGTACTCACTCTATGCCTTTCCTGTCATTCAAAGGAGAGAAGGTTAATAAACTGTAGGGAGGCCTATCTTGCCAAAACCTGAGATCCTTGGTTGGTAGAACAGTTTGTTGCACCTTTCCTTTTCTTTTTTTCCTAAAATGATGCAATGTTTGCATTACATACTCTTTTCATAATTGCTATATCAGGTAAAATTGCATTAAGTTTGTAAGGATCTTTCCATTGAGTGATATTGGTCATCTTTTATGGTTAGGATATTTAAAGTTTTCCTAAAGATTTTTCTTGATGCAGTGTGATGGTTTGGTATCTGTCTTTTTACATTAGAATGAACACTGCAAGGCCATTAAAGTTTGTCATTTGTTGCTATTTATTTTGCTGTCATGTCTGAAAGAATTTTTGACTGCCATCTTGCCTCTCTCAAGTTCACAATTAGTTATTAGGCTTTGTTAATACAACAAGAATTGTTTTTTACATAGAAATAGTTTTAAAGGTGTTGGGTTTTTATAATTGAATGGGAAGATGTAGTTCTGATGATTGAGTTCTGTTAAAAGATGGATTTAATACAGTCTGTAGATTTAATACAATGCTTAAAGAACTACATGTGAATCTCCAGAAGCTGTGCGTTGGCTCAAGAAGACAATTATTACTCTCTTAGTGGGAAGGTTGCATTTTACACAATGAAAATTTCTAATTACTTTCTTCAAGCCATTTTTGTCATAACAGGATCTCCAAACATGCTGAGAATGTCCTGGTCAGTCAGGGACTGGACTGTGTGCCCAGTTCTTCCAGCACCTGATCACATAATATTGTTGGTTTGTTCATGCCTTGTCACCTTTCTGAAACTTCATCCAAACTTCCACTTGCAAAGACTGTTTAAAGTCATAAGAGCAGGAACTGCAGAGGGGTTTTTTAATGTTTGTTTCATACTCAGATGGAGCGGAGCTGTCTTACTTGGCTGTTGTGGTTTAACCCCAGTAGGCAGCTAAGACAGAGCCACTTGCTCACTCCCCTGCAGTGGGGTGGGGGCAAGAATCAGAAGAGTAAAAGCGATAACACTTACGGGTCAAGGTAAAGACACTTAAATAGGTAAAGCAAAAGCTGCCCGTGCAAGCAAAGGAAACCAAGGAAATAATTCATTCATTACTTTGACAGGCAGGTGTTCAGCCATTCCTGGAAATGCAGAAGAGGCCTTGACTCGGTGCAAGCTCCACTCAACAACAGCAAATCCAAAACACAGCCCCATACCAGTTGCAGTGAAGAAAATTAACTCTATCCCAGCTGAAACCAGTACATTGTCTCTACAGTGCAGAGGAATAATCCCCTAGTAAGAGTGCTTTGTACTTTATAAACCGGGGATTCATAATAGTTACAGACAATTGATCAGGAAATTCCACCATGATGTTTTTAGCACAGCCTGTAAATTATAACAACAGATGTAATTGTCTTCAGGAAATCAGGAGTGTGATGACTTGAATATTATATTCCTTATTGCAACTACTGAAGGTCATGAAGGTCATGAACAAAGACTGAAAACACATGAGTTTTAAAAGAAAAAAAAAAAGGAAGCAAAACCCCAACAATCGTGCCCTTGATTTGCTTCTCTTTGTTGGGCTGCTTTTTTTCTCAGGCCTTTCTGTAGAGCAAGGAATATATAACAATCAGTAATTTACTTTTCTAACAAATCTGAGAAATTCTCAAAAAAACCTCACCAACTTGACTCTGGGAGTTGAAATTTTCAGGAAAGTACCACAGATTGCAAGATTCTCAGGAAAACTGTGGATTGGCAAAATCATCATATCCAAGCCAAATTTTCACATGTGATGGGAATAATCTATGCAGATACGTTCTGTGCCTCTAGCATTATCTCTGTCAGCCACTCTAGCTTATCTAATCGTGGCAATTACAGACTCATTGCATCAGCTATTACGGAGATTTATGAAGCTTGTGATTTAGATTCTGTGCATCGTTGTCTTTAATGGGACCAGCTTATTTTCTTAGAAGTAGTGCAATATACTGAAAGAGGCCAAAGAAGACTTTGTAAATGACATTGCTCACAGTATATTCTTAAACTGAGCTTTAATTTGGTAAGTAGGAAGTGTTGTTTATCACATAGTTTGTTGCCTTCCTTTAGATTTTGAGAGGTTGTGTTGTCAAGCAGCATTATGTTTGTTATTGTTTTCTGTTTATGTACAGCTAAAGCTTCCAAACCCACTGAGCTGAGCAAATCAGTTCTGGTCAAACAGCTCACCTGGACCAAGCCTGGACCAAGCCTGGGGCTACTGGTGCAGCTTGGAAACCTCAGTGAGTGTGGAGTGAACTGTACAAGTACATCCTCCTCATGGAACAAGTTGACCTGTACACATCTGATCTGTGATTTTTGATCCCGTTTGGCTCCCTGAATGCTTCTAACTGCCCTGCCAGGCAGCATTTTTAATTTTTACATCAGCATTATCTTTGATACCTATTTCCACCAAGTATTCCCTCTTTACAAGCCATAAGGGGGGGTGAGAAATCTGCTGCACTCCAGCTTAACAAGGTCATTGCAGGAGCGGTTACCCCACAGTCAACTGATCCCACTTTTACACATCCTCAACACACTCATCACTAGAGAATGGGTCTGCTAATAAGCAATCTACATTCAGTGCCCTTTTTTCAGAGCAAAAAAAGAATATCATTTCCATTTGATACCAGTCTCAACAATTTTTCTTAAATGTTTGCAGTAGCTCTGAGTTCTCTTTGGCTGTTTTCTATGAGGAATCTTGCAAACCACAGAACCCTGAGTAGCAAAGACATCTTCAATCTCTCATGAACAACATTAAGTACACACATTTTATTTTCTGCTTGTGCATTGTATGCTAGAGGACTTCGTCATTTAATCTTTTCATTGTAGCTTTCTAGTAATGGTATACTTGTTTAGAAAAAGAGTATGACAGATGAAGTGTTTTATGTAAAGCTTGTTCTATAAAGCAAGAGAAAGAAGAAAAAGAAGGTGCTTTTTGAGGAGATTCACCTCTGTTGCATCATTCCTTGCACATCTCTGAACATCTGATAGCTACTGTTAATCTAGTTTCACTCCCCAGTTCAACTTCCCATATGGAAAGCTGGAGTGATTTTTGAATAACAGCAAGTAATATCTGAAGTGGCAGCAACTGGCAACTCTGACACTGAGCTTGGCTGTGGCCATTACCCAGAATCCTCCTGCTCTTCTTGAGAAGCAATTACAATTTCACAGGTTGGAATTAAAATTCCCTGCAGTATGCAGGAGAGTAACTGAAACTGTCAAAGTGATTTCAAGCTGCTAATCTCTCACTGCTCCAAGAGTGAAAATAGAGCCCCTCTTACCCAGGCACAGATCTGACAACTTAAAAACTCCAGCCTTCCACTGCGTTTAAATACATATGGAGAGTGGCTTGATCTGCTCACAGAGGATATCTGTAAAGATGTTATGTCTATGAACATTTGTGTGTTATTAACAAGTCTATCTTTTTTAACTTTAAGATGTGTGTAACTTCAGGGACTAAGATGAATATAAAAGAAGTCTTATGCAAGAGCTCTGACAATTTAGAGGAATGAGTGGGCATGTGACTGTGTGAAGCTTATTAAAATCTTTGTTTATGTCTTCTCGAACATGCACTTTTTGCTAGAAAAATTGCTTGCAACTTTCCCAGATTTTATTTTCACGGTTTTATATCCCACATTATATTTTGTGTGCACTGTGGTTGATTATATAGATAGAAACAAAGAGCATTTAGAAATGAAACAGCAGAGGAAAAAATTGAGGGGCTGTAAAACTAGGGTGCAAAATGAAAAATACTAGTGCAAAAGCTTTAAAGCAAGTTTTATCTAGGAGACACAGACCACAGAGTTAGGAATTGGCTGCAAAATACCATTTGACTTGTTGACAGGCAGGGTTCATCCACTAGATAATTAAAATCAGAGTCATTGCTGGAAAGTGTTTGTGCAAATATCATTAAATGTCTTTTAGTTCCATATTTGATTCATGCATGCTCTTAGCATTCAAGTGAATGCTTTTTTTCTTTAAATGAAGGTTCTTCAGTAAGAGGAAGGGAGATGAATTATTAATAGTCTATTTTCATTTTAAAGAAGTACAAAAAAAAAAAAAAAAAAAAAAATCATGCCACTGCACCACATGTCTGTTGGTATCCCAGGGTCTGTTAACTCCCACTTGGGAAGTTGTGGTTATGGAATTGGATCATTAATGCTGTCTAGTCATGTCCCATGAATGGAGAAAGAGTAATATTTGAGTATTCTTTCAACAATCTTTATTTTGCTGGAAAATATTTAGCAATTACAGCCATTCTTCTTAAAAAGTGGTCTTAATGTTTTATAGAGGACAATCTGCCCTGCATGGTGTGCTTAATGCTGGTTTTAGGTAATGGGGTGAATTTCCATGTTGGTGACCAGAGCGTGATGCAGATTTGTGCCTACAACTTGCGTGCTTTAAATGTGCCATCTGTCTTTGAATGTGAAAACAGCATAGTTGTGCTCAAGTGAGCATAAAATATTGTGTCTGCTCCCTTCCTGGGTGGTGTTTGTGGGGAGTGGTGTACAAATGTTAGTTGGCAATGGGTTACAGATTACAGGAGAAGCTTGGAGATGATAAAACACACCAAAAAAGGGCCATGATTGTTTGGCACATTGTAAGAGTTGGGGATCTGAGAGAAATTAATGTGATGAAATCATGACATGATGGGAAATTTGGCTTTTCATGGTTAGGATATCATAACAGTATAATCTGAAGAATGAAACTTTAATGGTGCTTGGAAGGCTTTGCTGCACAGACACCCTTACCCTTCCCAACTGCTCATAACTCTTGAGTTCCTGTGCTGTGTTAGAGCAGTCTGTTCCACCACACTGGTACCACAGCCCGGCCTCTGGCTGTGGGCTGGGCACACGCAGTTTCATGGAGGAGGGCATTCCAACGGTCCCCTCTCACCCTGCTTGTCAGTGCATTACATTTCTTGCTGTTTGGTACGTGAAATGGGTAAACTGTGGCCAGCAAAGAAACTTCCTCAGTCCGGTGGCATTCAGTGTATAATGCACGCTCTTTAGTGGTTGCAAGCTTCAACTATTTGTTTGGGTTTTAAGTACCTCCATTCCACTGTGAGCCTGCATTCTCTCTTAGCCTTTCTTCCAGCTGCTTCATCCAAGCTATCAGCACCTCATTTTGTTTTATGGAAGATGACATGTCTTCAGAAGGGTACATATTAGTCTGAGGAAGATGGCTTTTTCCCTGAAAACAAGAATGCTGCTTCTCCAATGGAGCTGATTTGCCAGAGGTATCAGTGCTTGGAAGCCATTGTTGTGCAGTGTCTGTCCTTCAGCTGTGTGGTGTCTGTCTGCCAAAGCCTTTGGGTTATGCCAGAAACTCCCATTTGCTAATAAGCAGGATTAAAAGGCCTCTTCTGCTGTGCTGTATTAAGTTTTGAACTTGCAAACCCCAGAAATGCCGTAATTCAGCGCAAGAGGTAAAACACATTGTTGATGTCAGCTGAACATATTAAATTTGATATGCACTAGTGGCTTTATGAGCTATAAAAGTCAATATCTAAAAATCACCAACTACAAGATGTCTATACAAGAGATTACAAAGGGCTGTGTGGGACATGGTCTGCAGAGTGTTAGTATGAGACTGCAGGAGGAAACAAGAGAATGAGTTACCAAGTCAGCTGTACAGATAACCAGTGGCAGAGCAAAAGATGTTCACACTCAAGGGACAGCTTAATCGCCAAGTATTATGGTAATATTAAGCAATTTAGAAAAGACAGATAGCAGCTTGGACATGCTGCAGCAGCATTAATTTGCTTCTGTCCTGCTTGGATTGTTCAGTAGGCGAAAAGGGCAATCTGAATGACATTCTCCAGCAGAGGGATAAAACAGAGCCTAACAGCAGATAGCAGCTTTGGATCTGTGAGTAGTAAGTTATTTAGAACAAATCTGAACCTCCTGCACTTCCATGTCTCCTCCCTGTGCTCCTCTGAAGGGACACCTTGTTTTCATTTGGCTTTATTTGGCATTTTTTTATGCAAACAAGTATTCAGGTTCCCGAACCTTTTTTATTTTATCTGACTGAAATAATACTGAAAAAAATCATTTGCTTTTGCTTCTGGTTTTAAGATCAAACTTGTTTGGATTTTTTTGCATGCCCTGTGAGCCTGCATCAACCAGCATCTTACTTGTAGGAGGGGGAATCAATTTATGCTGAAATGAACCTAAACTGGAAGTTTTCAGTTGGTATGTGAAGGACTACTAGGGATATCAAGAAAAGTAAGCCTAGCTGGCAATGTCTCTTATCTGCAGATTTGCCAGTATTGCATACTAAAAATTATTGAAGCTAACTAATCTAAATCTACTGATAAATTCTCGGTTTCTACCAATTTATAGTGTCATTAAAGTCAGACACACAGCTTACTTGATAGCCTTGCCCCACCATGTATCTGCTGTAAGAATTACTGCTGCAGGACAGTATTATACATTGCTCTCACCAGGTCCTCCACAACATCTACAGTGCAAGAAGAAAAACAAACGATAAGCAGCAGATAAGAGACAGTTCCTAAACTTTGTAAAGAAGCAGCTGTCTTGAGCTTCAACACAAGCGCTGATGAAAGGATGTAGTAAATTGTAGGTTCAGTTCAGAAAGTTTGTTCTGGAGTAGCTGTCAGCTGTGTTCCAATATAAGAAGTTTCCGTGCCGTGATAGAAGGCGTGGAAAAGGATGGAGGACCTCTTCTCTGACCCAGCCATGTAGCAGCAGTCTACCACTGTAGACGTAGATGTGGCATATATATAGATAGATATATATATATATATATATCTATATATATATATATATACATGTTGTATGTAAAACAGCAGCAGAGCTTCCAGGGCCAGCCCTTTGTCACCCGTGTTTCTCTCCATAGTCTTTGAAAGCTATTTTACTTACCATGTCCTGCAGGACCCTTATATTTCTGATGTCCTTTGATGAGCTCGGAAGCTCTTGTGAGTACATTCTGCAGACATCCAGGATTACAGCTCCGGCTTTCTGAATCACAGCAGGGAGAATGAGCTATTCTGAACTTTCACATCAAAGTTGTTGTCATAAGAGGGTTCAATAGTATATTTCCTGTTCTTGCTGCATACACTGCTGCAAAAGTTGAGTCATCAGCATATAAATACTTTCTTGGCCTCAGAATACCTGATTTTTTTTGTGTGTTGATTGGCTGCCCATTTCATTTTTCTTTCCACACTTATTGACTCATCTAAGAATAATGAAATTGGGTTGCTGCCAATCATACTTCATATTGCTTCAAATGTAGGAATGCTAAGGCAACTCATAAATACTATCTTATCTGCTAGGAAATCCATGAAACTGAATTTTGAGTCATTCTCATTCACAGCAGTAGCTTGAGCTAAAGACCTGGAATAGTTTTGGTAATAAAGTCTGGTCCTGTGGACATTCTTGTGCTGTACTCTCTTATCGTTTGCTCGTGAGGAAAGAAATTAAATGAAAGTCTGCTTTGTGGAGAGAACAGGTTTTATTCTGTTTTTTTGAAATGTTTATCAATCTGTCCAAACTCACTTGACAGGTAGAATTGACAAGGTCTCCTTGCTTTAAAAAAATGACAGTTCACTAACTAGTCTGATTTTCTAATTGTCAGAGTTCAGTTATCTAGACATGCTATTCGTCTTTCAGGCAGTAAGAACAAGCTGGTGTGATGGCCAAAGAAAGCATAAAACTTCTTTTTTCTTAGACTTCATACTTGTTTGGAAAGCAAAACTTTTAGCCTTATGGAAGAGGAATGCTATAGACAGTTCTTTCCATACCTTGTAATTGTCAATATGGGACAAGTTTTAAGTAATACAAAAACCTAAGCAAAGGAAGAATTTTAAATAAATGACTCTATTCTGTTGTGCAGTATGGTTTTAAGTTAAATTACACTTTAGGCATCCAATTATGGTATTTTGCTCATTTTTCTCTCTCTCTTTTTTTTTTAATGTTACATTTCCTCATAGTTCTTGTCAGATTAAACATTTTCATTTCAAAGTAGAACGGTTGTAACTCACATGGTACTCTTATGAAAACAAATTTTGAGTCACAATAATTTCTATAGGCTGAAACTTAATTTCCCAGAAAAAAGGATCAATGTGGCAGCCTCGGGAAGTGAGTACAGTGGCCCAAAGAGATTTAAGACTAAGGATTCTGCCTTTCTGTCCTATGTCCTTCTATTGACAGCTCTTGCTTGCACCAGCAGTACTGCCATGAGACTGCCTGAAGGGAAGTTTGGGTGGCTCATCTGACTGAAACAGTGTTTTGGTGGGGTTCATTTTGGGATAGCTCATGTTGCTGCGAGCATCTTTGCAAGGCAAAGGCTGATTTACATCACCTTGAACTGCCAGAGAGGATTTTGAGTCTTACATGCTGAACTGCCTCTTGCTGGTAGAGCTTTGGAAAGGTCTTTACTCCACCACTTTATTTCCATTCCTGAGTTGCAGAGGCATGCCATTGACACGCAAATTCATGACTGAAAACAGATCACTGTTGTGCAAGCACTGTGGAGCAGAGCCATAAACTTGTTTGAAGACCTCCACACAGCTTCAGAGGTAAGGTGTGCTTGGGAATTGCAGAGCCAAGGTCACAGCCCATAGGGCAGGCAGGATGTTGCTAAACTACAGGGTTTACTGCAGTGATCTTTTCTGATCAGCTCAGGATTAGTGGATCATAAAGGACACAGAAATTTCCTCTCGACCTGTCCTCTCCCTTAGGCTAGTAACTCATTTTTGATATCTAGAGGTACATACCTAATAAAACTTTTATTTTCTTTCCTTTCTTTTTTTTTTAATGGGTGTTCAGTTTGCTGGTGGGCTCCAGGAAGTGCTGTTCATGTGGGTAGAACAGGCTTCATCTTTCATGACTCCCAATCTGTCTCTTTTGTTAACCATAGAAATCAGTTTAAAAAACAGCTGGCATGAGAGTGGGTGGTTTTGGTTGTTTATGGTTTTGGGGATTCTTTTCTCTTGTTGCTTACTTTCCTGATGCACATGCTGCTAAATTTCTATTTGTTAAGGAAGTTCAAAGGAGGAAGAAGTAAGTTCTGCGTCATTTCAGTTTGCCTTTGTGCTTAGATCTGGTCAGAGCCAGCCAAACTCTGGGCAGTCAGCAATGTGAGCAAACATAAAGCAGAGATCTAGCAAAGGACTGGGAGCTTTAAAGTCACATTAAGACTTTGTTATAAACTTCTGCTTTGAAGATTTGCAGTATGACACATGAAAAAAATGTTAACTTCCATTAAAGGTTCTCATGAGATTTGTTACCAAATGTTAGCAAAAAATTCAGCAGAACATTTCAAGGGGTACAATCCAAAAGTTCCTATTATGCATTTGATGAAAACATCTTTAAATAGCCTAATTAGTGTAAAGGAGGAAACAGTGTAATTGCACCAGATTGATATTAAATGCAAATTTGGCTTTTTGCAAGCATTTAGAAAAACAATGACTTTTAGTGAGAGCTTCATGGAAATACGTGAGAACAGAAATGGTTTTTGCTTGACAGTCTGTCCAGTGCTCCCAAAGTATGTGGAAAGCAAATGACTAGACGTTTACATTGTGAAACACCAGGAAAAAGTAGCAGTTTATGATCAGTATTCTTAATGGAGTACTGTGGGCATCCTGCTATTTCTAGCAATACTCTTTTTTCACAAGTCTTTCCCCTGGATTGGCTTGCATTTACTAAAGAATATATACACTGCTTATATATGTATTCTGATATATTTTGGTCTTTCTCCTGTTCATTCTGTAGTCAGCGGCTTGAGAAGGCTTGTGTGAGTTTAGAAAGAGGAAAACATGGTTTAAGAAGCAGTACCATGTCTTGCTCTAATGGCTCTGAAATTTAGTAATTTCGATTTCTTGAAGCAAATGCCCTGTTTGGGGCCAGCTGAGGGAGAGAGCTGTCTCCCCTGCCCAGGCCTGCTTGCAAGACAAATGGCTCCATTGTTTCTGTGGTGTGCAAATATCACCGGTCCTGGGAGGTCAGGATTGCACACACTGAGTGGGTGCTTAAAGGACTTGGATGAAATACACACAGAAGATTTTAAAGATAAGGAGTCAGTAATGGTAAGACTTGTGTACTCTCTAACTGTGTTTTGGTGGTACAGTAAAAACACAAAGCACTGAGCTTGTGTAAACTTACTCATTCTGCTGGATCAAAATATGTCAAGCTGCTTTCTACCAGTAGGCTTTGTGCCAGATAAGGTATCATTTTTCCCTCCGCAGCCAGCCTAAAAACCTGAGGCTGCCATAAGCCTTCTGTCTTTTGCAGGAATGGATGGGAGACAGCAGTTGTCTGAGGCTGAGATTGGATGGGGTGAATCTGGGCTGTGGAGGCTTTCCAGAGGAGTGTACAACTCTGCAGGAATCTGGGCCTAGGGTGAGGCTGAAGGTTAGCTGTGGAGGAGCATATAGATTTTTCATTTTAGTGCTATAAAGGTGATTTTTCTTTCCGTTTTGAAAACAGGAGTTGTCATAGGCATAAGGGCTTATCTAGCAGCCTGCAGGCAGATCAGGTATTACAGAAAGGCACAGCAGTGTTGGTGAGCTGGTGATCTTTGCTTTGGCTCTTGCTGGTGGTGTTCTGCATTAGGCTGAAACAGTTCTTCACGGAAGATCAGTGATTATGGAATTTTGGCAGACTTCTAAGTTACTTATGTTTCAAATAGAAAATAAAAAATCTTCCTGATGTATTTTATATCACCGCCTGTTGCTCTGACCGCACACTTTGTGGTACAGTTTTGTGCTGTCCTTGAATTACACAGATGGCTTCTGCTGTGTGGTGTCCTTCATAATTAGCTGTCCTAGAGCTGGAGTAAAAACATGCTAAGAACTTTGGCATCTTAAAATGCCATATAATCGCCTAAGATTTTGGAAGCACAGTCTCCGCCCCTCACGCCCCACCCCTTAGCCTCAGGGGGAGAAACACTTTTCTCTGTTGTCCTGCATCTTCTGCAGTGGGAATTCCCCCTTCAGTTGTGTCTACTAGAAATGGCACTTTACCAATATCTGGGACCATTATTGACTTTTATATTGCAGACAATGACAAATCACTCACAAACACACTTCATTGTTATGGTGGTTGTTTGGTATCTAGGTAAAACACAGTTGGATGAATTCTAGTCACATGCCAGTGTCTTCACTCAGCCTGAGACTCTATAGAAAGCAGTTGTGGTGGGGGACCGTTGTCAGAATGAGACAATCCTGATGACAGGACTGAGTGGGCTCTTTTAATTCCACTGCAGCAAAGTGGTTTGAGGACCTGCTTCTCTCTTATTTGGAAATAGAAATTATCTGACTCAAGGATTCCTACATCGACTGCAATCCTGGGGTAGAGAGGCAGCACCAGAACTGTATGCAGAGTAAAATTTTTTGAAATACTAATTTATCCACATTTTCAGATACATCTGCTGATCTCATATTTCTTTAGCCCACCAGAAAGGGCATATTTTCATCATTCTTCTTTGCAGATATGCACTGGAGTATAGAATTCTTTCTAATGCATTTGAGTGAAAGATTAAATCCTTCTCTCCCTATAATTTCATTACTCCCGTTGTTTTAATTTATAAGGTCACTGTGACAGATTTTTTTCTAAGGTGGGTTTTCTGGACTTTGTTTAAGGGCTTGGAGGAAGGGGAAAAACAATTAATGTAAGAGAATTATTTTCATTCCAGTAATGTTGATTCGTTTGGCTCATAAGAAGAGCTTATTTCTTTGTTTACTTGGAAAGAATGAATATCAACACATAAATAATCAGCTGAGAACTAGATTTCCAGGAGGAAGAACTTTCCTAGTCACTTTTCTGTTAATTCAAAGCAGTATCTTTTAAAACTGATGTAACTCACAGCCTTATGATGATCACATTACCTTCCCTTAGGAGTAAACACAGACAAAAGTGTCTGCTTAGTTTCCAAACTAGAAGAGTTGTTGCCTCAGGTACTCAAATTCCTATAGAAAAAAGCTTTCCATAGCTCTTGTAGCTGTACATACTGAATGTATCAGTGTACCTGGGGACTTCCATGCCAACTTTTGCCAAGTACCATGAACTCTTCTTCAGAAAGACATGGAAAAACAATTTACTGAACAAGCCTCCCAGAAGTACATTTTTCAGACAGTCTTTCACCTAGCTAAAGTACACAGGCATGATGTGCTATAGCTGGAAGAAGCTAACCACATCATATAATTTCTGAACTGCTTTCCCCCTTCTTTTCACTCTTGGAAAGGTATGTAACCTAACAGGACAACAGGGCTGACTCTTTCTTCAGACCCCATTGCAGTGCAACACTGAAACCTCCTTCTGGAAAATCCTCTTGGGCTAATACAGTGCAATCCCACTTTTCATAATTTGCAAAACCTAATGTATTTAGCTTGTTGACAGCATCCCACAGAATCTGAGGTCCCAGGGACAATCCCTGTCCTTCACAGCTCAGGGATTTTGTAATACTCAACAGCAGTAAGAGATTTGTCCAGGAGGAAGGCCGGGGTCACTGGTCATGGACATAATCTGCATCATTATCTCTTTCAGCAATATAACTTGGTTTTTAATGTTACATTGGGAAGTGTATTGCTTACAGTATGCATAAGTCCTCAAATGCTTTTATCAAGTACCTCAGATGTTCCAGACTGCAAGCATGTTTTTGGGCTACGTGCATCTATTGGCTTGTTTCTTTATCATGGTTTCATAACACTGAAAATAGATTAAGAAGCAGATTCACCTTCCTCAAACTGCTTGATGTGAGAAAATTCTGCTTCTAGATTATGCTATTATAAAAGATTACTGTGACCCGGAGATGTACTACTTAGCTTATCATTTTCCAAGTTTAAAAGAATTAGCTGCCAGCAAAAGAAACTTACTTTCTGGTTGTTTTAAAAGCATTTTGCAGACTTTGGATGCTACACAGGAACAGTTAAATAAATATAAGTACCCAGTCTTCACACTGGCTTCCAGATATTTACAGTAATAGTGCCAAAATCCCTCCTTCATACATTGGACTTCTATAACCTAATGAAGCAGCTGGTGCCAAGAATTTAGTAGCTTAGAGGATAAGAAGTTGGTGACAGAAGCTGCAAAGGAACCAAGCTTTACAAGCATACCTTGAATGCATTTGGTGCATTTGGGGGTGAGGTGGAGTTATTGTCTGTGCAGAATACCTGAAAAGAATTGCTAGGTTTTGAGTCAGCAGAGCATTACCAGCTTTACAGCTGAGGAATGTATTTTCTACCCAGATTGAGTCAAATGGAAAACCAACTTTAGTTTTGTAATAAGAATTGCATGTGATTATTTAAAAAAAAAAAAAAAAAGAAGAAAAACAAAAAGAAAAATAGAGATCCTCTTGAGTTGTGTTTTCATAATGGGAAAGTATTGGTCCTTTCTGGTGGTACTTGGAATTGGCCAGAGTCTCTTGTTCAGCTGTTTCTGGACATAGTTCAGGACAGACATCCTTGGGGATGATTAAACTAAAGAGAGTCTTTGTAGGTGTACAGTTGTCTGAGTTACCAGTAAACCTACTGTTCAATGCTAAAATGAAATCTCACTGCCAAAACTGTGCTGGAACATTCAATTTTTAATTACTATTTAATTATAATTTTAAAAAAACCCTGGCCTTAGACTTCAGCCTGCTCAGTGGGGCAGCAGAGGCTGAGGCCTATGCAGGGAGAATCAGTGTGATACTTTTTCTCCCATTGTTTTGAACTTTGTGTGCATGTGACATTACAAAGAATGAACATAAAATACTGCCAAGTCATGACTGTAACAAATCTGCACCTACTTGCACATAAGGTGGTCAGAAGTCAAGCCTGGGAATATTTACTCCCTGCAGCCTGTCAGTAGTCTGGCAAAAATATGAGTACACACCCTTATCCAGAATAATGTTAGGGCCTCATTCATGTTTAGCTGAACCCACTTTGGAAAGGGAAATACCTTGTGACATTCTTCAGTGGCCTCTATGGACAAATAAATAAAAGATTTAATGGAGCTTTCACAGTAGGGTATTGGCAATTGAGGAGGACCCTGAAGACTGGGTTGTATAAATTAGGCAGAACTGGGATATTTTCAGAGCTCCATAAGGGATGAGGAAGAGGTCTTTCATCCACCCAAGTTCCTGGGGCTCTGAGCGAAAAAACCCCACTCCACGTTTAGCACAGGGAACAACCCTTTCTCATGAGTGTTTTGAGGCTGTTTGTGCATCTTTTAGTCTGGCCTTATTCCATCAAATACTTTCCTCTGAATTGGACACTGGATGGTAACGGCTTTTATTCTGCCAGCAGGTAATTAATTATGATAAACGTGCAAATTGTCTATTGTCTCAATAGGCTCTGTAGAGCCAAAAGGGTGCATGTAACTAAAAATATTCTGGTGAAAGGTCTGCAGTATTAATGAGCACTGCAGCAGTATTCCACACTGAGTCACTTAGAGCTGTGCTGTCAATTACCTGTGGATTAAGGACCAATGTGATTTGAACCAGATCCCTTATGACCTGAGTGGAAAGCCCCAAAGGGTTTTGTGGCACTGCCTCTTACAAATGCTCCATGACAGTTCAGTTTTCAATTCTTATTCTTTCTCTCTTTTTTCTTTTTTTATTAATTTTAAATTTTTTGAAAGAAAGACTTCAAAGTAACAGCCTAACTTGTTATTAATATGCTTTATAGTATATATCCTATGACTTTCTTTCCTTGTCCCATTCATTAGCCTTCACTTTAGTTTCTGCACCTGGATGCTGGAGGGAAGGAGGTGGGGCAGGATGAGGGGGAAACAGATGATGCATGCCAGAAAAAAAGTAACTATGGTGGTAAGAAGTTTTAGCAACTTGGAGAAAAAATCCTTTCCCTCACAGCTTTCCAACCTCTTTTGGCTTTCTTGTTAGCCTTTCAGGGTTATTTGTGTGTGGGAATTTTTATTTTTGTGTGTGTGCACATATTAAGCACATTGTTATATGTAAAGAGGATGGTTCTTCACTTCAACACATCAAGGAGAACTCAGAACCACTTTGTCAACATAAATAAACTATTAGACTATCCACAACTGACATCTTTGAGGTCATCTTCCATAGCCAGAATAAATTTCTCTTTAACAGTACAGATGGATACTAGGAAAGCCAGCAGATGCATTGTAGCTAATCAGAAAGAGACTCAGCAGGGTAACTAAAATCTCTGCTAGAATTCATATCCCTTCATGGAGTTTAATTAAAGAGCTTTGTGTGCATCCTTTTGTTTTATCTGTTGCCAGTGTTTTGTCTCCTATTGTGGCAGTTCCTTCAAATAACCATCAATTTGCTGTGATAATCTACTGAGGAGAATGAGCAGCACTGTTTAATCATATAAAAATGATAATGAGCTTTGGCTGTCAAAGAGTTAAGGAGCTGCTGCTGGCCACTGGAATACAAAAGATCTGGTGCCAAAGGGGCCCCTGGAAGTCTGTGGCACTTCAGACTTCATTGCTGAGCAGCAGTAACTGGCTTGAGCAAGCAGCAGGACAGCGGAGCTTCCTTTGGGGGGAGATAACTGAATTATTGAGCAGCCTCTTAACAGCAGGAAGCAGAACAGGCATGGACAGATTTCTGTTTCACACCCCAGCAAAAATACAAGGCAATCAAAAGAAAGACCTCTTGTCCTACATAAGCACAATGCCTTTGGCATTCTACTGCATTCCTCATCCTCATGGCAGAAATTATAGTTTGGGCATAACCAGGTGTCATTTGGTGCCATTTTGCTGCAGGAGGTAGCAGGAGAACTTAGGGGAATGGGGTTCTGGCTGCTGGGGAAACATGAGCCAAGGTGCAGATAACTAAGGTATACTTGTGCTCTACCCAAGAGTAGTGTGGATCCAAGTTCATCAAGAAGTAACTCTTCTAAGAGGTGAAAGCTTTCTGTTCTCAGGCCTTTTTTCAAATCCTCTTCTATTTTTCTTTTTTTTTTTTTTACCAAGAGGTAAATAAAATCTTGTGCAACCTCCGTATTTTGCATCCAAGCTATTTTACTCGCCAAAGCTGTTGTTTTCCCCTTTCTGTTTTCTCTATCTGGGATCATGCTGAAGTAAGCATGGGGTGGGGAACTTTGTAGAACAGGAACAGCACTGGATCTGAGGAGGAGAAATTGCTGGAAGCCCTATTTCTTAAAGCAGAGGACCAAGAATTCAGCTTAATATTATGTGACTGACTTACCATGTGCTTGCTGTCCTGATTAATGACAGCACTAATGAACTCACGAGGTGTACAGTGCCCACCACCAGCCAGGTCTCCAGGCATGGATATACTTGGCTGGAACGTGTACGGTGGAGCTGGCAAAAACACATCCAGAACCAGGGATGTCTCTGAGGGCAGAGAAATGTGACAGGGCCTGCCTTCCTTCTCTCAGTGAGCAGCCTGGCCACACTGCTGTGGGAAGCCAAGAACTCCAGCACCATGGAGGTAAGCAGGGGCATGGCTCGTGACAGAGCAATGTTGTCACAAGTGTGATGTGAACAGGGCTATGATGGTGCCACTTCGGACTGACACTCCTGTGCCACTAACACACAGAAAGTGGAAAACACTCTGAGGAGTACTCTGGTTTTGTTGGTTGTATGTAAGGAACACTGGCAAGGGAAGTGTTAGTGCTGAGTTGGTAAGAGATGCAGCTTTGCCGTTAATGCAGCGTTCATCCTACAGGACACTCTGCTGTGTGTTGGTATTTCTGTAG
This sequence comes from Corvus brachyrhynchos, assembly GCF_000691975.1. Classification (NCBI taxonomy): domain Eukaryota; kingdom Metazoa; phylum Chordata; class Aves; order Passeriformes; family Corvidae; genus Corvus; species Corvus brachyrhynchos. The sequence continues at coordinate 4,459,446 of NW_008237353.1, forward strand.
CAGAAAAGTGAGCACAGGTGCTGTCTTCCTTCCTTCCTTTGCCTACCTTCCACACCTCTCCCCTGCAACTCTGTATTCATACTGTCCATAGCAGTCCTTTGTGGCTCCTCCAGGTGCCACTGTCTCTGCTCTTATATTTCATTATACTCTCCACTCCTGTCTATCCTTCTTTGATCCCTGTGAGCACTGAAGCCAGATGATGCTGTTCAGCCCCAGAGCCACAGAACTCCTTTGGCACTGGCTCTTTGGTGTTCCTGTGGCAAGCCACAGCAATGCCTCTATGACCTAGACACACTATCTTATTTTGCATGAAGAGTGCCATGCACCTTCCTCATTAGGAAAGATGTGAATCTGAGTCACCTCCTCCTCTTTTAAGCTCACTCTTTTTGACATCCCTTTCATTTGTAACTCAGTCTCCTAAGTTCATTCTGCATGCCATCTATGCAGTACATCCTTTTCTCTCAACCCAGACAACTACAACTTTGCTGTTACAACTTCAGCTCTTGTTATCTTATGGATCAATCACTGTACTCATCCTGTCACAAATCTGACAGATGTACCATACCAATCCCCAGTGCTCCTGCAAAGATAACTTTCCCAACACTTAAATTTAACCGTGTTGTCTGTTATCTGTGCTTTCCCACTGGTTGCTCTTGAAAATTAAGCTACTTGTTTTTACTTCAAGGCTTATCATGACCTGTCTTCTCCCTACCTATAATCACCTCCTCAGCATTGAAGAGCTAGCTTCCACCTCTATTAACACAAAGTCCTGGTCTTCTTTGAGCACTCGTTCCATTTATAAACATTTTTCATACTCAGGAGGAGCATCCTGTGGAGCTCTGCAAAGCAGCTTCTTTTGGCTCTTAGCATCCATTCATAAGGCTCTTCCTTTCCATGTTGCCTCTTAAAAGACTTCCTGGCTGTCTGAAATTTTCTTGTTTTACTCCCTTCTCTGGCCATTCTGTCCCACCATTTTATGCACAGGCCATGAATGCTTTGGGATTGGGACTGTCACACTGTTTGGCCCAGGTACAGCACATAGCACAAGGGGAATATGGTCTGTGGAAAGGGCTCCTTAAACACTTTGGTAGTAAATCCTTATGCAGCAGGAGTGCAGCTGTAAAAGCAAAGTGCTCTAAGTGTACTAACACAGTAAAGTCATCGCCCTCCTCCTGGTGAAACCAGGAATCCAGAAGAAAAGCAGAGTAATTGGTATCTTTATACTCCCCACTCAGCTTGTCCACAGTCAGAAGAGGTTCCATCTCTTTCTGCTCCTACCTGGCTGATGGCAAGGATGGTGCAAGCACGCCTTCATCTCTTGCAACACAGATTCATCAGCTTATCTCTGCTTTATTGGTGGCTCAGACTGGCAGGGCTGGGTGTGCACTGCTGCAGGCTGGGGGGGAGCACTTGTGGGCCTGCTGGAGTGCCTTTGGGGCAGTAAATCCTAGCAGTGGGTTGGTGGCAAGCAGCCGGGGTGTGGGAGAGGAGGAGCAGCTGGAATGTCTTCAGCCCTCACAGCTGCATGCAGTGTAAGTGTGTATCTACAGCACCGCTGTACTTGCTGGCACATCACAGAAACTTGTCCTTTCCTTTTGCAGAGACTCAGGAAAACATTGGTGCCTTTCTATAGGAATTGAAATCCTTCATTATCCGTGGAGTTTGACTTGTGTCGCGTTGAAATGAACTTCAAAGCAAATTCACATCGAAACTGCTAGAGACTTCATGTTTGCTTGGTTTTGATACAAAACATGAAAATCACCTCAGGCTAGTTGGCAATGCTTGTGACGAGCAAATCTTTTGGTGAAACAAGAGAGGGCTTCCAGTTACTAATGAAATCCTCCCCTCCCCACCCCTCAATCCAGTGGGCATTTACATGGTTTTCTTGTGAACATTTCATGCAGCTTTGAAAATCAAATGCTTCCTTACAGGAAATGTTTTTTCTCTGTTGTGCATCTCTTGTGGCTGGCTGCCAAGAGATCCTGATCCGACACCCAGCTGTGCTTCTATGACTGGCTTTTGTGACCATGGAAAATCTTTTTCTTTATTTTTTTTTCACTTCTGCCTTCTCCATTTTCTTCTCTGTTAAATATGTATAAACAAGTGGAACAAGTTGGAAATCAGAGCCTGTATGTTCTTTGCAGCCATACTGGACAGAAGTGTGATAGCAAAAGGTTAGAGTCTTGCAATCTTAAAAAGCCTCTGAGAAATAAAATGGATAAACTTTTTGTTAGTCTGACAAAAATAATTTTTTATTCCCAAGGTAAGAACCATGCCATATTTCAATGTAAGTTAAAAGTAAGTGACAAAAGGCTCATCTCACATTAAGTTTTGTTACATGGGGGAGGAGATAAAGCTCGTGCAAGGAATACACAAGAAAATCAGTTTCCTTTTCTGGAAAACACGTTTTACTGGTATGCACCCTTCTATACTGTCTTAAGATATTCTGAAGTAACAAGGCTGCAAAAGCAATCCATGTTAACTTCATTTTGACTTTAACAATGACGTAATTACTAATGAGGTAATTTCACGTGGGCAGATGTGTGAAAATCCAGAAGGACACCCTGCTTTACACTTATGCAACTGTAAAGTGTTGCAGGTATAAATACCAAAAAGCAGAGAGGAAGGGGGCATGGGGAACAGGAGCAGGCCTGGCAAAAAAAGCCAGCTGAACAGCCCTTCATTTGCATTCTGAAAGCAAGGCCAAATCAAATTAACAAATAGAAGGACATTATGAAATTATGTTCAAAAGGAACACTTCATGGACTGCCATGTTAAAGTGGTCGTAGAGCCTGCCCTTGGCCAGTCTTGTGTACACGTGGTGTCCTGAGTGGGCATCACTGCGCTGAGGACACAAGGGCTCAGCAGTGCAGGCTTTGGGTGGTGTTCAGGTACATACCAGGAGAAATCCATTTGGCTCTTGTGGAGGTTTCGTTTGCACTTTACAAACCAGGGATTTGGCTAATATGTAGAACAAATGCCCGTTTTGGCCTGGGAAACAGATGCAGTCCTGAATATACAAGAAACACAGTGCTCTGTGTTCAAAAATAACTTCTATGTGATGGTATCTTTCTTAAGATAATCACAAGAAAATAGCATTAAAAATAAATATTTTTCCTTTTGATTTGTCATTACCATGATTTGGAATATTTAAGATTTGTGCTTCAAATTTCTCCTCATCTCTGGCAGTAGATTTGATGTATGTTTCTTTTCTTGTTAGTGAAAGTTGAGGTTTTCTCTGACTGTGAAACTGGGTCAAGTATTTCCTACTTTCCCAATCTATCTCTCCAGTCTGTTGGCTGTCCTGGAACAGTAGGTTGTGGTTAAATATCAGATTTCTGGAAACAATGTTTAAAAATTTGCCTCTTTTTTTAATGAAGATCTACTTTCTTTATTTTTTCATAACCATTTTTCACTGTCGTCAGTAAAACGTTCCAAATGGACTGAGTATGATTTCTCCATGCTCTAATAATGCCTTGAAGATCATAAGAGAAGTAAAAGATCATTCTTAGCAGGCTGATGATATTGTAGTCTTCAAAATGAATTTTCTCAGCCTGACTCTTTGTGCCCAGGAGGACTACTGAATAGTCCTTCTTGAAGGCACAACATCTGCCAGAGGTGTGGAACAGTTCTGCACCAACATCCAATTATTGTGTGGACTGTGGAACAAATTTGTGAGGGTGGAAGTCCTGCTTGCAACTGTGCAATTTTCTAAATCAAGAAAAAAAAACTGTATCAGCCTCAGAAGAGTGTGTTCATTGATCTCTAATTCAATCAGGCTCATAGCTGAAGAAACCTACTACACGAACAAAATAAAAACAAACAAACAAACAAACAAAAAACCCCTACATAACTGTGGACTATAACTGCTCCTATCTGTTAGGAGTTAATTTTTCCTTTTATCCTGTCTTCTCAACTATTGAAACTTGGTTAAAATAAATAGAAGTCGAAAAAAATATTAGCATTTCTGACAGAACTCCATGGAAAATTCAGAAAGTCTAAAAAAAGAAAAAGAAGGAGGTACTCTGTGCACTGAGAAGTTGCACTTTCCATTTGGGAAGGCTGCTATGGCAACTTCAATAAGCAGTTTAGAGATGTCATTGATTAGTCTGGTGGTGAGTGGTCATTTTTAATGCACTGTATTGTCCTCACCTGTGGCCTTTGGAGCACATCAGCTGCAAGACTGGCAGGCTCTTCACTTGCTCTGTTCAGTCTGTATGGCTGGGGTAGCAAACCTGTGTTTGCAACTCCCATCATTTCGCTCTATAAAAGTGTTGTGGTACTTCATGGTGATGCCTTAGGTTTTAACTTTCATATTTTTCAAATTCTGTACTGCTTAGTGTGTAACTCTGAAGTTTCTTGTAGCCTGTTAACTTCTGCCCTCTCATGCTAGGTAGACATAACAAAGCCTCTCCAGGCCTGCTCTCCAAGGACACCCAGACTGTCCTAGGCGCAAAATGTGCAAACCAACATCTTAAGAGAGGGGTGAGCTTGGGGAAACTACATCATTAACTGAAGCTTTAATTGGAGAATTAACCCTGCTATGCAAATGAATCAAACCTATAAAAGTGTGAAGAACTCGTGACCTATCGTCCTTCTTGGGGTCCATTTTGAGAATAGCCTCTGGCTCCCCATGGGGTACCTTTGAAGGCCTTTCAAATTAATACCTACCTTTATTCCCTTACTCCTGTCTAGTCTCTGTTTTTAGGTGGCCTCTCAAGGCATCAGTGGTGGTCAGGGAAGCATGGACTTGCATTGCCACTGCTGTTCTGCTGGGCTTTATGTTGGGGCTCTTGCGGTTTTATCCCTAATTCCCAGAAAGCTTTGCAAAATTTGTTTTAGCAAGGTGAGTGAGCTTTCTAAACAGCAAATCAGAGATATCCCCATTTCCTTGAATCTCAGCACCGTGGGTGTTTGTATGGGGCAGAAGTGCCATAGCCTATGGAAAGAGCTTGGGAATTTGCTTAGCTGGGATAAGAGAAGAAGAAAGTGAATTCTTTGACAGTCAAGGAGGACTTAAAGGAGTGTTAGAAGAGCTGAGTTTTTTAGTTGCTCCCTTCTGTAATTGCATCATATTTCCTTGTGAGCTTGGATGACTTCAGAATCTTCTTCACCAAACCCCAGTACCTATCACCTGGATTTATGAGGATCTTAGCTTGCATTTTCTTGAAGCACATTTCTGTGCCTTGTGGTTGCCAAGAAATACTTGGAAACACTGCTGAAGTGTCTACACAAGAGTTCTTTCCTTTCTTTTAAAGTGAATTAGCAAAAAAAAAAAAAGCTAAACCACAGGATAATTACATTTTACATTTAATAAAATCTTATGATTTTAGACAGACTGACTCATGATGTTTGAATGCAAGGAGTTGGAAATCCTGCTATAAGAAGTGTTAAATCCCTTCAAGATATGCCCTGCTCATCAGCTTTATTTCACAAAGAACAATAGGGCAGGCAATATACTTATAACCAAAAAATTAAGCTCAGGCAAAGATGTCATTAGATGCTCAAAGTGGTGTATCCTCTCCCTGAAAGAATTTTGACTTGACAGTGACTATGGTAATAGCCACTCGTATGTTACCTTCCAAGATCCAGGAAAAAAATATCTTTGAGCATCTCTCTCAAGATGAAACTATAGTATTGGAATGTCTTCCATTACCTTGTGCTGCAACATATTAATTGGAAGAGCGCTAGCATTTAAACTGTGTTGTTCAAATGACGCAGCCCATGCCCACCTGGTTTGGATATCGTTTCCCCCTTCCAAAAATCTGAAGGAAATGCAGAAATATTTTAAACTAAATATTGGTCCCTGTGTATGTCTTATCACTTGCACTTCTCCCCCTTTCCACCAAGCACAAAAAAAGTCTTTTATCTTTGTTGTTTATGTATGGTCTTGTGGTATTTTCTCTTGCTATTTGTCTAGTTCTACCTTTATGACGTATGCTTATGCCTCTGGGGCAGAATAGTGGAGAAGGATGTTTAAAATTAGGTGCAAAATTATAAAATGCTGATAAATATTTACGTAATGTGTATTCAAAATCACTCAAAATCAAGAAATTATGTTACCAAATCACAAGCCAGCAGTGCTGTTTCATGCTACCAAAGCCCCATTGGAAGAAAATACTCTGAATTTGGATTTTCTGTCAAAACCTTACTTCTTTCTAGATCCCACTACCCTTTGGACAGAACATAAAATAACCATTTTAATGATAAGGTAAAATAAACACCGTTGGATGATATCAGGACATTTCCAGCTAAGTCTGTTTTGCCAATGGGAGAGGTTTATCATGAGACACAGAGAAGCTGGGATGTGTAGGATATTACCTGTGTTGTACAAAGAAGAAGCTTCCTGCTGTGGAAGCTGTATTGTGCTTTAGAGGCTTGTACAGTGCCCTCAGTTAATAAACTGAAGGTTACTTCTTCTAAATGAGGTCTAGTCAGCATAAATGGGTAGAAAGTGTATAAATCACAAATATATTTCAACTTATATTAATAAAAATTTAAACGGTTTAGAAGCTCAGTCACTGGTTAATCAGAAATGCCATGGAAACAGCATCAGCTTTAGTAGAAACTATGAGATCATAGACAAGGTCTTTAAAAACAACACTGACTGGTTCTGTGAATTTCTTGACTGCTGCACTTAATACTTTTAATCTGAAATTACCAATAAAAATATCTGTTGCCCTGGCAGATATCAGGCACAGGCTCCTGACATGGTGGGTACAGGAAATGTTCTACTATCTGCTGCAAAAGCAAAGCTGTGCCATATTTTTTCATAGGCATTTAAAGCCAAGAGGGACCATTACAATTGTGTAGTTTGACCTTCTACATAACACAGACCAGAGAATTTAACTCAGTGATTGCTACCCTCCAGCTATATTTCAAAAGTGGAAAGATATTTATTCCTTTCTTTTTTCTTTTGATCCCTCAGTGTGCTCAGCTGCCTGAATCTGATTATTTTTTAAAATTAAGAGACTGTAATTTTAATTTATGGATTTTTTTTCATAGTATGTGCATAAATACATTGACATATATGTATAAAAAATACATAGTGCATGTGCAGACACACATTTAAAATGTTTTGCATTTGTAATAATAGTTGGCACCAGCATAGAGATGACCTCAGATTTAAAAGTGTACATAGACCCATAGGAAAATTGGGAAAGGATGGCAGAAGGTAGCATGACCTTCACATGCAACTCATCATGGGCCTCTCTGGTGAAGTGTTTATCCTTGATGTCAAGTCAGCACGGGGAGGGATTAGAGGCCTGCAGAGAGAAACAACTTGCCTCACCCTGAAGAAATTGCCAAAAATGTAATGCAGGACAGAGACTTCTCAGCTGGGGCTCATTTTAAAAAGGCAGAAACAGGCCAGGCACTCAGCTGTTCACAGGGATGTTGAAAACCCCTTCCCTGTGCCCACTGTGGGTAAAGGCTGGGTAGGAACACGCATGCTGAGGAGCAAGTGTGGAGCCTGCTTTGCTACCCACTGCATCTGTGCTGGATTGGAGCTGCAAGGCTTTTATCTTTCACTTCAAAAAGTTTTTAGTGAAAGCTCCAGTGAGATTATGTTACTTTACCTTATGTGGGCTAAAAATAATTTTTCAAAGAGCCTGAAACCACTTCACACACTCTAAGGAGTGTGGTAAACATGATGGGATACTGTCAGGCCTTCAGCCATTTCATGTTTACTGCCAGTGAAGACCCTTGGCCACCCTCAGAGAAACAATTTCTGTTAAGTGGTCCATTAAGTGCTGTAGTCTGATTAATGAGGCAGACTTATTTATAGTCACTGGAACTTGACCTGGAAGCTTATTTTAAAGGAAAACTGCAAGGGAAAGTTATCACACTTTGGATAGGTACATACTAAAGAAATAAGGCCACATAAAAATGGATTTTTATTACTATAGCTACCCTTTCTTTCACAATTCCCATCATAACCATGACCAGTCTGAATGACCTCCCAGTGGGTCTTTTTATTGATACTTCCCAGCAGGAGTTTCAGTCTGATAAGTAGGTCAGGATTCAGTTGGTCTGGTTCCCATTTGAATGCATGACAAAACAGGAGGATTTCAGCTTCACTGTCAAAAAGGTTCTTCTCTTTCATGTTCAGGTTATCTAATATCTAGAGGGCAGGTGCAGGGGTAAAAAAAAAAAATCACAGTGGGGAGAAGGATATTAAGGAAAAGAAAGTAGCAAAATTTAATCCTCTTAGTGATAGCATGACTAATGACTCCATAATCTGTACTCGGCCATTTCCTATCTACCACAAAGTTGTCCTGCTGCAGACAGTTCTTAATGTCCCAAAATATTTTCTAACTACCTTTAATTTCTGGAGGGATCTCCCACTTATCATCATAGCACTATCTTTTTGGAGTGGAAGAGAGGGTGTGTTGATGCATTCTGCCCTCCTCCACAAAAATGCAGAAGGTCCAGGGGGCAAAACTGAACTTGCTCCGACAATTCCTGCTTCTCCCTTTTCTCCACGCGCCTTGTCCTGGGAAGGGAGCTCATGCAAATTTCCCAGTGCCCCTCTGGCACTGGGAAAGGAAATTTAATCTAATTTACTAATTCACCCATAGGCTTATGATGAATAGAAAATGAAGAGGTGTGTCATCTTGTCCAGTGAAGTTGGGGGTGATGAGCTGAAACCAACAAATGTATTACAAAGAAGATATCAAGCTGGAATAAAACCAAATTCTCATTGGTGAATTATTAGTCCACTGTTCATTATGATGTCTAGTTTCAATCCTAATGAGGTGGAACTTGATGAGATAATTACTTTGAACTATAGGATTCTGTTTGCCCACAACAAAAGCTTATAGTACTGTATCATCTCATCAAGCTTTTTCTCAAAAGTTATTAGTTTTCTTTTAAATGGGATGTTTGTCTTTTCTCATTTAATAAAAATGGCATCTTGACTGCAGATATCTGGTACCTATCAGGATTTATCTAAGGGTAACCACCATCTGCAGACAGTTCATACTCACTCTGGTTGAGAAGAATCTCAAAAAAGGAATGTTGAAAGGATACTTACGGGCAGATCTGGTGCAAACTTGGTGTTGTGTGTATTGTCTTGGTGTTTTGTCTGGTACAAAAAAGATGAAGTGAACTGGTGTTATTGGAATATTTTTTGAGTCAGGTGTTTGACAGCATGGACCTATATTATATAATTGGCACAAAGTGAGTTGCAGCATATGGAGGTTGCAGGTTCAGCTAACTGGCAACACCACTGGTGTGTGGACACCTCAGGTCCCTCTCGCATCCCATCCTCGCTGACCATTTGTTTCAGCCTAGAATATAGGAGCATTTGTGAACCTATGGGTGAAAGAGTCCCTGAATTTTATTGCTTTGTCCCATGGTGTTAGGATATATTTATTTCACTGAGAAGTTACTCACGGTTAAAGGGGGTTTAAAATCCTTTTTCCCAAAAGGATGTGATGTACTGGTTGAGCCTCATCACTTTGTTCAGGAACCTAGAATTGCTGGATTTGCCATCATTTGGCAAGTGGATGAAGGAAGCTGCCTTCAGACTAATAATAACAGAAGGATTTCTCTATGGGTTCCAGTCCCAAGGATGCAGCAATATGTTATAGATAAAGCACAGCACAAGCAGTTGGGTACCTGCTTATCTTCTTTTCCATGAATAGCACAGACTTTGGATGAGTCACTAATTTTTCTCTGACCAAAACTTCTTTGTTAAAAATCAGATTGATACAATACAAGTCTTGTAGGGAGGTCAAAGAGCCAAATACATTCCTATTTTCAGAGAGATGAAGATTGAGAAACACAGAAGAGCTGTGTTTATAGCAATCAAGTGAGATTCACTGAGGGAATGGGGGGGTGTGCTGAAATGTTGTGGAACTAAGGAAAAATGAGGAAAAGAAGCAAATTGGATTAGTAGTTAGGATGGATACAAAAGGAATTATCAAGTACTAGAATGCAATCTTGTGCACTTTAAAACTTGGGGGAAAAGATGAAGGAACATATTTCTTCCACTCATTCGTATCTCACACCAGTAATGGCTTTAGTACAAAACAGTGGCTTTGTGCTTTGAAGTCCTTGATTTTCTACGCAGAGACAGCGAATGGACCAGTTCCATAATGAGACCATCGGAACTGCCATTCTGGATCAGATTTTCTATCTTGCCTCCACATCACTTCTTGTCCTTTTAGCCAAAATCTAATGTAATATCCATTCTTGTCAACTTAATGTCAGACACATCTTCAGTTTGAGGCCTCAGTGTTGCATGGGTGTGAGGAGCAGAAGGTCAGCTTGGAGCTTTCTCTGTGCCTGCACATAGCAATGCAGTGCCCCCAGGAACAGGGTGATGGGAGGAGGGAATGCAGAGACAAAAGGGTGCAAGCAAGGTGAGTATGCAGCAATATTTCTCAACAGTATTTTCCCAGGCTCCAGTGACTCATAGTTCAAGGACTGTCTGGGCCAAAGCAAGTCTTTGTGTAAACTCTTTTCCAGGAATTTTCCAGGTTTTTCTGAGCCAGGTAAATTTTAACATTCCACGGCAAGGAGAGTGCAGCAACAGTCCCGAACACAATTTGTAAAGAAGCGTCCCTTTCTCTTGGCTTTGAACCCCCTACCTGCCTTTTCCATTTATGCTCCCCTAGTTCTTTTTTTTTTTCCCAGAGACATAGAATAACCCTTGTCTCATTCACCTTCTTTGTGGGCCACTTAGGATTTTAAAGGACTGTGTCATGTATCTTTAAAAACCTGTAAATTATGGTTACAATACTAATACAGTTAATTTAGTTTAATGGCAGGCTGTGTAAGAAAAAAGCTAGCAGGAAGTTAAAACAATGATACATCCTTCAACAGACATTTCAGTGTGATTAAGAGACAATACAGGAGCTATTAACTGTCAGCCTGCAATGAAGTTAAACAGCTTGTTTTGTTTTTACTGGAAAGCAGAAGGACTATAAAGAATTTAAAATGTCTTTCAGATCAGGGCAAAGGAGTTGCTAAGAAGCTATTTCCTCCTGTAAAAACCTTACTGAAAGGTCTGAGGAGCTTGAAGCTCCTGAGCTCTTTTCACAGGGAATAGGTAGGAGAGTTGTGTAGAGAGACCATTTATAGCTCTAAAACTCCTTTTCTTTGAAGTTTGCCCTGTTCTTACAATTCAGACAGACAATACTGTGGTACTTGCTCTTTGTTAGAAGAACAGAGGGAAGAAACAGAAGTAGTGAACCCTGTCAGAACCACATGGATAAGCCCTGTTGACTTGGGCAATTGAAGCATCATTGGGCATTGAAACCCATGCCAGAGCCTAAGCAAAGAACTTGAAAGTTCCCAGGAGAACTGGTGAAGAATCAGGTTTTGTTAATTAAGGAGATGCAATGAGGACACTGTGGAGGGCATGGGTGTTTGGGAAGCCCTCCAGGCATTGTTTTCATTTTTATGTATTTTTAATGGTTTCAGGTTTTTGCCTCCAGGATAGATATGGTTTAGGGAACTCGTAGAAGCATGCAGTATCTTTCAGAAACCCCAGCCTACATTTCTTTAGACTTTAATACCTTTGTTGGCATTGATTTTTTTTTTTTTATTAAATGCTTTTTTGGGGGTTATTTGTCTGAATACTGTGGCACTGGCTGTTTTGAATAAACTTATGCTTCCGTAATCCTGACATTTTATGCATAAATGCTCTTTTCTGTTTTAGCCACAGGTGTTAAAGCAAGATGTGCTGACTAGCTCAGGTAATTTTCAACACTACTTGTCTCCTAAAGCTGTCGCCTAAGTAATCTGAGCACTAGCTCGGTGCTGAATATGCAGATGTTTAACCACGGGTCCCAAAGGTTGTGTTCAGCCTGTAGAAATGTCCTGTATCTACAAAAGCAGGAAATTCAAGCTCCACTTTCAGGGTTTCCTACTGACTTGCTTAGAGTACTTTTGCTGAGAACACTGAAACTACTGAGGTACTTTTAGCCTCCATGGCACAAGTACATTAATATCTTACAACTGTGTGGTCCATTGTGCTGTTTGGAAACTCAGTAAGATTCATCAATGAAAGAAATTTGTGAATGACACCTTCAGTTGTAAGGTTGGTGCTTGAAAATTTCCAAGTAGAAAAATACCAATTGTTGTTATTGTTGTCATTTTATCGAGGTTGTTCCCCACCAAAGGAATTGACTCCATGAACTATTTCTTCACATGCAGCAAAATATTACCACTGTGGAGAAGTCATCATCCTCTGTGGAGTAGTAGATGCCCAGCTTTTGCAGTACTCTGAAGTGCTGTACCAGTGTTTTTTGTTTCCCCTTCACCTGCTTTGAGCCTTGTGAAGAAATTACAGAGAGAGTTGTGGAAACATCTACCTTTGGAAATTCAGGCCTCGAGTTCCCAATCTTAATGTCTTCAGGGCCAAATATACTCACAGCATCCACAGATGGCGGAAGCCACAGATACCTTGTGGGGTGACTGGCCCAGGGACTCTTCCCTTTGTTGCATGTTCACCCTTTTCTGTTACACAGCCTCATCCCCTCAAAATTGTATTTGCCAATGTATTTGCCCCTCACGAATAAGGGGACCATAACCACATACTCCCATCTACCTCTTACACCCCTGAAATCTGTCATGGTAACATCCCATTGCTAACATTTTTATTTGTACAAAAACACAGATTAAGCCCATGTTCACTTTGTGTCAAAATGTACTTGCAGATGCTTGAGAAAAGTCTGTAGCCATGATACTGCCCTCTCTATACTGCAACTACTTACATGTAAGGTGTCATGTGTGAGCACTGCACAACATTTGAATTAGAGATTATGGGGATTATTAGCCAATGCTCCTGGCAGCAGCTGAGGAAGACAGGCTCGGGAGCCTTGGCTAAGCACTTGTCACTAAACCTGCGCTTCCTTCCTCATGCAGCTTCCTGTTCAGTTCCCAAGAGCATTTCTGATCTGGGCAATGGGCTATTGACTCAAATGTTTGCCTTTTACTCTTGGTTGAATCTCCGAGTGTTTCCAAGCTGTGGTATGCTGGCTGCTCACAGAGCCCAAGCGTGTTTCAAAATGATGCCCAGCTGGGGAAGAGATCAGTGCTCCCTTCCCACTGGTGGTCCCTGCTGCTGCAGGAACTGTCACTGGGAAAAAATGCATGGGTCTGTGGGTCTTAGTCTCTTATGGGCAAAGCCATCTCTAGTAAAGCCTTGCTTTGGCCATTTTCCAACTGGGAGAGGTTAGAAAACAGTCTGGCAGCAGCTTTCATGGGTCTTTCATGTCTGACAGACTGGACCAGGTGGACTGTTTCACTCAGGAGTTCGTGTGTTTTGCCAGCCAACTTCTTTTCTGTGCTTAATGACTTTTACAGCACATTCTGGGCAGCTCCAGTTAATCTCATACTTTCATCCTCCTGTGATCTCACTCAGTTTCCTGGAGAATGAAGTGTGAAGGTGCAGTTGGCTTTTTCTGTACTCTAAACCCTCAGGGCTGCCAGTGCTGGAAAGAGGCGCACATACATGGTAGTGCTCCAGATTATGCCTAATTTTTGAGGTGACTGGAAAGGTAGCTGTCCTTTCAAAGATCAGTCCTCCATTGGAGAAATCCTGATAGCACTGATATTTTAATGCAAATTAGTTGTAAATTATAAGCTCTGGTCTGTGTATGTGAAAACACTCAGTTACATGCTGAATTTATGGAGGATTTTTTTTTTTTTAGAAAAGAATGTGGAAAACTATGCAAATATTCCTAGAGAATAAACTGGCAATTACTATATTTATGTAAAGAGGATATAGAATACACAGATGGCTGGTTTAGTGCCTACCACTGTACTGACATATGCAGAGAGCTGCTTCATGTACATATGTGTAGCAGTAACTGAATATTAAAATTGAACAGTCATGTAGCACTCTCTATGTTTTCCCTCATTTCAAAAAATCTGGTCTGCTTTATTTAGGCTATGTATTTCTATTCTTTTTGGAACGTCTGCACAATATTTACTGATTTCGTAAGTCAAAATATTAACTCAGTTTTCATAAATTGAAGAGCACTAACCCTTTCTGCGGTCTCATCCTGTTTGCATTTAATAGAAAATTCACGAGTTGAATAATAAACTTTGAGAGTGAAAAGCATTTTGCAAAAGAAATTCATAAAGATGTCTAGTTCAGAGAGGATGCATCAGATGTAAAAGTCCTCAATATGCCAGAATAATTGCAAACTCCTTTTAATAAAATTTATTAATGGGATTTTCAGATGTTTTTTAGGATGATCACATGGAGCATTTAATAAACTAAAGACTATAAACTCTCCATCTAGGGACTGGAATCATTATTTGGACCATCTTTAAAAGTTCTGCTGTTTATTCAATAGTCTAAAATGTGCTTTATGAGCTGTAGGATTTCATTATGCAAATACCCATTTAAGATTTGTATGGACCAAATTAAAACATAGCTGGAGAAAATATGTTATTTTTACACGCCCCGTAGACATGCTCCAAAGGGAAGTATCCCTATTAATTCAAATTATTTTAGTTCCAAGCTAACTTTAAAAAATTTGCACAATGTTTCCTTACTTTCTTTCTCTTGTTTTATTTCCAAGCCTTAGAGTTAAGATCTACCGCTGAATCAGGACAGAGGATGAGACCTGCTTTTCAGTGCATGTCATTGCTAGGGCATGTTAGGGCATGTTCTGATGAGACCTTTACTTGCCAGCATCCTCATTAGGGTTATATCTTCAAATGCACCTCTTTCTATAAACTTAAAATGGCAAAATTTCATAAGACATTTTTAAAAGAGTAAGTTGCCAAGCCTGAAGGGTCAGTAAATTATCTCCTTAGCTTGCAGCAAGGGTTAACTCTGCTAATGTTAACAAATACTTGCCTTCATTCTGCCTTTTGTCCCCAGCTGCAGATGTTTCATTTACCTGGAGTGTGATCTAATGAAAGGAGCGCTGTCATCTTCCACTGTTTTTTATGGAAGGTGAGTGTACAGAGTCTCCTCTGGCACTGACTATAAAAGACTTAAAGCAGAAGCATTTTCTGTCACATATGAGGTGCAAATAAAGTCTACAAGAGTCTCTTCAGGACACTAATATATAAAATCTTCACCTCACAGGGTTATCATTCTGGTGTTAAGTTGCAAATGAAGTGGAAAATCTTCTGTGGTAACAAGACATAATAGTGAAGCTTTGTGCCCCATTTTTTGTGACTTACGAGAAATCATTACTAGTATGAAATGGAAAATATTTTCTTCTCTTTCATGGCAGTGGTATGAATTTCGTTTAATAGAGATTATGGTTGTTGCATTAAGCTTGCTCATGTTCTCACCTAAGAGCACTAGCAGTAATATTGCAGTTGATGTGTTGTTTGGTGCTCTTTATCTGAAGATCCCACAACAATATAAGGTGAAATTACCCTGTGCTGGAAGCTAATCACATATTTTCTATCTCCTCCCCTAATGTTGCCAGATTGTATTAATCATAAATGTCAATGAAGTCTCCAGATGACTTCCTGACTTTTGACAAAAGGCCTTCATCTCAGCCTCTTAAATTCCAAGGTCAAGGGGAATGTAACATTCAGAATAATTGTTAGCATTATTTTACCTTGACATTTCAGCCCTGCTTTCAGTTTAGCATTCCAAACAGGCAGTTAAGACGAATGTTGTCTTTCAATTCACTGGAGGGAATTGCCCCAATTAAACTTGACTTTAAGGATATCTAAGGACCTGTATTAATGTGCTGCCCTGTTTTTTTCAGCAAGAAATACTTCATGAAGGAGAGAAACTTTCATTAAAAACAGTCAAGATTTACTGTCAGAAGAACAAGCAATTTTTGAATTGCACTTTTTCCCCCTAGGCTAGGATAATAATCAGAGCTTCTCATTTTCAGAGGAGTAAGTGGTTGTGCTGCCCTAAAGATTGTTTCATCTTTTGTTTCTGCTAAAAGGTCAAACTTATAATTTTGTCTCATCATAAACTATTAGTGGTACCTTGTCAAAACTTTGTTACTTGTCCAGGATCTTGATCCCATCCTTTGTACATACCCGCACCTACTTTATTTTTTAACATCCTGTCAGGTAATAGGGACAGAATACATCTTTTGTGGGTTTTTTTCCAGCAAGGAAAAATGTTTTCACCAAAGCACAGATGAAAAGAAGACACAAACCACTGCACCACACACAACCCTGCAGCTATTTGACCTTGAATGGGTGGAGAGCTGGCAGTCTGGTTCAGTCAAACAATTTTACTTACTCACTTCCTGCAAACTTTTGATGACCCTTGAGATTCTGGAAGTCTGTGTCAATAATGAGGTAAATAACTGTATAAACATTGTTCACTGTAATTTGGTCAGAAAGCAGGTGCACACAGATAAACCACAGACACTGGTTAATCTTCAGACCATAGGCATTTTTGGTACAGTATAGAGAATAAATTGAGTTCCCATGATGAGCACAATTTATTTTAATACTGATGTGCCCATTCAGCAAAGTTTTGCTGTAGAGAAAAAATGGAACCACACTGCAAAAGGATACATAAGACTGCATAAGTTTAGCTCCCTGCTCTTTTTAGCTGCTTTTCCTACTTTTCTATGCCTTTCTGTGAAACCTTGAAGATAAAATTGTTTTGCATGTTTTGGGCTGTAATTTGTGGCTACTCTCCAGCTGATAGCAAATTGCTATTTGCATCTGTCATGGTTGTGTGCCCAGTGTGTGATTTTACACAACTGCTGTGGCCCATACTGTTTCAGTGGAAGTGAATTTTATTGACTTTTACTAAAATTTGACTTTGGGACTTCACCTAACTGGAAAGTAAATTGATTGATGCTGACACTCCTTTATTCTAACCTCTAGCTCCATGCAGATTCATACTAGAAATGCTTTTGCCTCCAGCACAAACCCGCTCTTTCTCTTATTCTTTCTTTATTTTAAATTAGAAATCTTGCATAAATACCAGATGAACATATAGTTCACCGCATAAATGTATAACAATCTGCATTGTTTATTCCCCCAGAATTTTCAGGCAAATTTGACAGTGCCTTCTTACTTAAACACTGTCAGTTTTGACAAGGCTTCTTAGTCAAACGTCAAATTGTACACAAACATCAGAACGCTTTCTGTGAAAAGTTGGTTAAGGAATGCACCTCTGTAACGTACCAAGGAAGTCTACAGGAGTCTTGAGCCCATTTCCATTTTCCATTTCCTTCCCTGTTTCCTCCTATTAGATATTTACTAAGAATAGATGACTAATCTTCAGTGAGTTTATGGCCAGCAGTTCCTGACCTGTTCCTAGTTAGCTTTCAGTGACTTAAGCAGTGCTGTGATTAATTATGCTGATAAGAGAAGTGGAAGCTTCTTTCCTTCTGCCTGCCAAGCTTAATAAAAGCAGTGAATCTGAAGAACATGGCAGGAGTAAAGAATTGATATTAAACCCCGTGGAAATGATCCTGTGCTGTCTCAGCTAAGGATCTGGCCCATTTTCTGAAACAGAAGTAAGTTTAGTCACTTACTTCACTACATAGGCGCTGCAGTAAAGTGCATACATTGCATGCATATATACAGTGTAAGGATATAAAAGAAGCTGTTGCTGGTCTTTTACATAATAATTTTTAGTTAGTACTGTGTGGTGTTGAACGAGGGTATGAAAAGCATTCCACTGAACATACATATTTTCCCTTCTTTTTCCCCCCTTTCCCGTTAGTGCTAATTTACCACATGGGACCCTGGAAAGAGAGATTCAGAAGATCTAGCTGTAACCCAGCAAAGGAAGGTTTTCTAGATCCTCTGTCGTCCAGCTGCTTCGTATACCCTTTTGGGGGGCTGCCTTCTAGGGTTTCCTCTGTATTCCTTTAGGATGACCTGACCCCATAAAATCACTCTTCCTTGTACTAGCATTTACTTCTGTGTCTCCAGAAAGTGTGAGATTGGTGTTTTTCAGGTCTGAGAATATATATCTATCACTTTCTAGAGAGCTCTTTCTTTTTTTTTTTTTTTTTTTTTTTTTTTTTTTTTTTTTTTTTTTTTTTTTTTTTTTTTTTTTTTTTTTTTTTTTTTTTTTTTTTTTTTTTTTTTTTTTTTTTTTTTTTTTTTTTTTTTTTTTTTTTTTTTTTTTTTTTTTTTTTTTTTTTTTTTTTTTTTTTTTTTTTTTTTTTTTTTTTTTTTTTTTTTTTTTTTTTTTTTTTTTTTTTTTTTTTTTTTTTTTTTTTTTTTTTTTTTTTTTTTTTTTTTTTTTTTTTTGTACAAGCAGTACAAAAATTCTTTCCTCGCAATGCACTGCAGCCCACAAATTCACCTTTTCAAGAGACCACACTCTGGTGCCATTTCTAACTTAATTAGTCCTTTTCACAGTCCCACTTCTAAGCCCTTGAAACCTAAAGCTTGGGAGATAATTATTTTCATCCCTGAAGAGAGGTCTTTCAAAATCCCTTTGCATCTTGTGGGTTAAGTGTTTAATGTTTCAGCTGGAGATTGGTAAGTGCAGGAATAGAAACTGAATGGAATGCCTTGTGTTCAGTGCCCACCCATTTTAAATAATATTCCTTTTGGTTCTAAACTTCTTTTTTTTTAATATATAAAAAATGTATTTAGAGTTTGCAGTGAAGAGGAACTAGAGATTATTTTTCCTTTCAACTGGAATAAGCACAGAAGGAGTGTCTGGCTGATAATGGATCTGCAGCAGCACAACTCCAAGGCCTTTATTGTCTGTGTTTTTCATTAAGTGATGTATGTCTTCCTAGTAATACAGAAATGCTAACAAAGGAGTGTTGTCAAGTGTGGAGGAGAAAATTGATTCAAATCTATTTTTGGAGTCAAATAAATTTTCTTGAAACATTAAAAATAAAAAATTACTCCATGCTGACAAGAAGTCCTAAAAAATCAGTCTGTTTTGGTAATTTATATGTGTATACACACACAGACAGGTATTCTGGTCTGGCTTTTTAGTTTGAGACAGTTATAAAAGTGATTGAAAACAAAGGGATTTTTTGGGAGCACTGCTTCAGTGAATCAAAACTATTAGGGATTTTACTGTTGGGAAAACAGGATTTATTTAATAGGCCCCTCAAAAGTGTTTTTCCCCTCTGCCTCCAAGCCAGAGTGGACATTGGCATGTGAGATGATTGCAGGCTGTGAATTTTCAAAGAGGTTTAAAGTAACAAGACCACCCCAGTTGCTCTGCTAATGCTGCTACTGCTGCCCTTCGAAAGAATTCTGTAAGTGTTTGAATTGCAGAGGCAGCACAGTAATTGAGGAGACTTGTTCAGGAAACAACTTATGAATGTTTCCTTACCCGAGAGCTCTTTGGTCAAGGACATGAAAGCAAATGTAGCTTAAAGAAACCTAGTAAAAACCTTAATGTAACACCATTGATTTTCTGATTTGCGCTTTTTTTCTTCGGGTTTTTTTTCTCCTGCTTTTCTTCTATTTTAACGTATTTTCTAACAAATTACAGTATTCCACCCATTGCCTAAGAAGTTTAAAAAAAACCAATTGGGCAATTAAACAGGTTTCCAACAGCTTCAGTTACAAAGCCATTGGGCTGCATGGAGAATATGCTGGCAACAAACAACTGATATAATTTAATGAGGTGTAACTGAGTAATTTGGGGCATCCAGCAGGTTTTTTCTATAAAGGGCTACATCAGAAGGCTTCTTTAATAAGTATCCTGTGATTGGCTTTTGGAGTTGTCCTCACAGAGCGGTTTTGAAATGCATTGTGGTGATGCTGATCTATGGGCCCTGAGCTCCTGCTTTTCACTCATTTAAATAATTAGAGAAAAACAGAGCCAGAGGATAAGTGACTCTAAGGTGTCATACTTTCTTTTCACATTGTAGTACTTGCAAACAACTTGAACAGGGAGAAGGTGACCTTGCTTGTAAGTGTAACATTCCTTATTTTTTTAATATGAAGAAAAATCTTTTGTCCTTTACATTCGCATGCTCTTACAGGTAGTCAGTTGCTTTAGGTTTGGATTTTTCTATTAGGATGTTAAGATGATTTTGTCCATCTTCTGTTGCAGAAGTGGTCATAAGTTTCCTGAACTCGTGTGCCATTATTTTGAGAGCACTTAATGTTGCACACTTTGTGACACTGCTTATGTATTCGGTGGGTCTGAAAACATCTCTGATGTGGTTATTAAAAGGGACAGTAATGGCCACTAAACCGAAAACTACTGCAAAAGGAGGTCATTTTTGCCCTGTTATTTTTCAAATACTAAATTGAAAAGCATTGATCCATGTAATAGCCATTTCTCTGGTGTAAACTGTCACCAGGTCTGTTTTTTCTTGTCAGTGCAATGTGAATCCATAATGCCCTGGCTTTGATCAAGCCTTCCCTGCTTTTGGAGGGCCAAATGCCTGGAAGAGTCCTTCCTAGAAAGCAAGTCCACCTGATCAAATGTACTCAGGTCTTCCCCAGGAAGAGAGCGACCTCTCCCAGAAAAGTGCCCACATCCACTGCCCTCCCAGACCAGCTGCTGGGCTCGCTAGCTTTCCTCATCCACTGAGCAAGAGTGAGGCAGCAAGCAGGGAATTTCTGCCTTAGTGAAGTGTGAAATACAGATTTAAATGTATGGTACCTAGTACAGGCTATTCATATATATTATAGTGTGTGTGAGTGAGGATGGGTAAGGGGTGTACTGGAAGCTTCCTGTGTCCCATATTTTTAACCCCTGCCAAAGGGTATCAATGAAATCACTGCAGTGAGAAAAGGTGGCACTCTCAAAACATCAGAAGCTTTTGAAACATGCATCATGCCAAATAGCAGGTAGCTAATGGGAGGGCTCTCTACAGAATGCTAGATTTTAGTCCTGGTCTGTTTGATCAGTTTGTTACCAAAATATGTTCTGCTTCCAAAATGTGCCCAGTAGTTTGAATCAGTATGGTACTTTGGTACCATCACTTCATCACTGATATTTGAGATGTTTGTTTCTGAAATTTACACTGCTGGCTTTTGACAATTTGAATTATTTTTTCTTACTGCTATGTTTCAACCTCACTGCCTTCCACGCCCTAACTATTTTGTAAATGATTCTTACTAGTACTTTATAGAGAAGGTCCATAGGTAACATTTCTCATCATATTCATGCATATTATAAAAAGAAATCTGTTTCTTTACCTTAACCTTGATGACTGAGCCTTAAAAGAACTATGTTCATCAACACCCAGTTGCTTCAATATTTGTGCTGAAACAATATCTTGTGACAGGAACACCTTTTAGAGAAGTGTGGTTTATAATCCAGTAACTTCAAGTGTTGCAGGATGAAAGGAGATCTGGTACTTTTGACAGTATGCTCAAAACACCACCTAGTATAAACCAAGCCTGAATGAGGGTTTAGGTGGCTGTGTCTCTTCACCTGTGAGCAGCTGCTTTTAAAAAACATTGTATTTCAATCAGATAGTAAAACAATAAAGATCCACATCTGCTTGCGTACATAGGCCATTATGGAAACTGTGCTGGAAAAGTTGCTTGGAGATTAGCTTGATGATGTCTGCTTCCTTGTTTGCTTTTGAGAGGCTTTTCCAGGTGTAGATGCTCAAGTTATGTACAGATACAAATGGAGTTAGAAGTACTGCAGTCAGGCTGTTGAAATTATACACACAAGATAAGTAGGAAATACGTTTTGCATGGGCAACTACTTGAAATGTTTTGCAAGTGCTTTTTAGGCACCTATGGGAAAAAAAACTGACAGGAAAACAAAAGTCTGGCATTGCTCGCTCTAATAGCTGAAAGCCTGGGGTTAGAGCCAATGGTCTGAAATAGAAACAGGCAGCATAACTCATTTTTGGTGAGTAATATAAAGCCTCTGTTAGATTTCCTAGCTCAGATCAGCCCTAAATATAATAGCAGGTGAACTAGCATACAGTGGAGAGAAACTTGTAAAAGAAGGAGAAAATAAGCTGCATTTTTCGTGGTAAGCTCTATCAGAGAACTGACTCATTGACTAAAACTGGTTAAACCAGGATGCTTGAGCCTTCAGGAATTAGATGCCTTTACAGGCATCTGTTTAAGGGAAACCCACACCTCTCGTTTAAAAAAAATGCCATTCTACTTCATGGGCCAAGTTGTCTTATGCAGAAAACTTTGATCAAAAACTTTGGTGGTTCTTCAAAGCTGATCATAACCACTGTGGGTGGAAAGCCAAAGTGAAAAGTATGTGAAAGTTTTTCATATCTCCTGTTTTCTTTTTAGCTGGAAATGCCAGAGAAGGGACTTTCTCATTTCCCATGTGGTTGTTTCCCCCATTTCTCATCATATTTGGAGTCCTTGGTGAAAAGGGAGTTTTCATGATGGTGAAACATTTTTCTTGTTCAGAGAGCAATGTGATCTGAGCAAAAGACTGATCTATGCTAAGAAATAGGTGATATTATTATTCCTTCCATGTTTTTCCACCATTAGCACAAACTTGGGCTTGGCACTGAGAAGTACTGAGGCTGTAGTCTACTACAAATGCCCTCATCTCGTCTGTGCTTAATGGAAGTAAATGATGCTTAGCATCTCACAGGACTTGCCTTCATATCCTGGTTTAAAAGAGGGGTCAAGTAGGTTACAGGAGGTCTTTCTGCTGCCTTTTTCATAAAGGTCATATTTTTCCATCCCCTGCTTCAGAAACAAATTAATTTGGGAAAAGTAATGAGTGGTAACAGAGAGGGGCAAAACTTTACCCTGTCAAGCCTCCCCCCTGTAAAGTCAAGGAAAGCACTGATGGTATGTGAAATCAGTCAGTTCAAGGGGGCATTTAAGTGCTCTCCACTCATCCGAAACTGTCTCGGGAAGGTTTATGAAACTCCAGAAAGGCAGTTCTAAGATTGTAGTGGGTGGGAAGACCCAAGAAACTGGGTGGAGTGGTGAGAAAATTTTAAGAATAGCTGGCAATTAATCTTAGCTCCTGGGACTTAGGGACTTTCCAATGCTGGCAGGTCTCAGTATGTGTGTTGTTATTCAGGCTGCATGCCAAGAATATTTAATGCTGACTGCCGAGTGTGTTGGAGAAAAGTCATTGTGCAGACACTGTCACTCAAAGGAAAAGCACAAAAAAATTGTTTCAGCAGTCATTTTGCAGACAATGAACACTGACATTTGGATACCAAATGGAACAAATGGCAAAAAAGGTGAGTGGGTGGGGAAACCTTTGACTTTTTGCTAGTTAAGACTATTAAATCTGTTAGTATATATTGTCTGTACATGGGTCCTGAAATGCTGTTGCAGTTTTGATAATGGCAGGGCTGTGAGAGGGTGTTAGGGCACACAGGGAAAAGCTGATAGTTGAAATAACAATGGCCCTTTATGGTGAAACCCCCCACCATGTGTCACTTTCCTGAAAAAATGTACACCATAAAGCAGTAAAACCAGAGAAGAGTTAATAAAGGATGACAGAAAAGAGGAAAACTGAGTTTGGATGTATTGTAAATATGCAAGTTGCCCTGCAGATTTCAACTGAGTCTGGACTTCAGAGCTTATTTTGTGTAATATGCTACCTGTCAATTGTGACGGGCTGGGATGTGCCCTTCCCACTGCAATATGTCAGTGAAGTGCTTATGGGATGAGCCTATTTAGAGAGCTGGGTGGAGTGGGGAGACTGACCGAGCAAATGAAGATATGGGGGTCTTGCTGAACTGAGCCAAGCAAAGACGCAGGGCTATGGGAAATGTGTGACCATGGCTGTGCTGTTGCCCCACACATGTCCATGCGAGGAGCTTCCAAGGCACCTTGTCAGCACCAGGGCCACCCATGCTGTGCACTGCATGGGGTGCCCCTGACACTAAGCAGTGATGCTGGCACTCCCTGGAACCTTGCCTGCACCTGCCACATCCCGCCTGCCACCCTCCAGCCCTGCCAGCATGCTAAGGCAGCTCCAGGAGAAGGGGAGAAGCAGGAGGCAGGCAGAAAGGCAAACACACTGCAGAGAGCAGCAGCCTCTCAGTGGCTGCTGCAGGGCCAGTTGGCTGCCTTATCTTTGAGACTTGACTTGATAACCCCGGCGCCAGCGCCAGGCTCTTGCAGATTATCAGCCAGTCACTGCCTCAGATGTGCAGGACAGGATCACTGCCACACTTTGTCACAGTCCTTGAGGGAATATGTGTAGTGCTCCAGGGCACTTTGAGAATGGCCTCAATTATTAATAACCATTATGATTTTTTTCTGTCAGACTCTGAAGTCTTGCTGATCATCATGGATTATTTATTCCCCGTAGTGCCGATTGCACCAGTTCTGTATCATCAGCCCTCTAGCGCCTACCTTTCTGGCTGGCATCTTTTTTCCTATGCAGTACCCCCTGATCACAGGTGTAGTGGTCTGTCTGGTCAACAGATGTATTCCCTGTTCTCTGCACTGTAGATGCAGCCATAGTCTTGTGACTTCAGAAAGTTCAGCCATGTCCTTAATTTATTCAGGGTGTGTTTGTGGTAAAGGACAGGTAAAGGATGTGTGGGGCTCAACTTTGTTTGTGCCTCAAGGTTGTGTCCCATGGAGGTTGTACTGATATTAATGGTATTTTTCACTCAATCCTTTCAGATGTTCAAGACATCCTTCTCCTCATCCAGCTGGTGGTGATGTGTTTCCCCTCCTGCTGCTTTTCAGTGATAGCTTGATGCATGTCCATCATCATCATGGCTTCCTTCCCAAAGACCATGTGAGACAGCCTGTGTTGAAGGCAGGATCACCTCCAGCTTGGAGAATTATTATTCCTGGTCCTGTGAAAGCTATCCTTTTTTATCCATCATTGGAATACAGCCTGTATGTATTCTTTTGACAGCCTTTACCTCACAAAGAGATCTTATTTCTGCCTGAAAAATACTGCCTAACTAGAACTGGTTGGGTATTTTTCAGACAGATAGGTACACAGGTGCGGCTACTGCAGGTTGTTCCTTTGACTTGGCAGTCCTGTGCACACTGCATGGCTGTGACAGTGCAGGCCTTACCCAGTCTCCAGCATTCACCACACAGAGCTGACTCACAGCAGGCTCTGTGGGAGGCAGCCTCAAATGTGACTTGTCTGGGATATCAGTTATGTGGAGCTTCCATGGAGGTCCCCCAGGGCACAGGACACTCTTGAGGTTTATTGATGGAGCAATGAGGGCCCCTTCACGTCTTTGTCACTGCAGGCGGATGGCGTTGTGTTTCCTGGATGCCACCAGAGCACTCCGCAGAAGCAGCTGAGGAAACCAGTTCTAGCAAGAAGAATGACATGGGAGAAGCTTAGGCTAAATAAAGGAGCAAGCAACAGATTAAGGAGAGATTGGAACAAATGGTCAATGTACAAAACCTCCAAAGTGAGATTTAGATACTGAACTGACCAGATAAAGGGAATGAGCAACAAAGACATGTTCACAGGCACTGAGAGCAGTAAGCATCCAAGTAAGTTTGTTGTCCAACCTTCCCTTAATTTTCTTTTCTTCTGCCTAAATATGAAGAATAAATGTATTCCCTATTTTACACCACAGAATTACACTGTAGAGAAAACCAAACATAACATTGTTGGGCTGGGAAGAAAATTCCTGGGCCAGAGACCTTGACCGAGGGAAGTAAGTCCACAAGGGGTTGAGAGTGCTCTTAATGGGTAATATTAACCCAGTCTAAAGGCTTAGTGCCTTCAAAAAGGCTATTCCCTTGCTGCATTCCTTTGCTTCTGCAGTGAGCAGAGTTATGCTACTGGGAAGGGTCTCATTGTTTGAAGGTCTTTGTGTCTTCAGAAGTTTTTCAGCGCCTGGAGCAGGAAACTGGAGTATGAGGCTGAGGAAGCAGGATCCTTGCTTTAGGTGGTGGTCTGCTACTGGAAGAGCCAAACCTGCTGTGCAGAACTGAGCTCTGTCTTCAGCATCACTAAAACTCTCAGAGCAGGTTCCCATAGGAACAGTGGAGATGTAGTCACCCCCAGGTACCCAGTGCTCTGAGGTTTAGGTTTACTCCTGGAGGGGTGGAGGCTTGTCTTCAAAGCCAAGACCTGAAGCAGGTCATGTAGGTTAGAGAGGAGAAGAGCATCAGAAGAAAGCTGAGCACCAGGAGTCGAATGTGGTAATAGGAGCATTTTTAATGTTGAAGTCTTACTTTGGGTTCCACTGTGTTTACACATGGCTAATTTGTAACACTGTTTTCTTTGCCTGTGAGATATAGATAGCCCCAACACAGTCATAAAAGCAGATAAAATAATTTATAAAGAATGTATGTGCATATTACATTCAAAAAATAACCTATGAGCTTTTTGGTATATAAAATGTTAACTGAATGCTTGTATAAAATTGGCATCTGGTGTCATCAGTGAGACAAGATTATAGGCAGTGATGAGACAGTGATGTTACTAATGCTATTGACAGGCGAGAAGAAGCAGCAGGGATTCTTCCCCTTCATGTCACCA
>NW_008237353.1:4485760-4500473 GCF_000691975.1 Corvus brachyrhynchos
AGTCTAATCACATGGTTAAAGCCAGAGAAGAGTGTGTCAGGGAAGAGCACAAGAGAATGCTGATTTTCTGTAATATTTTTATGTTGAGTTTTTCCCATTCATTTTCCTACAAAGAGGTTGGTTTATTTAGCCTTGAGGCTGAAACTGGCTGTAATTTCCAAGGACAGTAAATTTTGTGCATGCAGTACAAGCAATAGCATTTTCCAAAAAATATCCTTGCAAGGCTTGTGAACACAAGAATTTGGAGATGCTAATTTCTGGGATGTGTAGCATAGTGTAAGTGGAATCAGTATTCAAAATTCAGTTAGAGTAAATATGGCATCACCTTACAACCCTTATGAGAGAGCCCCAGCATTCTGTGTTATAAGTACAGGCAGCCCTACAATCAGAAGTGATTCCTCAAATGCAGGCAGAGAGGAGGACTCAGCCTGAGCTTTGGGTATCTTTTAAAAGAGCCCTCGATTCTGAGTGTGTTACACTCCTCCCCCCCAAGGACGTCTTCTGCTTTAAGTGCTTTGCTGCCTAGCAGTGAAGGAGGAGGGAGCAGGATTGCTGAGGACAGGAGGTTAAGGAGTAACCTGATTGGGGAAGAAGCCAAATTAAACAAAGGTTTAGAAATATCGCTTAAAATAGTATAACTTACCATTTTCCTCTGCCAGTGGCTGACACACCACATTTTTTGTTCTCTAAAACCACAGTGAACCATTCCCAAAAAAGGAAGTGTAACCTCTGTTTTCTACACTTCTGTCCTTCCCCTCATCTGGGGAAAACCTTTCCTTGCTGTATTTCTCATGACACATTTGACTGGAGGGTTTCTTCACAGAGTTTCTGCTGGGGGCTGTTTGTTTTATCTTGCATTTTGCAGCAGATAACAGACCTGTATGCTGCATAGATTAGAGTTGGCAAATTCTGCCAGTGACTTCTTAGGCACAGATAAAATGCCTTAGTCTCCGCCTCATGTCTATACTTAAAGCAAAATTTTAAAATATCTGTTAATGGGAGCCCTGAGTGATCTCTGCATTTCCTTTGCTTCTCAGCTGGCCACGTGTGCTCACTAATGAGACTCACGAATATTAAAAGTGGAATTTGGAGCAGAGCAGAGGCCAGCCTAATAAATCTGCTGTTAGCTCAGGCTCTGTGGTGATGTGGCTGCACCCGGGGGGAGGAAGGGCAGAAGCTGGGCGCTGGGCCCCAGGGACAGAAAAGGAAGTCAGCTGTGGGCAGGCAGAGAGGCAGAATCTCCATTGCTGAGGGCTGGAGGCAAAAAACAGTTTCTGACGGAGTGCTGGAGGCAGGAGAATGTGCAAAAACCAGACTGTAGCAATTTTATTTCAGGTGGCTGTACTGCAATGAGGAGATGAGTGGTTTTGGCGTAAAAGGTTCTCTATGCCTAGGAGTAGAAACTGAGAATACATATATCTTTTTTTTTAATTTATAGACATATATATAAAATTATAAAAGGTTAATGCCTTAATGTGGAAGCCTCTTCCAGGAAGACAAAGCAGTCAATTTTTCTCCTTCTAGTACAGCCAAGATTTTATGCTGACCAAGCTCTGACTTCAATGCTGACCCTTCTCTGAGCAGGGCACAGGGCCTGCTGACTCTGGGAGGTCACCTCAAACCTGAATATTCTGTAATTGAGTGATTCTGAGAACTGAAGGTGAAATCTCATCTTCATTCACCCCTGATGTCAGCAAAGCTGGAATCTTACCCCAAAAGAGTGTTGATTGTAGTAAGTCATGGCCAACAGAGGAAAAGAAATTTAGATGTGAAAGGCTCTGTATGTTCCAGGTTAGAATTTGATGGATGTCAGCTACAGAAGCTTTCTTGCCATGTTAGAGCCACTGGCTCCTGTGCAACAGACAGGTGATACCCACTTCCCACTGAACAAAAGTCCTTACCAAGCAACACTCACTTAGAAATTGGCTGGTAACTCAGCAGCAGAGGCAAGGATTTGAGTTGTCATAGTGGCCTCACCACTTGCTCATGTTTCTCTCTCCCATGTGCAAGCATAAAGAATCCTTTAAAGAGCATGATTGTGGCTGTAGGAGTTTCATGTGCCTCCAGGCCAGGCAGGGAGCAGGCTGGAGCTGTGTCTGTTTGGCACATGAAGAGGGAGGTTTGGTTTCAAGAACTCTAAGTCTAGTGCTGTTGTGAGCATCAAGTCCATACAAGTGTGAGAGAAGAAAGCGGCTGGAAGAGAGAAGTTGTTCTGCAGAAGGGCCACTGGCTTAGACTGGAAAACCCTATCAAAGGCAGAACATACAAAGCTGTAGATGATTAAAGCTATGGAGCAGCTCTAAACTTATGATGAATTAGACACTTGGTGGATGCCAGAATCTCTGCAAAGTTACTTGCAAATGCTAAATTTCACTATTACTCTTTCACTAAGTGACTGTGGTTTTTTATTGTGCCTTCTTTAAAAACGACCATGAGTTTTAGCCATGCAGAAAATAAATGTTTCCCTGAAGTTATTTAATTCCAATTATTTCTCCTCAATCACATTCAGAAGAGACTTTGTAGAGGGAGGACTACCAAAACTCTGTAAAACAGATCTGGACAGCTGAACCTCATCACTTTGGGAAAAATTAGGAAGGGATGAAACCTCAGACTTTTGACCAAAGTTGGCCAAAGTAAATACAGAGTGGAATCTTTAGGGATTATGATGAAACTGAAAGCAGCAAACAAGTAAGGCCATCAAATATATTCAAATCACAGGTTGCACGGGATGTTTGCCTTTCCAATAATTGATTCGATTAAGCCAGATCATCATCTTTTTTGGGCAAATAAGGTCCTTGGTTTCATCAGTAGTCCTGACATCAGTGGGATTATTTGTATAAGAAATTATTCTTTAATGTGAGTGAAAGTATTACAATCTAGTCCTACATTTGGATGTTATATCCCCATTTATATTTCTTGTCCATTTAGATTTGGAGCTCCCTGAGAAAGAATGACCCAGGAAAGAAGTGCAATTGGTTGTGATTCCCCCACAGTCATAAGGTCACTTATACTAAAGAGTTGAAGCGTCAAAAGGAAATATCTTTACCTCTGTAAGAATATCCATTTTTGTGCGATTTCCTTTGAATTTAGACAAAATGGCTACTTTCCCATGGAATATTTTATTTGTGCCTGAAGTGTTACTTCCGATTTGGTCATTTCTACCGTAAAGAGGTTTTCTGAACACAAAGTCACTGGCAATAAGCAGAACTGTGGGTGTGATTTTTCTTACTGACCTTTCTATCTTAAAGGTTACTCCATGTTATTTGTCTGTTGGAGTTTCTTCATACTATTCACTTTATGGATGATTGGATTTGAATAATATAGGAAAAGATGGCATGTGTATGGATCCTTGTTAAAGGGCAAGAAATAAAAAGGCATAGGCCTGTGACAAATTCATTTTGAAAAGGAGTGTGAGAAATTGGCAGGGGAAGGTTATGCTATGGAAAATATCTTTTCATCTGACATCACAGTGAGCTTGCCCAGGATTTGAAGGAAACTCTATGCTCCAAATTGTGGTCAGTGCTGAAGCACAAATAGCATGAGTAGCCTCCCATGAGTGTCTTGGCTAGACAGATATACCTGGAGCTCCAAGGGTCCACAGCTCCAGCTAGCCTTGGTACTACTGTTCTCAGTGTGAAACAGCTAGAGGACATGCAGGTCACCTCAGGTAGGTCCCTTCCACCTCAGGCAGGTTCCTTCTGTGTTTCTTTAATTATCCTTTGAGAAGGCAGCAAGGGCAGCCATAGTGCAACCACCTGAGGGGTTGAGCGCTGCAAGGGTCAAAGCACTGTTAGCTTTCTCCAGCGAGTCTTGACTTGGAACAGCCTGGGGACCTTTTCTTTCTGCAACACCAACACACAATGGGGCTAGCAGACAGCGTAGGTGTTGCTCATTTTGGGGAATGTATGTAAATTTTTAAGTTGTCTCTGTCTCAGACTGCTAGGAGCATGAAAAGTCAGACCAGATATTTAATCAGAAGCTTTTTTGTTGACAGGGAGCAGGACAACATTGGTTTTTTCCCAGCAAAGTTGTAGTCAGTAATAAATATCTGGTGTTTGAGTACGTCTTTGTTTGTTGTACAGCTGCCGCTTTACAGTGCAGTTCTGTAGCCCAGCAAAATTTCCTGAAGTATTTATTTATCACCACTTTTTACATTGCTGCTACAGGCCTCTTAAAGGAGAGATGAATTCTTTTGCTGAGGACTATGAATTTCTTCACAGAATTCATTTGGGTTGTTTCATCTAGTCCAACCCCCTGCAATGAGCAGGGACATCTTCAGCTAGATCAGGTTGCTCAGAGTCCTGTCCAACCTGTCCTTGAACATTTCCAGGCATGGGGCATCCACGACTTCTCTGGGAAGCCTCTTCCAGAGTTTTACCACCTATTTGTAATTTTTCTTTTACTTATATCTACTCTAAACCTACCCTCTTATAATTTAAAACCATCCATCTTTGACCTAGCGTAACAGATGCCACTAAAAAAATTTGGCCCCATCTTCCCTCTAAGTCTGCTTTAAGTGTTGAAAGGCCACAAAAAGGTCTCCCCAGAACCTTCTCTTTTCCAGGCTGAGTAACCCCAGCCCTTTCAGTGTTTACTCAAAGCAGAGGTGCTCCATCCATCTGACCATTTTTGTGGTCCTCCTGTACTTGCTACAATAGGTCCATGTCCTTCCTGTGCTGGGGACCCCAGAGCTGGATGCCGCACTCCAGGTGGGGTCTCACCAGAGTGGAGTAGTGGGGGAGAATCCTCTCCCTCACCCTGCTGGCTGGGCTGCTTTTGATGTAGCCCAAAACACAATTGGCTCTCTGGAATGCAAGAGCACATTGCCAGCTCGTGTCCAGCCTCTTATCCACCAGCAACCCCAAGTCCTTCTCCTCAGGAATGCTCTCAATCCATTCTCCACCAAGCCTGATTTATGCTTGGGATTGCCCCAGCCCAGATGCAGAACCTTGCACTTGGCCTTGTTGAACCACACGAGCTTCTTCTCTTGTTGATTGCAGTGCCTACAGCTATTACCGTCCTCCTGGAACGTGTGTGTTCCTTTTGTTAGGCATGTGTGCTTGAGCCAGGACCACCTCACTGCATGCTGGCTATTATGAAGCTACTGTTGACTGGATTTCTAAGAAATGCCATAAGATGTATCTCTCCCTATCTTATTTTTCATTTTTACAAGTAGTACACATTGGAACAGGAAAATAAAGTGTCTTCTTTATACCATTCAAATTGCTGCTTGGAAACAATACATGTCAGCTCCAGGCTTAAAGTGCTAAATAACCTTGTTTCATAAACATACAGCTATTTTGCTGAAACAAACTGCTTCATCAAAATGTTGAAGAATGTACTGTACCACTGGGACAGTTCTGCTATAGACAGCTTTTTTCCTCTCTCTTTTGTTATTTGTGCTGTAGGAAAATAAAAAGGAAAGTATAATCACTATTGTTTTTATTACTCAAATATTTGCTCTGGAGCCTGGAGAAGAGCAATAGTTTTTATACATTAAGTAAATGGTATCTTTAAAGGAAGAAGTCTTAAAACAGTGCTACATTAACCCTTCTGCAGCACCTAGCACCTCATTTTTCTTTGGCTGTTGACAAACAAGGCCAATTAACATCAGCAAGATAATTAACTACAGCTCCAGGTAGTATTTGCATCCAGTCTATTCCTGTTTGGAAGCTGTCTCTTCTCCTTACCTCCTTGCAGCTTGAAGGTGCTAATTTTAACACCTACAAAGCATGGGATTTAGATTTGGTTGAAAGGAGAGCAAGACTGGGTTTTTTTCTTATTATTAAAACATTAGGTGAATAATTATAATAGTGAAGTGATTTCAACCTTCTCCTAGACTTGTTTATGTTTTCCACAAATCATTTGCACATTCTGGGATGCTTTTTAAAAATTTCTTGTATTCCATATGGCAAATAATTCTTTTTCAATGTCGTGTACTTAGAGTGAGAACACTTTGTGGATGGGCTTAACTGGTGGTCCCAGACCAGGATAATCATGTTTGTCACCAAGGAAAGAGGAGTTTTTTTCCTGGAGGCACAACAGTCATTTTATCAAATGATTGTACCAGCTGGAAACAAAGTATTGCCTTTATTTTAAACTGCCATTCAGAAGGCTAATGCTTTTATTTCAATGGGAAACAAATTTTTAGGAAAATTACAGCTCACCTGTTCTTGTAGTTTTTACTAAATTCATATAATCATCCATGATAGTGTTATTTGCCTTGGTTTTGATGAGGCTGTTCTTAACCTGCAAGTCAATAGTTGATCCTACTGTTATTTCCCTTCTGTCTGATACCTCAACTCATTTTGGAGTGAAGAAGAACATATGCAGCAGGTGGGCTGTGTTTCTAATAATTAGTTTTTCTTAAACATGTTATAAAGAGCCTTGCCAAGAAAATATCACTGTAGTGTTTTGAGCCCAGCTGGCAGTGTATTGGAGCCTGTGGAGGAGAGGATAGAACAGCAAACTGAGCCATGTTTGTCTTTGGAGTCTCTCAGCCAAACTCACCTGTGGGTGAATTTGGCTCTCCCCGTGGTCTAGAAAATGGTTTTGCCTGTGATTGTGTGGAAGGAAACTGAGGCACATCTTGTGGGCACCTTGCATGGTGAATATGAACATTTATTTTTCCCTCTGAATGAAATTCTTATCAAACAGATTTTCAGTTTAGCAAGGAGCTCTTGAGGTTGAGAGGAACTGCACAGCTCAGTTCTCTGGCTCAACAGCTTGAGTGTATGGGCACCCAGAACAAGAACAGGCTGATGGACTGCAAAGTTTGAACAAAAGCTCCCTAGGTCTTCCTTTCCCAGCTTCCCAAGCCAGAAATGGATAAGATATGTCTAAGAGCAATAGCAGTAGGGGTGCAGTACAGGTCTGTGTTTTGGCAGCAAGTCGGATTTCACAGCCTCTAGATCAAAAATGCCTCAGCCACGTAATGCAGAGTGTTGACACAGTATGAACTCACACTAGCATTTCAAATCTCTTCCAAAATGTTGAGGAATTGGGATTTTGACCACTTATCTTACTATCAGATCAAGTTGTTGTCTGTCTTCCTGTAGCAAGCATAAAATCCATATGCCTTGGCTAATCAAATGGAAATATGATCTTGGGCCCATTCCTGAACTGAGTTAAATTTGTATTGCTGAATTATACTTGTCAGGCACTGTACTGGTTGTGCAGAGTACCAGTGTGGTACTCTGAGGGGAACTGTACTCTGTAGTACTCTGGTACTCCCAGAAGGGAATGCAGCAAGGCTGGAATGGTATTCCTTAGCACTTTTCCAAAGATTGCTGAACTGTTTTGGCTCAAATAAATTTAGTTTTATGGAACATGGAAAAGTTCAGTAAGGTTACAGGCATTTGAAAAGCACCAGGTAATCCTGTCAGCCCTGGGTCTTCTACAGCAGGTGAGACCCAGAATACATCTTGCTCTTCAGGTGACAATGATTAGCAGATAGGTGGTATGGCACTCAGCTTGTTTTAAAAACTTCATGCCAAGTAAACTCTGTCATACAAGTGAGCTTCTTTTCTCCAAATTAAATATGACTTTTTGGTTGGAAAAAAATAATCTGTGTTTCTTAAGGCATTTAGACTTGGCCTTTTTGGAAGAAATCAAATCAAGGGCCTCTTCTACCTCTTTGTGACATTGCCTTCATAGAAGCTTGGTGTAGAGAATACTTATGTCCCCAGTAAAAGCTTAGCTTTTATATCTGATGTGCTATATGTGTAAGGTAATTTCTGTAGCATTGTGCTGTAGTCTCCTGACAGCCTCTGAAAAACGAGTGGATGTTGCCCTTTTCCTACCCAATAGGGTAATTCTGAAAATGTTGCCAGGATGCAGCCACCTACCTCAAACTATTGCTAGAGGCACTTTATCAGCAAGGCCCATTTGTGCAGTAAAAGCTCTGTGATTAATTTAATACACATTTAATGCACATACAAGCATTGACTTCCCTAGGGAAGGCCAGAACAGGATCAGAGAAGATAACCAGAGAGTCTGAAGGCTTCCAGAGGACAAACAGGTGCTGTCTGTGCCATGTTGCCTCCCACTTGGCATCTTAGTCTGGAGGATACATTATTTTCTTCTTTGACATACAGGTTTTGCTTCAGGAAGGATTTTTTTTAGTAAAGTCCAAGTCCTGATGCATGAGCTAAAAGCCACCTGTGTGCTTTTTTTCTTTTTTTCCTATTTGGGTGTTATTGTTGCAACTGACTCTACAGTTCATGGATATGAAAAGATTGAACAAGAAACTAAAAAACCACAAAATACCCTTTGGGGAAAGGAACATACAGTCAATCACCTCAAGGTCATATTAAGTAAGATGGGCTTGTGCACTGGTGCAGGTTGAACAGATTTGATTCATTAATCAGAACTCATACTGTGTTTGCAAAAAATAATTGACTTTAGCAGAGCTGTGTTACTTAGGAATTTGATATTAACCTCTCTGTTTAGCTATATTGAGTTTTAGAGTCAGAAAATAAGCCTTTGCTTGTTCAGTAACAATGTTATTTTATTAGCAGAGCAAACCTTTTGTCATATTATGTAGGAAAATTTTTGTATTTTTAGCAATTAAATAAATTCCAAATTATTGTGCTGTGGTTTGGTAGAGGTTAATGTCAGATTCTGAAAGGTGCTGCACTCTGAGGGAGCTCTTGTGCACATTAGTGGGGGGAACCAGAAAGAAAATGTCAAATATTAGCACAATATATATATTTTTAAAAGGTATTTTTAAAAGGGGGAAGGTGAGGAGGAGTGGGAAAAGTGAGGGGTCAGGATTGGGAGGATGTCTTGGGGAGAGGAATTCATTAAGTGCAGGCTGAAAATGGAAAACTAAGGCAAGAAAGAGTTATATTTTTATGTATTTAAAGGAAATTAAGATTGATTGAATTTTTCTCTAGTAAGATAAATTCAAAAATATTTGATCATGATCTAATAATTGCATGTTGTGGGTGCTGCTTATCCTGCAAATCATAGAATGGACTAGGTTGGAAAAGATCTTTAAGGTGATCAAGCCCAACTGTTAACCCAGCACTTCCAAGTTCACCACTAAACCTTGTCCCTGAGCACCACATCTACACATCTTTTAAACACCTACAGGGATGGTGACTCAACCGCTTCCCTGGGCAGCCTGGTCCAGTGCTTGACAACCCCTTCCATGAAGAAATTTTTACTACCCTCCCCTCCCATCACGATTTGTTTCATTGGATCTTGCTGCCCCAGCTGGCTGGGGTCAGCGGTGACTGACAGACTGCGTGTATTGCTCTACAAAAATCAGCAGCAGTCCTCCTAACGGGGTGGAGGACCTGGATGAGGGCACTCAGTGCTACCAGTGTTGCAAATCTACTACTCCCAATGCTCCTCCTAGGCACCTGTACTTGCCAGTGCTCCTGCAAATGTGCAAGTAGCAGCTCACTGGGTGAGCTTTGTGGTTTGTTAGCTCAGTGCCTGGCTTTGATCTGTAAAGCATCCATAAATATTGCTACAACCCACATGGCTGGTCCACTCTTTCTGATGCTAAGGATCTGTCCTCTGAGGAAATCCTGGTGAAATCAATAGCTTGACAAAGGCATTGCTCAGTTTAACAAAGATGGTAAAAGCATCTCCTCCTACACTTCATTCTTAATTGAAGACATGTTCCATAGCAGGAGTGTCTGGTTTGCGTCCAGTGTGATCACTCCTCTCCTTTGTCCACAGTTGGATTAAAAATATAGATTTTTTAGAATAGAGAAATTCTAAATAGATTGTTTCAGTGAAAGCGAGCACCTCTCTATAACCACTGTCCACCTCCTGGGGACTCCTTTCCTCACTGTTTGAGGGATGTTCAGCTGGTCACGCTGGAGTGAGGTGATTTTTGGGGAAGGTGCCAGCTGAAAGGAGACAATTCATGCTCCCCAGGTCGGTCTCATGAGGAACTGCAAAGTGGTGGCTAAGAGAAAGAGCATGAATTGCTCTTTGCTTACAGCAGCTAAGTCCTTCCCCTTGTTCTTGGGCAACTTTTGGGTTAGGAACTGTCTGCTCCGCAGTTTCCATGTGCATGGGCTACATGGGGCTTTCTGACCAGGGCTGGGGTTCTGCTGGTTGTTCAGGAAAGCCATGGCACACAAGTGCAAGTGTTTTGTTGTGACATGGGGAAAGGGCTGTGGCACTGTCCTTCTGCATGTTCTTGGTGGAAGTAAGGGACCTGGCTAGAATTAAACAGCTCCTTACTGCCATCCCACAGGGATAGTTGTTTTGGCACTGTAATTGGCCTCAGGAATTAGGTTGCTGAAAGAGCCTTCTAGCAAGAGAGTTGGTCCAAAATGGGTAGGATAGCAGTGTCCCTTCTGCAGAGCACTGTAAAACAGTTGCACACAGCCACTGGCACACCTTGCTGTCTGCTTAGCCAAAGGATCCCACAACAAAACGAGGACTTACTCCCTCTCTAATTCTGCTGATTTCTATTGCTCCTATTCCCCGTTTTCATCTCTCCGTCTTGTCACAGTCCTCCAGTTTTTCATTTTCCTGAATAAGCACACTCTTTCAAGTGGGGATAGACTCTTTGACTCAGCTGGTTTTCAGTAAGTTTTGTAGCTAAAAATTCTCACCTACTTGCCTAGAATTTCTGGGTTCTTCTCCTCACAGGTGGTATCAGCCAGGGAAAGCAATACTTCCTTTTTCTAACTGGAGCAGTTCTGTTGCACTTACAGAACCCATTTTGACTGAAAGGGCTAATAATATCTTGCTTTTCCTGCTACTGCTCTGCATTTTTCCAGTACTGCAGACAATTTCACTGAAAGCTTAACCAACATGCCTTCCTCTGTTTGCTGTGTCAGGTCAGGGTGCCACCAGTAATTTCAATGTAGCTTTGGCATTTTTCCAGCATTAGCTGTCTTTCACTTCAGGATTCGGCCTATGCATGTCTGCATTGTTGACCTCTGAAGCTATTGATTTCTGTAGCTGGAACACATTCAAGTTGCTGATGAAAAAAATCTGCTTTACCTTATCACCAAAAAATGTTTGGTCCTTCTGTAAATTGCATTTTTAATTTTGGGGTTTACTTCAGGAAAATGTTGTAAACAGTACTTGCTTATTAATAGCATCTTGTTTATTATTTGCTATCCAGATACTCAATGAAAAGTAAATACCAAAATCTTTTCTTTAGAGATGATAAACTAAAGCATAAATCTGTACATCCAGTGGCAGAGTTCAGTGAGATTTTTACAGAACCTCCTGATTTTCATCCTTATCCACATCAGAGAGATGCATTCCTCACATCTGGGGGGATAACCAGGGCATCTGGAAAAGCTTGTGCAAAAGGGCATTCACCCTTCCACCCACCCTACTCTAAATGGAAGTGGAGATACTTCTCCAGGCAGTACTGACTATGAAGAAATGTGCCTCTTTCTTTGGGAACACTGGAGTTCTTTGTTGCCAAACTTCAGTTGTTCTTGTGTTCTAATCTTTTCTTACTTATTTTATCTGCCAGTGACTGCTGTTTCTCATGCTTGGAAAATATAATTAAAGACACCTGTACATCACAGACGGTATAGAATCACTTCCATCATTCTTAACATATTATGGATTGCTGATGAATTCTCAGCAGTGATTTGGCTCGGGAGAAGCAAAGTGTGTCTGATTTCACTGGCCTTCTCATTTGCACCAAGTCTGCCTCACAGTGTTCTGCTAAGAGGGGGCTTGAATCAAGAACAACATTTATTTACTGTCACTACTGCCTCCTGTCATGTCCTAAGGAGATCTAACATTGACATATTTGTTAATTGTGTTCACACCGACTGCATTTGAGACATTTTGTAGACTTAGGCCACCCTGTAAGGGGGGGAAAATTACACTCTATGGTTTTATCTTTCTCTGAGGCAGTTTTGTTTTTCTTGGTTGTCTGGGGGTTGTGGGTTTTTTAAGAGTTTTTGATTATGTGGTTCTGTGGGGCAGCTTAAATGACTGTGGTCACAGAAGTCTGAGAAAAATGGGCAGCTGCTGATCTTGCAGTTGTATGTTTGTCTGCGTACCTGTAGGTTGAAGGACACTATTATTTCTTGAAATATTCCCATCAGCTGAAACACAGAGTTTGCTTTTATGAGAACTGCAAAAATAGAATCTAGATGTTTATTTTAGTCTTTAAAAAAATACTTATGGCCGCCAAACAAAGCTATAAATTTTATTTTGTCGAAACCAGAAGAAAGGTTCAATCTTCCCAACATGAGACATTATGCGTTTTAATTCTCTTCTGAGACTTGAAGGCTCATTCAACAGTTTAATTCCTCCCTCCGGAGCTTGTTATCCATCAGTTTAATAGGTTGATACAAACTGCTGTTTCCTGATCCTGGTCTTTACTAGTTTTCTTTTTTAATCAACTAATTTTTTTTCTCTCTTTTTTTTTTCATGTTCTACCCATCTTTCCCAAAGAAATGAACTGTTTTTTGGACCAAGAAACTGTCTTAAATAAATCTGACTTAAATAAAGCCTGATTATTGTTACAAATATTACCCAAAGCATGTGTGTGGAGTGAAGAGTGAGAGAGTCTTTTATTTCCTATCAACTACCTCATGTCTTGCACACAGGTTTTTTCATATACTTTATCATCAGGTATGTCTTGCAGGTTCAGATGGAGAGACTGTGCCTATTGTAGCTGTGCCAGCTTCCCTGCTAAATGTTTGGCAGAGAAAGGTGTAAAAACCCTATTCATGAACAGTCAAAAGCAAGACCTAAAGGCAAATTCTCCTAGTGACCAGATCTTACATTTCCTCCCCATCCCACTGCTTCTATCTCATCATGAAACCTCAGCTCCTAAGCAAAATTAATTTTAACTGTAGAAGTAGATTTTCATTGTAGAGATAATGGTATTTTTTTAAGTTATCCTGCCTTGTAATGTGCTTTGTTTACAAGAGTGCTTATTTTAATTTGATATTGTCAAGCCCTGAATGGGTAACTTGGAAATCAGAAAAAAAAGTCAGGCTTTAGTCTCCACACAGCCACCTCAGGTCTGTGTACCTGCCCTGTCTGGTGCAGCTCTGTCATTACAGGTCTTTGCTTTGTTGCTGTAGAGACAGAGCCCTGTCTTCTAAAAGCTAATATTTTTTCTAATTTTTTTGTTTAATTGAGATGACAGAATGTTTACAAACATCCACACAGACACAGAAAATTTACACTTTTCTTCCTATGAATCTCTGCTCACTCTCT
Source organism: Corvus brachyrhynchos (assembly GCF_000691975.1). Taxonomy (NCBI): domain Eukaryota; kingdom Metazoa; phylum Chordata; class Aves; order Passeriformes; family Corvidae; genus Corvus; species Corvus brachyrhynchos. The sequence goes on from NW_008237353.1 coordinate 4,498,937, forward strand.
CCAGCAACTGCTGCTCTTTTCCATCCAAATATGACTTTCAGGTGTCATCCCTTTTCTTGGTTTTGGCAAGACAGGTTTACTTTTGGAATCTCTACTTACAAAAGATCAACATGAAGTTTTTTGTTCCAGTGGCATAAAACCTCCTTCCATCCTCATTGAAAAGCATGTTGCTTTTCAAGAGCTCCACATGCATCCAAGTAAAAAGGTGAGGACTGCATATAAGGTGTACCTTTCAAAATTCAGCAAAACAGGGCATTAAAATCAGTCCCAACACCCTGAGCTTCAAGATATTATTTCCTACTGAACTGATCGAGAATCTGGAGAGGAGACAATAACTTTTCTTAGTGTCCCACACAGTTCTGCAGACAGAGCCCTTTGAGGAGCATGCTGCACTTCTCGATGAGTTCAGCAGAGCAGTGGACACTCTTGGCACCACAGACACAGGACAATTCTTCGTGCTGTACATGCTCAGGTATTTGCAGAATGGCATTCAGCTCAGTAAACCTTCTGTTTTCATTTTCACTGTGAGCTTCGCTTTCACTTTATTGTCACAAGGAGGGTCACGTTTCAGCGAGGAGACTGGCAGTGATGAGCCACTGACATCAGTGTTGTCTGGCACTGGTGGAGGCTGAGAGTGACTCCTGCGATGTACAGCCCTTTGTGAAATAAATATCTCAGCAGCACTCTTCAGACTTCAGATCCTGGGTCTCTGATGTGTATTTTTGTACTGGAGGTGCTGATTTTTTTCTGGTTGATTTGGTTTTAAAAGAAACCATTCTCTGGTATGTGAAAATAGAATACAATATGTATTCAATATTTTTGGCCCAAATTAGCTGGAATTGTTTTGTGATACTTCTGGCTACACAAAAACCAAAACCACAAACAAACAAATAAATAAAAGCAACAACAACAAAAAGGTAGTGCTTTTATAAAATCCAACCTTTTTTTTTTTTCTCTTTTAAATAAAATCTAGCCAGCTAATAAAATCCAAGCCATGTGGCTATGCAAATCTTGTCCAAATGAGTATGTCTCCCCCTGTTTCTAAAATCAGGTGTATATGGGTGTTTCTATTTCTAGGATTTATTTTAAAAATAAATGGGATTCTCTTTAAAAAATATTTTGCATTTGTTGCACTGGTGGCATCTCCTAATTTTTGTGAACTGTCTATTCTATAGGCAAATTATATGACATGGGCCACTTAAGTGAATTTGGAATATACTATGATCCCTACAGGTTTACATGAAGCCTGGTGAGAAACAGTATTGCCAAAATGTAACAAAAATATATTTAGACCGGTTGCCTCACACTGGCTATCCTAGGTTAAAAGACTGTTGGATTCCTGATATCTAAAAGGATTGTTTACTCTTGGCTTACCCACATACTGTACAAGAAAAATAGAACTATAAATCATACCTTGCAAAACTTGGGCATGCTTCGATGCCTCAGACTTGGCAAGTTTGTGTTACTTTGAAGCAGCTGTTTCATACACTAAAGTAAAGAGCAAAAATTAAGTTTTTGAAAATAAAAGGAGGGAAAG
>NW_008237353.1:4500494-4531506 GCF_000691975.1 Corvus brachyrhynchos
TGTTCCAGCATACATAGCTCTGAAAGGGCAGCTGCTTCCCTGGTGCGTGATAATAAGAATTGCCTGGTTTTTTTCAACAGACTGCATATGATCCCGATTTGAATCAAACCAGTCTGATGAGGAGAAGCACAGGCTCCCCTCGTTTTGGGGGACTGTGGTGTACATGTCATGCTCCATACACTTTGTCTTTGGCTTGTACAGTTTCAGGACAGCAAGGCACACTAGCTCATATTTGTTTGATTTGGAGCTAAGAATGCTTTAGCAACTCACAGGGAAATAACCAGTGGGTCCAGATGTAACAAAGGTCTTGTACCTGCCAGCTCTGTTCTTCCCAGAGCATGGCCCCAGATCTCACATGGCCAATTCGTTCAATGGAAATAAGATAAGCCTTCTTTGAATCTGGTGTTTTCTTCCTGCAGTTGTTTACTTCCAAAAATACTGCTTACGAGACATGTAAACTGGAGGGAATTACATTAGCAAGATGGGAAATCCATATAGTTAGCGAGGCTCTGGTTGACTGGTCTGTCTTCTTGACTTACAGCATAGTGATATTCAAACTGTCACCCACATTTAAGTTGTATTTAAATGGAAGTGACTCCAAACTGGCATGTAAAATTCAATTAAAACACCATGTCAGCTCCTCTATTTGCATTCTGAGGATTGTGAGTAAAATAGCCATTAATGCTGTATATGAATACAGAATAATGAAATTTTGGGGGTCTGTTTCCCAGTGAATGATAAACAACAAAAATAAAGAAGTAATGAAGCCTCATTTTAAAATGCAGATGCTGTAGTCAGCAGAAAATTAAGTTAATCAATAAACTATTTTGACAATTTAAATTCTGAGTAGAGGCTATGCATTGGGCAGATTTAATGCAGTTTGAAAGACAGATTAAATTGTTAATAAGATAACTAGGCTGAATATCTCTATCCATTCATTCATACTGAAGTTTGGGGGGCGGGGGTGTCTTACTCCTAAATATGTAACTATAGTTATAATAAGTGGCTTATGTAGGAAGAATAACTTGTCTCATTTGTGCCAGTTTTGTGTATAGAAACTTACACAAGGGAATCTAAGCTGGAGAAACACCTGTAAACTGGTGCTGTGGCTGCAGCTTGGTGTTGGTCATAGGGCCCTTAGATAACACGAGGCAAGCACAGAGTCTGTGGAGGCTCCATCTGCTGCATGTCCTACATTTGGTGGTGGGCTTGTTGTTATAGTGACATACAAATGTGGAAGACCATGGCCACAGAGTGATGGCCCTTCATATAGACATTGCACAAAACATCAGTGTAGAAAACCTGATTCCACTGTAGTGGTGGAGAGCAGAGAGAAGGGAGATCCTAAGGTAAGCAGATGTGGTTCCTTGAGGTATTTGGCTTCTTACAATGAGCCAGATCCTAAGCAGAGAACAGCATATTTAAAGCTGCCTTGAAGAGACAATGTGGTCCCATTTTCTTCCTTGTGCTTTTTCCTTTGCTCTGTTCTTCTGACCAATCATCATTATCTACCCTAGTAGTCTTTTATTTGGACAGTAATTCAGTATATTTATTATACTGCAGATGATTAATCTCTCTGGCTGAATGCCTTACTCACTTCTTTTTTCTTCTGCATTGGGGTTGTCATCCAGCTGCTGGATGACACTCTAGTGTCCTCCACTTGAGTTTTGTTCCTCAGCCTCCCCTTTCACCATCTTGCATGCTTGTATCTTGTTCTTCATAAACTATCCTGACTGCTGTGATATTTTGGAGTATAATGTCCTGGAAATATACCCAGATAGATGGCTGAAAAAAAAAATTATGTAAGTAGGCCCAAGAATCTGGTGAGAGACAAGAGACAAAGTTCAATTGAAAAGACATCCTGATGGCTCAGTATACAGCACTGAATCTTTGCTGTTATTTCTAAATACAACTGTATTTTCTTCCACCATCACTGATTTTTATATAATCTAGTTTCTCTGAACTTCAGACTGTATGAAGAGGATCTTTCAAGTTTACAGACTTTAAGAAAATACAAGCCCAGGTTTTCCAAGCTTCTCAGTTTCTTACCTCATCACATGGGAAGCTGCATTGGTCATAATATTTGAGGACCCAGTAAAGCTGAAGTCACTGTATGTCATCACAGCACTATGAAGACAGGTCCATCTAGTTGGCTTTTGTCAGGTAAAAACTGTACAAAGCTTGGCTTTGGCTGTTACAGTGCTCTTAGCCTGTCAGTGACCATATTACTTTCTTTCCATGCACAAAATAGTTTGTGCCTCTTTAGGTGCAGAGGTCATTTTGCACACTGGGTGTAGCTCCTAAAATGAGCCAGAGAGGAGGGGATATGAGCATGGGGGAACAGCTTCAGGAACTGTCAGGGAACCACTCCCAGCTAGTTAAAAAATTATTTCCATGTGAGCTAATACAATTCCTAAATCTCTTAGTGGAAACAGAGTTCAGTACTATCTAGCTACATCTGGAAAGGCTCTTAGAGTAAAATTTTTATAACATAGCTATTCTAGAAGCAAAGTGGAAGCTCTGTTTAACTTTCAGTCTAGTTCCCTGAATGCTCTCGTGGCTCTCAGGGTATTTTCCCATCTCTACTAGCATCTGAATTTTAAGAACAAAGATTTAGATCCAGTTGAACACACCTTGTAGTTTTTAATGAGGTTTCTGAATAGCCATAGTGAACATGCTTCCCACATGGACAGTTTGTGTTTACCTCAGTGTGTTATGTGCATGAGTTGTGCTAAATGTGTTTTACAGAGACCATCTGAGTACTGAATGCACATACTCTTCATATAGAAGCCTTTCTCAGGTTGCTTATGATTTCACAGCAATGCAGCTTGAGCTAGCACTGAAGAGTTTATGAACACCTGATGAACAGGGAAAAGAAGCTCCTGTATCTTTGTCAGAGTGGGGCTGTGTGCATGTGTGCACACATTTTGTTCAGCACAGCCACTGTTTAGTGTAGGGAGCTGAGCACAATCAGCTTTCACTGACATCACTGACAATCTCCACGAATGATTGTTCAAGACTATGCAACTTCTACATTCTAAAACTTGATTTTCTTATCTAACAATGTCTGAAAGGAGGTAAATGTCAGGTGGAGAAGCATGGGAGTGTTTTTTTGCTTGTTGGAAATTCTATTCATTTTAGAAATATCAGGCAAATTACAATCTGGATTTTTTTTTTTTTAACTTTCCTGGAGGAACTTCAGAAGATCTGAGTGAGATTTATTCTGAGCATAGTTACCCTTATTCAATCTAGTTCAGACATGTACCTTTTTCTCCAAGTCCCTTCGTTCAGTCCCTCTGTAGGTCTCCACATACTGTGGAATTTTCCAGTGCAGACAGGGCTGTTGTTTTGAATGTAAAATAGTCTGGGAAAAACACACCCCATTTTCAGTGGCTTCTCTCCATGATGAATAAATCTATAGAGGGGAACAGGCTTGTGCTTTTCCTTTCCTTGCTTTTCTGAAGCATTAAATACAACCTTCAGTGCCAACAGGCAGCCCCTGTACTCTGGGTGAGTGGAATGCTTAGAAAACAGGTTTTAGAAGTGATCCTTTAGTAAAGATCTGCCATTTTTATTGTCTAAATAACAGTTAATTTTTATTGCTCCTCTTTTACAACTCTAGCCAGTGAAATCTTCCTGAGAACAGTTGATGTACTAACCAGCTCATTTACATACCTAGAGAGTGTTAGAGCAGACAACTTGCTGCTTCTAGAAACTTTGTAGGTCGCTCTGGAGAAATAATGAAGCAAATACAACCTAAAGCAGGAGTGAGATGGATCATTTTGAACAGGCTGAAGTACTGGATGATTGCCATCTAAAATGAGGCAAAGCCACTACTGCATCTGAAATTGTGCCTTTGTGCACTTCTCCCTAAAGTAATTTCAAGCCTTCAAATGAAATAATTGACCCACTGTATGTAAAACACAGAGGGCAATTTGTTCTGTGACAAGTGTATACTTTCCAAACATATCAGTAAACCTTCCACCATTAATAAACTGTTTTTAGTGGAATGATTGGTTAGAAAATGTGGACAAACTGCATTTGGAAGGCACAGGGAAGAGAGAAACGTGTTGCAAGTATTTATGTTATTTTCCTTTCTATGTATAACTTGATGGAATTTGTAAAAAACTTTTGCAGCATATTGTCCTGCCTCCCTTCACCTCAAAATTAGAGCAGAAGATTGGGTTTTGCTAACCAGTAGCCAGCTGTGATTCTGTAATTTCCTCTAATGCTCTGCCATGGCTGGTGTAGGGCTGGCTAGCAGCAGGAGGCAGTCACCTCCCAGCGCTCCTAACAGAAGCTAACAAATGAGGGGGCAAGATCACCCTGCTAGCATTTTCTGGCATTTTTACCAGATTTCTGAATAGGTCAAGCTAATGGGAGCCCTTAAAAGCAAACAAACAAATAAAGAAACCCAAACCGAACCAAACATTTTAAAAAAAAGCACCAAACAAACTCCTCACAAGTGTTATGAGAGGAAGGAGTCCATGTGCTGTGATAAAGGTTGGACTTTAGATACTGTGACAGGGAAATCCCCAATCAGATTTTGTAAGGAGGGACTTCAAAGGCGAGGGAGGTCAGCCTAGGATAGCACCAAAAATGGACTGCCTAATGTTAAAATTGAATTTATTCCTATCTAAGTATTTGGAAACATCAGATTTAATATCTCTTATGGCTCTTTGTGTGTGCATGTGTTGTAATCTCAGGCCAGCACTTGCTTATACTAGAGAGCCCACTGCAGGAAGAGGTACTGCTTTAGTATGTGCAAATATGACTTTTGAAGATAGAGCTTTTATAGATGAGTCTTCGATAAATGTCTTTTGAAGATGGGGCCTTTTCTCTAAGATAATCTTAGGAAAAACAGAGAGAGAAAACTTAGTTTAGCTGCCAGTTATGGACCTCAAAAATACTATTTCTACATAGGAGGTTTAAGGCCTTTGGTACCACCCCATCACTGAGGATCAGTATTAGAATTTGAACACTGCAAACAGAAAATCAAATTGCACATTCCACCCTATTTTTCTGCTTTATCTTATACAACTTTAGTTTCTGGAAATCCTGATATGCAAAATCTTAACCATCACCGATTATTGCCATGTATGGGATTGCCTTTTACCATGTTCTCCACAATATCAGGGGGACAGCCTGTTTTCTTTCAGTGTGTTGAAATAATAAGTCCAATAAAATATGAAGTCTTGTAAAGTTTTGATTTTGGAGGTAGGGTTTATTTTCTAGACCAAAAAATAAGTGTTTGTGCTCTCCTTTCTGTGACTGCTTTCTGTAATGCCTCTAGGTTTGTGCCATTTAAATGTTTTTAAAACTTGAAATCAGAATGAGAAAAATTCTGAGTTAGATTTTTTCAGCACTCTGTTTTTTTGTACAGATGTCATTAAGCTCTTTAAGTTGCCATGAAGAAGCCATGATTTCAAGGGTGGAAGATAGCCCAGCAGTTTGGAAGTAGAGAAAACTCTGAGGCTTCATTTTTGCTGTTTTTCCATAGGAAAGACTTGTGGAACTGAGGTTGAAATGGAGGACTTTGGTGCAGACCGAAGTCTTAGCAATAGCAAACAATGGAGTCTGTGTAAACCTTTTGCTCCAGGTTAAGTCTTCCAGTAGTAGAAATTTTAGCTGTACCCAGATTTTTCACTCAAATAAAGACTGTAGGCCACCATTAGCACGCCAGGGTTACACTGTCTAACATTCAGTTTAGACACAACACCTTCAGAAAGCTACTACTGAGCTTTGATTTACTGCTCAGTATTGTTTCTCACTCTGGCCTATGTAAATAAAAGAGAAACACCTTCACTCTCTAACTATTTAGTTTAAAGGATAGCTCTTTATAATCAGGAGTGGAACCTTGGAAAAGAAAACCCAAGGACTCATTTAGTTTTCCATTAAGAAACTGTGTAGTGATACTCAGAGGGGAAGACACCACAGTTCCTCTAAGCCATGAAAATATGAAAAAAACAACAACAAAACCTTAGTATGTACCAAGACGTGTTTTTTCACAGCTCTGTCAATACCATCTTTGATGTGATCTGCAAATGCAAGTAATGAAGTCATGTAAATATACCTTTACATTATTTTCACTCCTTGTGGATCATTTACCTAGAGTGCCTGTGGAGTAGAGGCTTCTGGGCTGGTTTTGGTGTAGTGGGTTTGGGGTTTGGTTTGGTTTGCATGGATTTTAAAGAGAAGAGATTACATTAAGAAAAGAGCATATATATATATAATTATAGGGGAAATGGAAAAGTGTGAATCCGTGTGACAGCAGACTCTTTAGTGGAACTGAACTAGCCCCATCTGCACAAGCAGGTCTTTCACTAGAAGTTGTGAGCAATAGTGAGGACAGAGGTTTTTCAGGCTGCTGATGGCAGGGTCAACACATCCAGTGTTCCTGCCAATGTCAGTATTTTTCAGCCTGAGGGAAAATGCAGCCTGACGCAAACTGCATTAGGGTTGTGGCACTCAAATGGGAAGCATTTTTATAATCAGTCTATTTCGTGAAATGAAAGAAGACCCACTGTGACATGCTGGGATATATGTTGTTAATTGCTCGTCATAACAATTCTGTTTCTTCAGTAAGATCTCTCTTTTCCCTTACCTCCTCTCCCTATGAAATGATCTTGTCAATATGGCAAAATCAACCCTGAGGAATCTATAATTTAATGAAAAATTGCTGTTGCCCTGGCATAGAGTTCATACGTTTATATTGAAATAATTTCTCAGAATTCATTTGCATCCCCTGACTCTCTAAACAGCTATATCAGCTGTTAAGATTCAAACAATTAAAAATGCTCAATTATTAAGGAGAAATTAAAAGAAGTAATCAGCTTAACACAGTTTCAGCTCAAAAAAACCTTTCCCAGGCAGCTCACGGGAAAAGCATATTTGTATGCTGTTAACATCCCAGACTGGCTTAAGTTAAAATACACTGGGGCAAGATTAAACCAATGCAAAGACAGTGAAAAAAGAACTAGTGTTTTCACTGTGAACAATATGAAATTTCTTCAGCTTTTGTTGTTAGGATGTCATATGAAAATACTATGCTGAAGCCTACTGTGCAGGCTGTTACAGTTTCCTAAATGAGACTATTTACTATAGATTTCTTGGCATCTACTGAATTCCTCTGTTTATTTAACTGAAATATTTGTACCAGAGTTGTTCTTGTTCCACCTTCAGTGATTGAACATGAGAGAATTTTCGCTTTTTTTTTTTAATTCCTTGGTTTTTTTGTTGGGTGTAATAAAGTTTTTCAATCCTGATGAACTAACTGGGTTGAACTTAACACATAAAGACGCAGATGGTACCTACACCTCCTTTGCTATTCCTAAGACACCTATTGCCATAGTTAGCAGCCTCTGCTGTCATCATCTTGGATGTCTGCAGGATAGATGCTGCAAACTGCACTGCAGCTCACCAGATGATTTTGTGGCACATGGGGTAGTGCAATCTGTTGTACAATCACCAAGAGCACTGGCCAGCTTGTATGCCCCAGGTTAAAAAGCCTAAAACCATAAAACTTTGGCTCCTGCCCCTTTAGATATCCTGAGCCAAACTTTGGGAAAGTACAGCTGAGAAGTAAGAGTTTGTGTTTCCGTTTTATTTCAGTCACTAAAGATTTTAGCTCAGAGTACCAGACACAGGCAAGAGAGCCAGGCTTTCCTGGGATACTCAGCTTCAAAGCTCAAAGTCATGGAGGCTCTCTGCCCTATCTTATGTGCTTCCTTCGGTGCCCTCATCTCCAGTATGCCAGTATTATTTTTTTCTTTTCCTCCCTCTTCCCTTCCCTTTCCAGAATATCCATTTCACTGTATATTTGACCCTCAATCATTTTCAGATCTGTGGTTGAAATTCACCTCTAGAAGAAAGTTCAAACAGCACCTTGGGCACTTCCAGATACTCCTAGACCCTGAGAAGTGAGTCACGCTTGTGCTTTGTGGTCTGGGACTGTCCTGAATGACATCACTGACCTTGGTTTGATGATTTCACTCCTTCCTGGGTGAACCTCAAACCACTGCTTTGAAAATGAAGCTTATTTTGCTCAGAAGGAGGCTCTTCACCTTTGTGGAATTCCACACAGTGTCCATACACCAGGGTTAACATGGAAGTCCTAATGGTTTTTAACCTGGTGGGTTAAAAGGCAATGATGGTCCAAGAATAGTTTACTTTTTTCAGACTTCCCATTCATATTCCCAGTTTGCCTCCAGGCCAGATGATATACAGATGGTTCTTCTAGCAGCTATTTAAGAGATAGCTTTATGGTAGAAGGTCTCTTTCCCAAGCCAGGATGATTCCTCAAGAAGGTCTGTCTGCTTACTTGATATAAGATTATTTTTCTAGCCTACAGCATCTTGAAGGTTGAGGTTGTTTGCCTGGAGGACTGGTTGTTACTTGCTTTTTTTCCCTAGCCTGATGCATGGGGCAGAGGAGGAGGAAAAGGTGCAGGTGAAAGTCTTCTAATCTCTAGTGCTCGATTAATAGTTAGTTCAGTTATTCTAACTTCATATATCCATCTTAGTATTGATAAAGGGATAGAAAATAATTGTGGAGAAGTAACTAACTTCTTAAACTTATCTGCCATAGCCAGTCCCTCTCTGAACTTCAAGATTTATATACGTGCTCGTAAAGTGTCAAAAAAAATCACTATTTTTATTTTGTATTCCCTAGTTACTGAGTCACTGAATATTAATAATCAAATTACTAGTGATTGATGTGGTCAAGAAAAAAAAAGCCCCCAACAAATTCTCACCACCCACCTGGAGATACTCCATTTCATTTCTATATGGAACACATCCCAAACTTTTAATTCACCTTGTAAATCCAGTTGTGACTTCTTGGGCACACCAGTGCACAGTGGTAGCTGATGCTTTTTCTATTTTGCCAAGCTGGCTCAGTATCATGCTGTGACCAAAACTGGTTCTTCATCCGTCATTTAAGAAAAATATTTTTACTGCTTAGAGCCTCAAAGCAGAGATAGTTGAATAAAATATTTATTAGGGTCTGGTGAGCTACTGTCAAAATGTGTAACAAACTCTCAAGACATAGATGATGTTTAACAAAGAATCTTCTCAATTTTTTGCTCTCATAAGAAATTTGTTCATTAAACATACTCATGTTTAAGTGTTGAAGCTTACATAATATCCTAGTCAGGGTCCAAAGGCTGCCCAATAATTGTTGTACAACATGGATTTTTCTTAGAGTTTCCTGTTTGGTTCAATAGAAATATAAATGAATCTTGGATTGGCATACATGGACAGCTACAATCAATAAGTGCATGCATTTTTCATATATATATCTTTTACAGGAACATATCAGAGAGTAGCATGAGTTTGGATTTTTGGTGCTAGTTAGAGAAATGAGACTTTCCTAGTGAATCAATTCCTTGGTGAAAGAAGTCTTTTTGTAAAAAGCATTTTAAGTGGGATTATTGCTGTCCTTTGAAACGCTGATGAAATCTTCACAGGAATTAGGTGACAATGTTTGTCAGTAAGAACACCCAAGTTGTGTCCAAGAGCTAAACTGACTTTCAGTCTCTCAGAATTATCTCCTGAGAACCCTTCTTGATTGCCTCTGCAAAACCAGGTTTAACTTTATATTTTCTGCCTCCAAAGTCCTTCCTACCTTCCGCTCAGCAAATAAATAAAATGCTTTTAGATAGGTAAATATTACCCTTTCATAAGAACAAGAAAAAAGATATGCTGTTGTGAGCATCTGACCTTTCTTTGGTCTTTTTTCCACTTCTCAGCAAAGCAAACAAAACCTTGTAAATCTCAAAAGCTCATGTAAGGGAAGAAAGAGGGAGAGGCCATTGCTTCTCTTTTTTTTTGGATCGAAAAACGGAGTAGCACCCAGAGAGACTGAAGAGAAAGAGGCTCCCATTGCGCACAGCCTACACAGACATGGGATAGAAGCAGCCTGTTGTTTTAATAGGACTGTCATAAGTATGTGTATGTATTTGATAAGTCCATAGCGTGCTGCTGCAAAGTTGTTTGTCTCCCAGCAGCCTCCCAGGAAATGTGTTAGCATGTTTGCATCGCTTGTTCACAGCGCTGGAACTTAGAGCTGTTGCCTCATTAAGCAGAGGAACATGAGGGCGAGTTTAGATTTCTTTGGGAAGCTGACTCTGATGCAGCTTCCTCCTGTTTCCCTGGTATCAGTTCTTGCTGGCGGTGTTCTGCAAGGGAATCTCCCTTAGGAAGAAAGGTTTTTATTGGACAAGTGCTTCTCTGAAGGATGTATAAAGGAAAATAGCACTGGTAATGTCAGGCAGGAAAAAATAACTGTGTAAGAGCTCCAGCAGGCCTCCCTAAATATTAGCACATGTTCTATGATACAGAGAATAAGAAAAATTAGTAGTAACTATAGAAAAACACATTTTATATATGTTTTTGTTGTCCACAAAGCCAGTATTGTATTTGAATAAAACGTCCTCTCATACAATGTCAATTTTATATTTGTATCTTTTATAAGAGGCCATGAAATCTCATTGTTCTATAATGAAATAAATATGATAATTAGCAGCTTAAACATTTAAATAACGAAAAGATGTTGATAGCATGGTGAGCCATGTTCAAATACTATATGAAAAGTAGCAGAAAATGTGCAGGAACTGTATAATTGCACAATTTGTTAAGCCTTTGTATTTTGCATTGATGAGACATCATCTTGTGTAAATATGTACATATATATACACATATATGTATGTTTGCAAATGAAATCAAACTTCCATCATTTGATGCTTCAATTGCTAATTACAATGTGGGATCCAATATAGCAATAAGCACTTACAGTAAATAGACACTGACTGCAGCTCAAGAGTAAGCTTTTCCCATATTTGAATCTCACTTCTAAGTGTACATAATCCCATTTTTCCTTATTCTCTCTCCAAAGTTTTTTTTTCCATGTTACAAGCTGTCCCAGCTGTCAACCCAGCAGTCATTCTTGACTAATATAACTTAGGTCTGAAAAGGAGGACCACATTCTATCATAGCTATTGAGCCATGAAGGAAGGGTACATCAGATCTCCTGCTTCAGGTTTTGACTGATAGGGACAAGCAAGAAGAAGAGAAATCTCCCTCTCACCTTCTATCTCTGCTCATAGATTAGCTCAATTCAAAACCTTTGGACTCCATCTATTTCCTTGCTCTCTCTATTGTCTTTTCTCTGTGCTTCCTCAGAGGGTTTTTTCCCTCTGCCAATCTTAATGATATGTTTGACTCCCTGAATTTAGAAAGGCCAGTGACCCAGGTTATTGTTTTTTCTTTTAGCAGGGATGCAAAAAGAAGGAAATATTAAATTTTTTCCCATTTACCTATATCCTTAAAGTCCGTTTAAAATTCTATTGGTAATATGGGAGTGCTACACATCTTTTCTTCTTTCCCAAACTGTCTCTCATTTCCTTGCTGACCTTTCAACATAACAAGCCTGGAGATTTTTCTTCTTGTTTTCAGTGGGGAAGCTCCATAAGTACTCCTGGAAATAGAGATACCTGTGTTAATCACTAAGTGATTGAGCAATTATCAGCACATCTAGATTCCTGGACTGCTCTGGATGATTTAGACCAACTTGTACCTTCATAAGCAAAAATACAGTTGCTTTAGCTGAACAATCCAATGCAGAGGGGAGACTAGAGTGTGCTTTCTGTTATTTTATTAACATTTCTCTGTTCAGGTCCTCAGGAAACCTCTGACCAGTATTTATTTGAAGATGTCTCTGTCCAGGATAATATTATGATTAGAATCAAAGGAAGCAGAAAAAAAATAGGTTTTCTTACTGAAATAAAGTGAAGGGCACTTTTTATTTCCCCAGCTTAAAGAATCTCTGGAAAAGTAACTCAAGATAGGACTTGGCACCTGCTTATTATGCTCTGTGCCAAATAATGCATAGAGATCTAGCAAATCAAGTTATTAAATGAGCTGAGCAGGAAGACCCTGTTTGAAACTGCATAGAAATACGAGCACTCTGCTCAGCAGAGGACCAAAGATGCAAGGATTATGAACTGCAGTCACTGAGGCTTCGTGTTAACTAAGATCAGAGTCAAGAGCGGGAGAAGCAGGAGAGGGAAAATGAGTGTTGTTGAGGCTTGTGTGCTGCTCTTGGCACTGCACCTACTCTTGTTATTGTTACTTTGCTTGGCTTTTAACTGATAAATAAAATATGGAGTAGTGTCTAGAAACACAGAAGACAGTTCATCTAGTGCTGCCTAATTGCCATGTGCTGCAGTTGCTGCTTAAGAGCTGTCTTTTTGGAATTAAAATGGGAACCAGTGGCATTTTATGGTCTGGGAGTAGCCATAATGGTTTACAGTAACAGACCATGAATATGGTGGTTGGGAGAAGTATAAAGGCTTTATTCCTAGGCAAATCCAGGGAATGGCATTTAGACAGTCCAGAGAGTCTGGTCTGTAGTTGAACTGAACTGGCACCAGTTGCTAGAGCAGATTGCATAAGTGCCCCAAAAGGGATGGCAGAGAGTAGCTTTCCAACTCCCAAGAGCAGAGGGATCCTATTCAGGGAAGTTGTCTCAGCTGTCAGGGCAGTTTTTCTTCCATGTCAGTGATCTGAAAAATATCTCTATTTTCCCCCTTTGCAACCAAAAGCAAAAGCTGGCTCTTGAAAGACTATTTTAAAAGTAGCAGAGCTACAGGCTTCTGAGGCTTGATCTTCCAAAATTTTAAAGGTGGCTCTCAAAAGCTAGTATTCTGCAAAGAGACACTGTGCAATTTCTGCCTTGCATCTTCCTAAAAGGTGACTGCTGACTAAATAGGGAGGATAATTCACTTGCTATTTTAAAGCTGGGGAAGGTGCAACTTAATTTAATTCTGTAGCTGTATGGTCTCTCCTTTTCAGTATTGGGGAGGAAGTGCTGCTTCTTCCTACTGAAATCCTGTATAGGTGTGATGGACAGAAATCTTGCCAGGAGCAGTGTGGCTGTGCTTCCCTAGGTAGCTGCTCTACCTTCTCAAGAGGACATTCATTTTGTGGCAGTGTACTTGGGAAAAGGGGTGAGCCCTGACTGACTGAACTGTGCTGTGCCTTGAAGAAAACAGAGGAGAGCAGCAGCTTGCATTCTTCAGGGTTTCTGGGGCAGTAGACCAGGAGAGGTCTCCCGTATCTTTTTTCAGCGTGCTTTGGCTTCCCTTTCTTGCCTGGTGAAGGAGGGCCTCCATGTGCTCAGGGCTTTACTCTGAGCTCAGGGGCTGGGTTTGCGAATGGCTTTCGAATGTAAGCCAAAAATATTCGTCTGTGCTTGTGTATGTGGAGGCGTGGGGGAGGGTGCGTTGCTCCCTTGTGCAGTCGCACAGAACAAGCCACAATCTGGCGTGCTTTTGGTTATTAATAGCTAGAATATGGAAGTAGGGCAAATATCCATCCTGATTTATCCTGACCTGAATAATCCGTATAGTCTTCAGGCCATAGACTAGCGATTCTGTCTCTAGCTGTCACATTCCTGAATTTTAGGAAGTGATATCTGTGACCATTTTGTGTCATGATGATCAATGTCACATTAAAGAAAGAAGCCTGCAGGCAGGCATGTGAGCTGTGTGAGCACTGCTTGATTAGGGAGGCGCTGGGGTGGGGATCCTGCTCACTGTCACTCCTGCTCCCTGTCACTCCACGCTGTCTGAGACCATGAGACAAAAGATCCCAAGGGAGAGGTCACCCTGTCCTGGGGCTGCTCTGCTGGGGAGGGGGGAGCAAGAAAGATGCTCTGAGAGGCAGGTCACAGGAGGAGGAGAGGAGTCACAGAGCCGTGAAACAGCACTGAAGGAGGCAGGAGATGTTAGATTCAGGAGTGGGAGTGGGGAGTGAAAGAGGCAGAGATGTGCAAAACCTCGTATCTCTATGGTTAACCATTTCTAGGCATTCTCAGGGTATTCAGTTACTAGAAGATGGGCTTTTTCTCTCCTTTTTGTTTGTGAAATCATGAATACATTGAATCTCATATTTTTATTCTCCTCTCAGCTTGCAATATGCTGTTCTTCTCACCTGTTTTTGAAATCACGGCAATTTTTTTACCAAATCTGTAGATTTCCCGTTGTGGCCTATGTACATTTCTAGCATGTGAAGAGAGACAAGCAAAAGGGCATTAGTTGTGACAAATCCAGCAAAAAGATGCCTGGAACACAAATCAGAACTCCTCATTTGGTCAGGTTTCCCACTACTTCCCCACGAGCTGACATGATTCTTGAGTGAAGCATGCAAGCTGCAAGAAT
This sequence comes from Corvus brachyrhynchos, assembly GCF_000691975.1. Lineage (NCBI taxonomy): Eukaryota > Metazoa > Chordata > Aves > Passeriformes > Corvidae > Corvus > Corvus brachyrhynchos. Next base: position 4,514,713 of record NW_008237353.1, read on the forward strand.
AGGGTGCACATTTGCATCCTGTTATTGTTCTCAGCGTTATTCTGGCAACAATTTTCTTTTTCTGGATGGGTACACAAAAAAGCAATAAATATTATTGCTGATTACATTTTAGAAACTACAGGCATCGTTAGAACATAGGCTTATTTATTGAGGATAAAACAAGTATATAGGGAAACAAATTATTGCCCAGATTATTTAAAGCCTGATATTAAATCAAGACACGATGTAAGATACAATACTAGCGTGAAACAAAGATGGTTGTGCTAACAGTCTGCTGTTATTTAAGCCAGCTAGTGAACAAATTGATAGCTTCAAATCACCTAACATTTTGTGCATGTTGTGGTATATTTCTGTTCTGCTTTAACGCAGATAAGTAAATACAAAACTGGTTTCTACCAAGCTATTTTCTGGAGGTGCAGTGTTATACCCAGAGCAAATTAGTCCATCTGTAAATACTGTGTTTCAATGCTTGGAGATAAATGCCAGTATCCCAGCCTTCCATGCTGCAGCTAAGCAGCCATGGTTACATGTGCCTTCCTACCCAAGGCATAGCAGATGAGGAAGCACTACAGTTCCCCTGGCTCTTCCTTGCAGATTTCACACTCTTCCCCCTACAAATGTGAGCCTCCATTCCCCTTCGCTTGTGGAAAGCTCTCAGCCAGAATGCCAGGCAGGGGATGCTGCCGCTTTCCCAGCACCCAGCCTTTGTCTGGGAGCAGAGGGCCCTTATGGCAGCACTCCCTTTCCTCTCCCAGCCAGGGAAACCACAGGGCCCCCCGTCCTGACCCAGCCAGGGAGGCTGAGATTCCCACAAGCAGGGGAGACGGAGCATGCCGGGATTTTCCCGTTTGTTTTTGAAAGGCAGGTGCTGGCTGTCCGGGTGTCTGAGTGTGTGTCCCATGGGAAGCGTGAACCAGTGCCGGGGCTCTGCGGCTTGGGCTTGTGCTTGTGAGCGTAGTTTGTCAGCGGCAAGCTATTCTTGTTGGATTTCCAAGTAAACATCAGACAGATCCTTACCCCTTTGAGCTGTCACAGTCTGCCAAGAAAACTGTCTGAACTTTGAAATTTCTCCTTTTATTTTCCGCCTTCCTGACCCTGCCTCTGCCGCCGACAGCAGGTCCCTCTTGTCAGGGGAATGTCCTCCAGGCACAACACAGGGAAATGGAGGAGGGGAAATTTCACCTCCAGAAATCCTGTTTGGCGAGACAGGGATGTCTGGGCCTGCGAGAGGGCCGGAGCAGGCAGCTCGGAGCAGCCAGGGCTCATGGATGAGCCTCTCCCGGAGCCGGCACAAGCTCCTCTCTCCGGGGAGCGGGGGCAGGGCGGCCGCGTGTGCCCGGTAACAGCGACTCGGGTGACGGGCGACAGCTCACTAAGCTGTCACGGTGCCATGGTAACAGCGTGCACGGCATCCGCGTCCTAAGCAAACACACAGCCTTGGATCAGGTTTGCTCTGACTACACCAGCGGAGTTCAGCTGAGCCGGGGCTCCTCAGAGCTGGGGATTTTGCCGCTTGAAGAATAAGCCCTGTCTCTGTCTCTGCCTCTGCAGGGACGCTTTTATCAGGTGTCGTGTTGCCGTGTCCAGTCCCTATCCAGGGCGAACGGGGAGGGTTAGCTTCGCCATTCTCTGAAGCTGCCGTGCAGGCAGCAGCCTTGGCTTTAGGTTGCCTTCACTCCCACGGCTCCTTAGTGAGGTTCTGGGAGGCCCTACTCAGCACCTGAATACACAGTCATGGGAAGGAGCAAGATTTGAAGGACTTCTGTTGCATGATCCATACCTTCCTTGGGCTTACATGGAGCCTATGACTGAGATAATAAAAGTCTAAAAATGCTAAAGTATCTTGTCCTTTTGCTTGTTTTCCCCGTTAGGATATGACATAAATTTCATAAAGCTAACAGTCTGAATTCTGGAATAGAGAGCATTAGCCATACTCTAGAACAGAACACCTTTTTGATTTGAAAATGTGCAGCTCTGGAAATGGTGTTTGAAGACAGTTTTGTATCATACTTGAGGTGCTGCATGCCAAGTATTTATTAATTACAAAACGTAGTTGTTCAGTTTGGGTCCTTGGAAGTGGTGAGGACTTCTGGCCCTTAGAGATTTCTTTGGTGAACGAATGATCCATCTCTGCTGAATCAATGGGATTTCTTCCATTGACTTTATACATTTTGGCTAATGTCCAATCTGACCTCCCTCCGCTTCTGTCTGTGTGTTTGAACAGTTAGATCATATTTGGCAGCTAGTAATGTATTTTTGAATCTTTTATACCAAAATAAATGTCACTGTTCAAAAAAATCAAAACACAAGTTTGCCTTACTGCAAAGAGAGCATTGCTGTTTGCTTTTCAAAGCCCAGTCTCGTATTTCTGCTCATGTTGGGGAGCAACACTGTTAATGACACAAGGAAACAGAGGCATGGTTCATATACATCCTGACAGTGAGCAGGTCTGTAAATACAGATGTTTTAGGAAAGAATCCTTGTGATGGATCCATTTGACATAGGCTTACCAAATGTTGCAGGGGGTTGCATCTTTTATATGCCATGCAGGTCAAATCCTTAATAAAAGTCTCCTTTTTCTTGTAATTCATAAAACTTACAAGTTCTTCCCTAAACAAACACTTTCCTCTCTTCCTGCAACCCGCTTCGTCCAGATGTGTGAGGTCTCTGTGCCACAGGACTCTTCTATGCATGGAGGAATTCCTTCAGGTTCCAGCTTAGACTTCAGTTCTGATGATGCCCATCTCCTATCCTTGTCCTTTTCCTTAGAAGATGACTAATAGAGGAAGTCAGTCTGCAGTGGAAGATCTGTGAACAGTTGTTAGAGCTGCAGTTGCCAGCCTCAGTGGTGTTTGTCAGAGCAGAACCCAGACAGCCTAAAGGGTGTGCTGAGCTGAACACATCCTGGTTGCCTGTCATAACATACAGTGTATACCATGCTGACAGTCATTTGTTTTTAGCATAGGTAATCACTGATATGTTCTTTTAAGTGAGATTCATAGATGCTGATTACATTTACTGCATAAATTACTTCATTATTAAAATCAGGTCATTTGAGCCCCAAAACCATTAACATGCAAACTATTACCATAATTTCATAAGCTAATAAATCAAGCACAGGAAAAGAATTAAGTGGTTCCTAGTGGTAAGTGTTTCTTCAGAGATTAAGAAACACAATTTTCTTATGCATATATTAACATTTTAAAAGTGAATTCATGCAAAAGCAATTTTTCTGCATATATAAAACTTATGTTTAATAGTCTCTATACTCAGCCTCCAGAGCTGCTTCAAAATTAATGTTTTTTTCTCAAATCACTGTACAGGAATTTGATGTCGAACCAGTCAGCCCATTTCTGTATACCCTACCTGTAAACTCTTTATGCCTTTATTGAACAGTCAAAGTTAAGAAATAAAACAAGCCAAGACACTATTTAAAAGAAAAATAGCTTGGGTTCATCTTACACAATGAACTGTTCATCAAGGTAAATTTTGTATTCTTAATATTAAGCAGTACCAATGAAATTGTAATTTTCTCCATAATTGCAATCGAGAACTGTGGTTGTCATCTTATTAAAATGGTGCATTAAAATTGATTTAACTCTCATTTCTTACACAGTATAATGTAATATTGGCCAGAATAATGCATAGATAGACTCTTCTATTCACATTACTGACTAGTTTTAAAATAATACAGTAACACAACTGTTGCAGGAAAACAAAGAAAATTCCAATGTAAATGAAACTGTAATAAGCAACAGATGACAATGTCTAAGTATTTTACTATATTGCAAGATGTCCATGATTTATTTATGTTTAGCTGGTTTTGTTTTCCAGCTCCTAACCTACTGTTTTTGTTTGTTTAGTTTATTTCTTTTTTGGTATGAGGCACCCAATGTATTTGCTCCAAGGAATAAGGGAATGTGTTTTCAGAATGGTGCTCACCATACTGGTTATTTCGGGTCTCGTGGTTGCTGCAGCAATACCACAGCCCCCCACTTTTCTAGCCCACATGTGAAAAGACACTCAGAGAGCTTTTAGCAATGGTTTGTGCTTGCTGCTGTTTAATGACTGGCTTGACTAAGCCAACACCACACTGACAACTGCCTCTCTGAGGAGGGTTGGCTTGTGATGTCCCTCTACCTGCACCAGTTCACCCAGGGGCCAGATAAGGACCACGGCTGGTGGTAGGGAGAAGGTGACAGCAAGTGAGATGTGGGGACACTCCTTGTTGTGGCAGGGGGGTGATGGAGCCACAACCTCAGCCCCGGTAGATCCGGAGCATTGACCTGATCTCACTCACGGGCAGCTGAGCCAGTGAGACAGTCAGCGGTCAGCCTGTGCAGGACAGGAGGCAAAATAGGAGAGGTGGTAGGGTTGCTCTTGTTACAGAGTGATAGACGAATTAGACCTGTGGCTCAGAAGGCCAAGTATTAATTACTTAAGTAAGAAAACAGCAGAGCACTGTTGATGTGAAGCTTTCCATATCTGTTGTCCTCACCATTCTGGTTCTGTGTCCCTTCCTCGCCCTTTTGCCCATCAGAAAGTACACAGATGCTGTAAATCTCCCAAATTATTAGCATTCTTCTTACCTTCCCACTGCTGCAGGATTCAGTGCCTCATTCCTCAATTATGGTCTCTTCTACATTCTTCATTTCAAACCAGATATTGAACTACTTCTGCTCCTGGCAGGTCTTCAGCTTGTTTGGAGGCTGTGTGTGCTATTGTATATGCATAAATCATTTGAATCTGTTCAAGATTCTCCTGGGTTGTGTTTCAGGTAGGTCTCCAGATGAGTTTATCAAAACTCCATTCCAGGTCATAAACTCATTTTTCAGTGTTTGTGTAATTAACTGCACAGCAGACATGATGTATCTAGCACAGGGCAGGTGACAACACCCATGTGAAATGAGAATTTTCTAATCAAAATGTGAGTAATCGCAGTAAAATGGTTATGGAGTATTTGGCAGTGTTGCTTTCCATATTGCTGAAGCTGAATATTAAAAAGGAGACTTGATATCTCGTCTGGACAAATTGGCATGATTTGGGCATTTTTACAACTCAACAGTCCCCCTTGAAGATAAATGGAGGTGACTGCAAGTGCAAAACCTGGCTTGATTGCTCTGTTCATATATAGTAGAATCCCACTGAAGTCAAAGGCAGATTACTCACCTGAATAAAATTTCTGGGTCAAGTTCCACATTTGCATGAATGAATATGTGTAAAAACAAGAATTTGAATTTCCAGGATTCTATAATAATTATACTCAGGTAACACCTCTATCTTCCCTTTTAAAATGCTAAAGAGTCTTTTTAATGTGGAACACCCAAGGTGAAGTACTTCACTTAGCCAGACAGTGTCCTAATTTTCAGTAGTGTGTGAAGGAGAAGGTTCCTCCAGGCAGTGTTTAGTGCACCTACCCAAACTTCTGCTCTCACTGCCTCTCAGAGGACTCCATTCCTCTCCACGTGCTGGAGGGGAAACCTCAGAAGACGTTTAGGTGGCAATAAAAGGCATTTCTGCCCAGGTTCACTGAATGTTCTCCCAAGAGAACAACAGAGAAAATAGTTTGAACCACAGCACTTATGTTTCACTGTTGGGTTTTTTCCCCTGTTGTTCATACTGCCATCCTTTCTCTTTCACCTTATTTATCCTTTTTCTGTGTAAACTTTTTCCCTCCTGACAAAGTGGTGATTTCAGCTTCGATGTAATTTCTAGCATATACTGGTTTCTGGTGCACCTATTTATCAAGGCTTACTAAGCAATGGAAAAGGATATTTAAAAAAATAAGTGTTTGAATGACAACTTATTCATTAGCTTAAAAGCTTATTCATTCACCAGTTTGACCAATTCTGAACTACTACTAGCACATCATATTCACTTTCTGGCTCATGAAGGAAGAAAATGGAGACAAGTGGGCTATGTTCTCTGTGTGATCACAGTGCACATTGGTGGCAGGAGGCTGAACAAAAGTTCAAATCCATCTCTAATGGATTCCTTTAATACAAAAAACTGCTTTACATGTATCTGTGTGAGGGCTGCACTGTACACACGGAGGTCAGAGCCAGGAAGGCCAGGAAGAGTCAGGCTGAAGCATTTGGTTTCCTTGGACTGTTCTCTTCTTGTGTGTCTGCAGTGGCCGCTGTGCTACCATGTACCCGTGTAACCCATCCCAGGAAACACGGATGTTTCTCAAGCACCACTATCAGAAGGGAAGCAAACTGTCATCCTACTCCAGCTGCTTTATTTTACTCCAGCACAGAAAATGCTGGTGGGGAGGGATGCTGTGTAAGAAGCAGTGCTATACTGCTCCCGTAAGATGTTCAAAAGTAGGCTCATTCTTCACAACTAAAATTACAATTTGCCTCTTTTTAAGATTGTCATTCTCACAGTTATCCTCTGCATACATCATTTTAGTTAGAACTAAGTAACTTTGGATGGTTGAGGTGGAGACTGGATCATCCATGAGAGGTTCCTACAGGAGAGGAGGCACAAAGTCCCTTGGGACCTCAATGAAAATCTCTGTGGCCATTTCAGTAAGTTGCTTTGTTACCAAACCTCCTCATTATTAAGCTAGTTACCCAGCTCAACCATCACTCCATTTCTGAATTGGCAAATATTTCTTTTAGAGCAAAACAGATGTATAGTACCTGCCACTTAAAAGAAATAAATCCACAAATAGCAAAATACAGGAAAGTGTTTGCTGAGCACCAAAGCTTTTGTGTCAGAAAAGAGTTCAAGAAAACTAGGATATACATAGTACTCCTGCTTTCTTGCAGGTTTTCTGATGCAAATTTGAATTACGATATTGAAGGTGACTGTGGAGTTTGTGTAAATGCCTGCTGAAGTTCTCTGATGTGGTATAAATGGCCTTGGATGATCAAAATCTGATCCTCATGCATTATATTGACTCCATTTCTGGTTTTGGGAGTATATGAGCTGCATGAACCATTCAGGAGTAAGAACCAGTTCACTCAAATGGTTCTCTCTCTACTTCACTCTCAGAAGTCATGTAGTTTCTCCATTTTCATACATAACCTTAAATGGGTCAATAAACTTTATATTTTTATGAGTGTATTTGATTTTTTCATGGGGAGAGGTCTTAAATATCAAGATACCTGAAAAATTATTAGACTAAGAACACAGTGGTTTTGTAAGGTTAATTTTATTTAAATACAATTCAGACGCTTACTTGACACCTTAAGAATTTCTGTAGAATTTTATGCAAAGCAATGGGATTGAATATTCTTAAAATATCATAATAATCTGCTTGTGCTTTCTTTACTGTTCTGTGAGCCACTCACTGGAAGTGGTGAAAAACCTTTTCTGAATTTATTGCAGATGACCTCTGGTTCCAGGTTCTTCCTCAAGAAAAATTGTAAGTTCTTAATCAAACTGAAAGATTTTAAGGTAAACCGAGAAGGACAAAGAAAACTGCTCCACCAAGGCCAGAAAGTGAACCCACAGGAGTTATCAGAATGGTTGTAATATATCCCCCATTGAAAACTGGAGGTGTGGACTATTCTTAATTTTTATGTGATGCATGTTAGCTCACCTTTGTTTACCAATCCATCATGGACACTGGAGAGGACGATTACACATAATAATACATGTTTAGAATATGACTGATGCTTGCAATTGGCTCAGTTAATAGCATGTCCCCTTGTTTCAGCTGGTTCTCTGAGCACTGGGGACCCATTTTTAAACCAGAACACTTCTGCTCACTTTCCCAATACCTTTGGAAAGTTCCAAGAGTGTCATTCAGAGTGCAAAGACAGTCAGCTCTTGACGCTGTGGCTTGGCTGGGTGCTGGCTGACCACGGTCACTGAAGTGTTTCGGTGTGGTAAGGCATCAGGAATCCAACCCAGCAGCAGACACCTTGTGGTTTTTTGGTGGGCAACCATGCAGAAATGTCACTCAGTGGTGCAAGGATAAAGTGAGGACAGCTCTACCAGCAGGGAGGAGGGAGCTGGCTTGTCACCTGAAGGGGAAACATGGAACTGCAACCTATACAGGTAGCTACTGTGTGGTTTCCCACACCCAGAGGAGATATGTACTGCTGGTGATATGAACTTCATGCTGTCCATTGAGAACCCTGTTTATCAGCATGGGGTATCAGCTTTAAAAGATCTGATGCCTAAATGAAGATATAAGATGTCTGTGCATTATCGTAACAGAAAAAGTCTTATCTTGCACTACAGGTAAATATTACTGCCACAGTGGACTGCATTTTTAGGAAATCTGAAGAGTGGATAGAGTGACAAGCTTATTACAACTGACACGTGTATGTAGTTTTACACTTTTGATTACACAGATTCTGCTGAAGCGAACCAACATCAGCTAAGTTTGTTTGCTGGTATGACATATCCTTTCCTTCTCTTCAAGTCTTGTGTATGTAGAACTGCAGCACTGAGTATAGGACCTTTACTTCCAGGCAATGCTAAATAAAGTCAGCCAAGAAAGTTAAGGTAAAACAAGTGAATTTGGGATGTGAATCCAACTTCTGTAAATTAAAATGCACTAAAAGGCTTCTGTGTGGTTTAGTTCCTCCTGGTGTAGTGCAGCTGTAGGCTGTAGAGCTGCTCAAGGCCTGAGCTCACTTCTTGTGATTGTTTGCTGTTAAAATTAATGAACTTTAGAAAAACCCCAGGAGTGAGATAAAAAAAGTTGAAATGTTCTAATTGAACACTGAAAGGAAGAGAAGAATGTCTTACCAAATTACTTACCTAGGTATATTTAGTTGGAAAGGATACAACGTTGCTGAAATAATGTCTCCTTCTCCAGTTCATAAAACTCCTAACAACAATGGCACTTGCCTAAAAGGTATCTTGGAAGCTGAATTCAGTGTGAAAACCATGGATAAATCAGGGCAGATATTCCTGAAGTGATTCCAAAGTAAACGTATATATTTACATATTTTATTAATGTTTTACTAATATTTATTAATATGTTATCCTTGAGAAGAGATGGCTTAGGTGGGATCTTATCCATGTCTATAAATACAGGAGGGTGCAAAGAAGAACACAACTGGTCCCTTCTCACTGGTATCCAGGGAAGGGTAAGAGGCAGTGGGCACAAATTGAAACAAAGGGAATTCCATTAAACAGAAGAAGAAACTTTTGTCCCATGGGGGTAATCAAACACTGAGTCAAATAGGAAGTGGAGTCTGTGTCTTTGGAGAGAGTTCAGTATGCAACTGAATATGGCCCTGAGCAACCTGCTACCTTTTGGACCCTGCTTTGAGAGGGGTTGGACCTGAAGATCTCCAGAGGTCCCTTCCCACCTTAGCCTTCTGTGTCTCTGTGTAGGCATGATGCTGTTAGCAGTCTTCTAGGGAAGAGATGTGAACAAAATTTTAGTGTGTAGAATTTCCTCTGCCATCATCTTATTTACAGAACTCAATGCCTTAATATGGGGTTTTAATTATTGAGTTATTCTTTCTGTGATGCAGCAAAAAAGGTGATTCAAATGTAATCTTTTGAATATTAAAATGAGAAATTAAAATGTTATGCCACCATTTTTTTTGTAGAATTCATGTTCAGTTGTCAATGATCTGGTCATTGGTGTTATCTTTTCTCTGCAAGAAGTATGACCTTCAGATGTTCACTGATTTTTCATTTTGGATGATTTATGACATATTCCTTTTGACAATATGTACACTCATCTTGCTAGTTCCAGGATAGTGTAACATGATAGAAATGGAGTGGAACCATAAATGACTTAGGAAATTTCAGTAGTTTTTGCATTTTTCCCAAACTGACTTGTTTGACATCTCTATTCCAATATTTCGACTTTGCTCTCTTGCTAAACAACCCAGATGTTCAAACACCAGTTAAAGAGAAGCTGTATCCACTTAATGGAAGCGTGCAAAGATCCATAACACTGGAAAGAAGTGGAACTTCCCCTAATTTAGTCTACTGTCTATATTTATCACTGTTCATTTGCTATGTGCCTTCCCTCCCACCCCAGCTGCCACCTCACAGATGGCATTCCCAGCAAAAGAAACAGTTCGGATTCAGTACACTGTCATCTGGAAATGTCAGCAGATGACAGGGAGAGGGGAGGAAGAGGACGGCTAGCTCTACATTTTTTCAGGACAAAACTTGACTTCAAATTCTACTCAGTCACCACAGAGTTCTGGGGATTACTGGAGTGATGTGGAGTGGGGGGCACAAAGGGAGCAAGAAAGAGTTTGATACGGTGCATATAGTGACCTTTGTTATGCTCTGAGGCTTGCTGGATAAAAATTTCCATACTGTGCAGTTATTTACTTCTGTCTCTATAACAGCTTTAATTTATTAAAGGACTTAAAAAAAAAAAAAGAGGGTTTTGTTTGCCCTAGAAACCAAGTGAAAACAATGAGGAGGAAGAAGGCATCTCTGCAAAGTTGACACTATTAAGCCCAGGCACAAAGTGGAACGTTTGCAGTGCCTATGAACAGATGTTTAATGACAAGCAAATAAAACAATAATTCTTAAGCAATGATTTATTTCTGGTTTCGTTTTTTAGTGCCTTTTACTCAGCCCTTTCATATTAGTCACTTCTATATGCTTTTAGTGTTGTATGCTGTCCCAAGTGTTACTGACAAAAACGTGATGGGCCTGGAGTTTGATACAAGGAAAAAGACAGGGCAAGTTTTTAGATTTAAGGATAATGTAGCCACAGGTGTCCAGTATTTGTCTTCTGAAATTCAGCTTTCAGATGTCACTAACTATGCTAAATTTTCATTCTGAAGGCTGAAGTCTCAAAAACTTGTGTGCCTCAGAGTGAAAAGTTTCAGATACTGTATTATTTTGTTGAACAAGGCTAAGGGAAAAGGTTGCTGGGCTTGGCATCTTAAAAACATTCTTGCAGCTGTTGCTCTGGGGAGCTGTGGTACCTTCATGTGTTGCAACAAGGGCTCAATATTCAGTACATTTTAACAGCAGGAGGGGTTTTGGCTGCCTTGTGAAAATTCATTCAAAATAGCACTCAGAGTACAGGCTTCTGAGAAATACCCACTCATAAACACACAGAAGATGCTCCCCAGCTGCAGTGGGGTCACTGAGGCACCCAGCCTGAGAGCAGAGACAGATGTCCTTTTCAGTGACTCAAACTAGAGCACTCTAAGCAGGTATTGGCCCATCTGCTCCCGTATCTCAGATGTCGTGGCTGATTATCTGAACACTCAAGCTCTGTTACAGTGAAAATTCAGGGAAGCGGTGCCCTTCACTGACAATGACATCTTAACAGCCCCCAGCTGCTCATTCCCAGCCTATGCCCTCCTTTAGCTCTTGTAAAATTGTTTATGGGGCCAACAACCTGGATCCTGCCCTGCCACACTCCCCAAAACGATCTGATTATTTTTAGCCTGAACTGACTCTCACACCCGGTTCAGTGCAGGGATGACTGTGGTTAGATTTGCTAGAGGACAGCTAGCTGTTTGTGCCCTGCCATCAGGGAGATGGTCTTTTCCAGGCCCTGAATTTTCCTCTTGCTTTTTAAGTGCAGATGACATGAGGAGACCCAACTGTGTTTGTACACGTTCTGCAGTCACGAGAGCAAGGGGAGCAGCTGAGGGCTGGCATCCCGCCCTGCCGAAGGCAGGCAGCTGCAGCTGGTAATCCCCTGGACTGCCACTGCAGGGCTTGATAAAGCTGCTCTGGCAGAGCACATCAGGCTCTTTGCTTGCTCTCCTACCACCCTAAAAGCTAACTAAGCCTTAATAAGGCTTAAGTATAAAGTCGAAGTCTCTGCTGGTGCCACGAGCACTTCATTACGCCCAAGAAATGTAGCAACATTTCTATTTTGCACCACCAGCACAATTCTTCATTTAGCAGGAGGAAAATTTTCTCAATGTGGTTGGGTAAAATCCCCGGAATTGGAACCAGAAAACACAGGACTATGTGACTAGATAATCAATCTGCTTTCTAATCATAACCCAAAGATCTCCCGTTGTCACTTGGACAGGTCACTTAGAAACACAGGTCTGTGTTTGTAACCAGAAAGTCGCTGCACTAGAAATAGATGGATTTTTTTGAAAGCAGTGTAAAGGTACTTCACAGTCTTTGTGCATTGTGAAGAGTTTCTATGTGGAAAGAAGTTTGTAGCACTGGTGCTAGTGCTGCTTTCTCCATGTAGTCCATGGATTCAGGAGGTCTGTGAGCTTTTTACGAAAGATCTGTGCAAATTTACCTATGAAGAGTCAGGGAGTTTTGATTTGCTACCTAAACCTGAGCCGTTTCACTAGGAAGAAGAAGAAAACGAGGAGTCTGCTGACAGCTATGACTGAAAGACACTGATTTGGTGAAGCATTCATTTGTGGTATAAATGACTGCATGCTAATTTCCCAGGCAATCTAGCATGTGTGTCCATAATGGGTTTACTCATCTCCTGGGTTCTCAAGGTGGTTTCTCTGTGACGATGCAAATAAAATCTCAGTGAATTTAGGTAGTACATGACAAACCTTGTAAGCAGGAGCAATCTGTGGATTAGGTGAATATATGGAGTTTGAATAGGCATATAAATTTTTTTAAACATTGAATGATGATTTTAAAAACAAACAAATAAACAAAGATCCCGGGAAACCAAGCTCCAATTCTTTCTCCTGTCTAATTAAATTTTACGACCTCCCTTTTTAAACAGCATATGGGACACAGATTTCCTAGTCAGCTGGGGATCAGTTAGATACGTGTCTGCGTGTTATTCAAGTTCCAGCTGATTAAGCCGTTGCGTATACCAGAAGTTTCTTGTGATATTTGTACAGACTGTCACAGACAGCAAAGTTAGCTTGGAGCTTTTTGACAAAATGAGTTTCATCCAAAAATGCCTCTATTTTTCTTAGCCAAAACTTTGTCAGAAGTAGGTCAAATCAGATTTCAAGGCCATGAAAAATTAGTTTTTTATAAAGCAAGATTTTGACACATCAAATTAAAAATTATGGTTTTCCCGAAAATGGCTTTTAGTTATAAGACATAAGTATAGTTGAAATGCTTTGAAAATCATCTAAATGAAGTATTTCTATTGACATTTAGGACATTAATAGTAGTAGTAGTAGTAGTAGTTAATAAAATTTGTCAAGTTTTTGATTATTTTGTCACAGTTTAAGAAAGACAGCTTTCCGCAAGGTTGGAAAGAGTCCAAATCCCATCCTAGTTCAGCCCATTATATGGTAGAGATCTGAAACCAAAACTTAGTAGAGGAGAATGAAGGAGAACACATAAGTGTACTCAGGAAAAAAAAGGAATGAGGTATTCTTGTTCTACTTGTCCTTCACATCTGCTGCCTAGTCTTTAATCATTCATTAGCAGCTTTAGTTCTGGTACAATTCTTATCAGGTATCTATTCCTACAAGTGAAGCATAATAGTAATGAATAATGGGGATACATTATTTTAGCAACTGTTCCTGATTCTGTTTAATGACTGAATACAAAATGGCTTCTCTTCCTTCTAATGTGGCTATTTAATTTAGATGTACTATGGATAACTGCTTACAGAAGTCATTCCTTAAAACAACAGGAAACTTTTTCATGTTTACATATCTCATACAATAACAAAATACCTTTTGTATTTTTCTCAAGGTTATACAGAAAGCAACCTATTGTGTTCACTATGGATCATTAGGGAATTGCATTACAAAAGCAAAATTCTCTCTCAGTGTATGTCATGAAAGAAATTGCTGGCTAACTTCAGGTTATGATGTTTGCTAAATGACTGCAGTTTTATTTCAGTGGTTGAAAATGCAAAAAAAAAAAAATTCATTTTAGTTCAAAGCAAAGCGTTTCCTATGAATTATAAAGTTTAAATTACTTGACGCAGTTATTTGACCTAGAAATTGGAGTGAAAGAAAGTTTAGGTGGGACAACTAGAGGTGAGCAATTTAAGTCTCACTGTGAAGAATTGTAGAAGAAGCATGTACCATCAGGGGTATTTTCTTGAGTGTATGGGAAAAAGGGAACAGGTTTCAGCTGAGGCTTGTACTGAAAACGATCCATGGAAATGAAAGCTGCAGGTCCCACAGCTTCCTGGCCTCACTTCGTCGCTGTACTGTGTAGATCCTAGAATACCCCCTGTGAGAAAAGGGCTGCAGGAAAGGGGGACTGCAGACCCCGCACCATTGCTTCTCTTTCCTCTCTCCCTTTTGGTAGAGGTTGGTGCATGGAAAGCTCAGTTAATGGTCAATTGACAGTCTCATGTGCAATGAGGTCACTGAAAACTGCTTTGTCAGGCTGGATTTCCAATTTTGCTGTGTCAGCCAACATGGAATGTTCTGGGTGGGCTCTCAGCTGCTGTGCCTTGTTATAGATCTGCAGAAGTGGGTGAATCCCGAGTAATTCACACTGTGTAAGGATTTCTTTAACAGAACGAATATGAAAGAACATTTTGTATTTAAACATTTTCCATGACAGAGGACTGACATGACCAAGACCATTTTATTGGGTTACATAGCTATATTACCTCAGGGGGTTTTTTTATAAAAAAAGGCAGATAATGTTAAGTTTCTATTGGTTTTGCACTTCTGTATATTAATATATTTTTCATTTTCAATGTATACTTATTTGTCCATTTGCAGAGGGGGTTTTTTGCTGTTTTTTTTTTAACTTGTGTTGACAAAGTTTTGACCTGAGAATTAAGTTTCTTTCAGTTTAAGGACACATTACAATTTTCTTGCCATTTCACCAGCTGGGAGGAAGGGAATATTTTTCTCTTTTGCAGGCATGAAGAATTATTTTCTGTCTCCTCATGTGTGGTGTCATTTTTTACTCTGAGAGTTACAGAATATATGCAAGTTTAATTCTGCTTTACCTTTTCTTTACATTACTTGGTGATCCTGCTCTCTTAGCAAAATCTACTTAGTATTTTCAGTCTTAATTCTGTTTGGAATCCTTTATCTGACTCTTGTTATCTTGTTATACAGTTTAACTCAAGTGAATCCATGGAGGACTCCTCACAGACTGCAGAGGCTACTTCAAAAGCAGGATGTAAGAAGGGCTGTTCCGGCTCAGGCTGAACCATCTAGGTTCATCTAGCCAGGCTAGTCCATCTAGCCAGGTATTCTGGCTCCAAGAGTGATGAAAAGTGGTCAAAAATGGAGGATAATTACTAAAGATTATTATAAAACAACAATCATGTAGTGATAGCTACCTGCCTTGTGTTCTGAACTTCTAGCAATCTGACTTCCAAAGTCAGAGGTAGAGACTTTCTATTTAACAAGTACTGATGGATGAGTTTGTCCAGGAGATCTTTAACTCATGCCAAATTCTGTAAACCACAGCATTTTGTGGCAAAGAGGTTCAAGGTTACCACCATGCTGTATGAAGAAATGCTTTTGGTTTCATTTGTTTTCAAACAGCTAATGATTTGATGCATCCTTGTTCACTGCCTCCCATGATACAAAAAAGTTCCATTCCCTATTTGACCTGTCTTTGCTACTCATGATTTTAGAGAGTTCACTTCTTTGACTTCTCTTTGCCAAACTAATCCTAGTTTTCGTTATCCTTTGAAATTGCTACAACTTAGTTTTCTATTTCTTCTATTTTCTCTTTCTTAGAAACAGTTATATAATTTTCAGTGATCTCTCCAATATATGCTGTATAATGGGCTTCCAACAAGGGAACGTCCTTGAGTTTATAGCAAACAGGGATGCAAAGAATTCCTGCAGCTCACTGGCATGACCGTCTCTCTCCTGTGTGCTCCTTTTATATCTTAGCAATCTACTACAACATTCTTCGACAGGTGTCTTGCTTGCTACAGAAAAGTATTAGCTACAAGTTTTTGATGGCTGTCAATGTCTTTTTGGGCATGTGATTTACTAGGGCTTATTTTCACCTTAAACTTTGTGAGGGATGTAATCTTTGGTAAAAAACTACTTCTGTAACCACAGCAGCTTTTTCGAAAGTGCCTTCTCTGAGGCCTTGAACTGCTGGGAGGTATCTTCCTCTTGGGCTTGTCACTTTTGATACATCTTTTACAAGCTTCCACTTTCTTTTTCTTAACCTTGATTACTACTGTAGTAGATTTTCTGGGGGAGGTTTATTGCTCATGCATGCATAATAAGTCTAATTTCATTACAGTTATTGTTAACATAGTTCTTTCATACAGAAGGATTCACATGACAGGTCAGATGGCTTTCATGGTCTGCTTCACGTACTGTGGCTGTGGATTTTTTTTCCCCAATTACTTTTCCTTTCATTTAAGATGATGCGATCATCTACCTTTTTCAAGTTGTTCTGACTGATGTTTAAAAATGGAACGTGTCTTTTTCTCTCAACTCACTACCTTTATTTATTGGCATAATTGTATTATTTACAATACCTGTATTTATAAGGCAAGAGGAAGGTGTCGAAGTTCTTCCACACAAGGAGCAGCTGGCAAGTGTCAGTAACTCAACCTGCAGGGCTGAGCCTGGCATGTTTCCTGGCCATGTCCCGGGAGCTGTCCTGTTGTGCTGCTTGGGACAACGCTGCCCAGGGTGCTCAGCCACCCACTGCAGGGTTTGGAGCAGGGGCGTAGGAACACTGGCCTTCCAGAGAGGCCAGGGTTTACAGTTTCCCTCTGACCAAGGTCTCTGGGCCAAGTTCCACCCAGAACACCTTTGTGGAACTGCAGTAGACATTAATAATAACATAGAGACATATGGGGAGCGGGCAGGCTGGTGCATGAGGCATGCTAACTGCAAAAAGCCAAATTTGAGGAAGTAATTTGAGAGAGTGCTACCTAAAAGTATTTGTCATTTTAAAGTGTGTTTCCCTGGTGCTTTTGCACTTGATTGATGGATTTACCTTACCTGAAATGTACTCTGAAAGGCTCTGGCAGTT
>NW_008237353.1:4531641-4564841 GCF_000691975.1 Corvus brachyrhynchos
AGCAGGCAAGAAAACTTCAAATAAGTACTTGTAGCTGTATCTGAGGTGATGAAAGCTAACCTGAAGGAGAGGAAAAGGTATTGAATGATTATATGCTTCTGGAGGAAATTAAAAGTTGAAAAAATACTTTTTTTTTTCAAAAATCACATACTGGAGATGCCAGGGGAGATGTACTTAAATGAAAACTTGCATCCCAAGTATAACTGCGCTATCATTAGCATGGTTATTGGGTTGGGCCTGCTAACAAAATGCACCCTCTATTTTGTTATTAGCTTTTACATCAAGGCGTTACAACAGCAGTAGGTGAGCAGGACATAGGAACTATGCTCATTTTCTTTGGAATGTGCCCTACACTGTCAAATACAAGTAGAAGGCTATAAAGGAGCCAATAAGGTTCAGGGAGGGCTCAGTTCTGTTTCAGATTTTGCAAGGTTGCACTGTCCCCCTTTTTGAAACATACTGGGAAGGTCACAAGGACCATCAACCTGAGAGCATTTAAGACAGTAGTATAATTATAGTAATGCACAAATGAATGAAATTCTTGTTTTATGAGACTTTCTTGTCTTCCCTCATGCTTCATTTTAGTGAAAGAGGCTTTATGTCTAGACAGGCAAAGACTTGAGACCTACTTTTATCCCAATCAATTTGCTTGTGCTCATTGAGGGCTTTAAGAAATCTTTGAAACCTTCAAGGGATCTGTGTTTTTTTGAGCAACCTCAAGCATACTCTTTCAGGACAAGACCCAAGCAAATTTTTGCAGGATCATAATTTTTTTTCCTCCCCTTGTAAGTTTTTAGTACTGAGCTGTCTCGAAACATGTGCAGAAATAATCCTCTGCCAAGGTGTGGGATCCTGTAACCACTCTGGCTTCAGGTTACCTGTAAACTGAGAAAGACATTCTTAAATGTTCTTAAACTTGATGAGAGCACCCTTTATGTTCCAGCAGAAATTAAAACTTGTAGTCAAAGATGGATCTGGAGAGAGAGCATTCCCTATGCGCATGTTGATTCAGATATTCTTAGTGTGGGAAGTGTATCTGTCTAGGCCTAGAGCTTTAGGTGACCACATTTTGTCTCTTAGAAATGCCAGTGTTTCTGTCTGGCCATCCCTCCTCATCTGCTGGGGTCTGGATCTTAGTCACCAAGCTGGTCCTTGTCCAGTCTGCTTCGAGAGATGAGGTCCAAAGGCATGTGAGTGAGAGCCCAGTCTTTTGAGATGTTTTGTGCCTTTAGCTCCTAGTGACACTGGACTACAGTGCACCTTTATATCTCTTTCAGTGTCTTCTTTAGGACTTTGAAAGCAGTTCCTCAGCAGCAGAGTCCAGAGAGCCTGCAAGAGTCCATAGGCAGTGAGTGACCGAAGCTGTATGTGGTAGTCTGAAGCAGCTTTATTGCAACACTGCAGTGAAACCATCCAAACTGAGGTCTTTTTATAAAGTGCAGTATTGTTTGCCAGACTGACGTTAACATGCATGATTTAAATGATGGCACAAGCAAAACTTCGGCTCAAAATGGAGATATTAAAGATACCAAAACATTATCTTTCCTCTTGCCAATGAGAACAGCTGGCAGGATGGGTTTATTGAACAAAATTTTGGCCAGCAGACAAAGGTTATCGTTTTCACAGACTTTCCTTCTGAAATGCAGGATTAACAAAACATGCTATTTTTTATTTCAAAATTGGAGGGTTTGTGTCTTTCATCTGGTCAAATTTAGCTTAAAAGTGAAAATAATATCAAAGTTACATGCACCATAGGGAGACTGTTAATGTGGTAACAAAGGGCATTTGGCCAGTTAAAATAATAAAAGACTATACAGCTTTCCCAGTGATGGCTGGAGCCCAATTAGTACTTTCCAAGTAGAGCCACAATATTCCTTTCCAAATTATGCGGTTTGGCATGATTCAGAGTGAGTAAACTTACTTTCCTACAAGGGGAAAAATATAATTAAGAGAAAAAACAAGGTCATGCAGTATTATGCTTCAAGTAAGCAATAATACACCATGGGGTGTACATTAGTCAATATTCATACATCTTGGACAGGCTGAGACAGAGACAAAGCAATGGCTCATCAAACAAGAAGATACATATATTATCTTAATAAATCTATGGGCAAAAGTGAAATGCAAATGGTAGTATTATTTCCTTACTAGATTATTTTAAGGGAATATATGTTCAATGTTCATGTGTATAGCACTCATAAATATTACTTTAAATATACCTTTTCTGTTAACATTTTTTACTTTTTAATAACAAGTGGATTTGCTGTTTTCATTTTCTCAGGGTGTCTGTTTTGCTGGGGGTTTTTTCTGCTATTGAAGGCAAAATGGTTTGAAAGTTTCTTTTTTTTTAAATGATTAAACTGATTAAGTTTGTTAGAAGGACTTTTAACCTCGATAGTCACACTGGAAGCCTCTAAGAGTCTATTCTTAATGTACAGTAATCCACCTTCTAGGACTCTGCAAGTGACACAAAGCCTGCAAAGACTCAACAAAGTTGAAGATAAAGTCTCAGAATTGGAAGAAAAAGAAAGAGCAGCTTCAAATTTGGAAGTGAACTTGCAGGGGATTTCTGAGGGCAATTTTGTGGGGGTTTTGGGGTTTGATAGTGTTTTTTAAATGAACAGACTGTTCAGCTGAGGCTTAGACAGAGAGGGGAACAGGCAAAAAGAAAGCTTGGTGACCCAGTGTATGTAATACTGTGGTAGCAAAATGGGAACAGCACTGTGAGACATCTGCTCAATCTTTGCTACTGACACTGCTCATGGGAAAGGCCTGAGATATGCCAGGAGGAAGATGAAAAAAGAAGAAAAAGTAAAACTTCAAAAAACATGGAACCACTCCCATCACCTGAAGCTTAGACCACACACCTGAAAGGGAGTAACCCACATCCAGCTCGGGCAGAGAGTGTGAACAGCCTTATCTCCCTTTCAACTCCACCATTTTGCACATCTCGTATATAAAGTGCTTATAAGGGAGGAATTGATTATTTATTTCCTGTTTCTTTAATAATTACAGTAACCTATGGTATTACAAACCTTCATGAGCTGCAGCATCTTGCCATAGGTCCTGCATTGCTGCTGTTTGGCTCCCAATTGGTACAGTTTCTTTCACTTCCCGACTCCAGTGGGGAAATACTTGCTCTGCTAAGATCCCAAAGAGCCTCCTAAACCAGCCCTGCCTATTGCAGTTCTGTGTGTGAAGAAGCAGGAAATGTGTGGGCATTGAAACTGGGAGCACATTTGGGGCTCGCTGTATCATTTCAGTAGTCACACAGGCTGTGCACAGTACACACACTGCCTTCTCTGAAACCACAAGTCGCCAACTACTTGCATGCAACACTCCAGTCATCTACACAAAATATGCCGTGAAACACCTGATTTTAAGGGGTCAGTTGAAAGACAGAAAAATCCTCATCAGCTATAGAGTTGCTCTCAGCATTAAACTACTCTGAAGCAGGACCAAGTTGCCAAAACCCTCATATTATAAGACTATACCATTGTAGACCATGTCATTTTAAACCACTCCCATCCCAGACTGAAGGGGAAGCTGGAGTCAGTGCTGGAGCAAGGCACAGGGGTCTGTCCCATCAGCTGCCATGTGCCTGCATTAGCCTGCATGGCCCAGCAGCATCCATGCTGGTGCACAGCTCCTAATCCGCAGAGTGGATTTTTGTTCTACCTTTTCTCTTGAATTAACATGGCACTTCTTACAATGTGAAATTGAAACTTATCATATCCTTCTGTTTTACCTCCACCTTAACCCTCTTAAAACAGATTTATTTCACCAAAGTTACCTTACCATCTCCATACTAATTAATTTTCTTTCAGGAAACAACAGATCTATTTTGCCCTGAATCAGAGCTCCAAGAAATCTAATGGCAAAGAAGCTAACACATTTAATGAAAATAACTGAGGAAAAAACCCCTTCTGTTTTACACAGAAAATATTTTCTGGATGCTTCTCCCTATAAGTGCCAAACAGTATTAACTTATTGATGAGGTCAGCTTCTCAGAGAAACATAAATTTTCTCAGCTTGGGAAATTATTATTGATTTTAATTACAAAATGGCGCCAGAAAGTACTGCACAAAAGGAGAAACTCTTATTTTGTATTAAGATAGTAATACAAGCATTCGCCATGTAAATACCTGCTGAAGGGTGATTCTCTGTTCTTTGCCCCCCACCCCCAGCCTATATTAAATCACTTAACAAATATTTTTCCATATAGAATCTGTATTAATAACAAAATTATGCTGTGCAAAAGAACATCTTGTCAAACAAGTATGCCAAACCCACCGTACTTGGATGCAGCAATTGTATTTCATTTTTCCTGTGCGTTCTTGCTTTCATCACCCCTATGGTCCTGTGTATCCTCCAGCAGTATATGAAGCAATGTGACTGGTATCTGTCATGTGTAGTTTAATTCTTTCTTAATTAGCCCAACACCTCTATGAGATTAAAATCAGTAGGGTAGTGTTATCATCTACTACATGTTCTACTTTCTGTGATGTTTCTCTTTGTCAGGCACTTTGCAAATCCTTTTCCTTTATCAACACAAAAAGTGTATCATTCTCTAAAGAGGAAAGACTAATAACGAATCTTTGTCCCGGTTTGACAAATACTCTTACTAGCTACAGCTAGGACAAAAGAAAGAGGTGTATTAAGGGAAAGAACTGTTTTAAAATTAATCTTGTCAAGTTAAAATGATCACTTGGTTGCACCCTGCTGCAGTGAAGGCCTGCAAGTTTATGAAGTTTCAAATATTTCTAAAAATACAGTGAATTGTGGGTAAAGAAAATAAACTCTTATGACAGAAATATCAAACAATTTACTTCTTGAAGCCACTATTTACATATCATAGAATCATAGAATGGCTTCGTTGGAAGGAACCCTAAAGACCATCTAGCTTCAAACCCTCTGTGAACTGCAGAGACACCTTTCACTGGACCAGGTCGTTCAAAGCCTCCTCCAACCTAGACCTGAGTACTTTCAGGGGAGGGGCATCCACATCTTCTCTGGGCAACCTGTTCCAGTGCCTCACCACCCTCACAGTCAAGAAGTTTTTCCTAATACCTAATCTAAACCTACTCTCTTTCAGTTTGAAGCCATTTCCCTTTGTCCTTTCACTACATGCCCTTTTTTGCAGGTTCCCTTCAGGTACTGGAAGGCCACAATTAGTCCACCCCAAAGCCTTCTCTTCTCCAGGCTGAACAATCCCGATTCTCTCAGCCTTTCCTCACTGGGGACATGCTCCAGCTCTCTGATCATTGTGTTGGGCCTCATCTGGACTCTCTCCAACAGGTTGATGTCCTTCCTGTCTGGGGACCCCAGAGCTGGATGTGGCGCTCCAGGCACTCCCCTGCTTTCTGTAGCAGTGATTATTGCACAGCTATCAGTTCCACAGGGGTGCCCCTGCCCCAAACAAAACATAATGTATTAAACATTAATTATAATGCATCAAAAAGTTAATGTGCTTGCTTTACCACTTCAACCATCAAAGAAGGTATTATGTAGCAATAGTCAAGGAGGGCACCCTAAGTAAAACTACCTCTTAATAACTTAATAAAATAATCCTGAGCAGATACAGACTCCCTTCCCAATAAGCAGATTCCCATCAAATTTAAAACTGACAAAAAAGTTTTTCAAGAATTCTCTAAAGCTGCAAGCCCTAGCAGATAACTCTTTTAAATAAATTTTCTCATCCAGCACTCTTACACAAAATTTTTTTTAAAAGCGCTATCATATGACTTTTAAATAATCTTTCTCCCTCTAAAAAAATCCTTCAAGAATCTAGTTTATCTTTCTAATAAAGGGCAAAGCTGGTAAGTGTGGAAATTCATTACCCTTCTGCTATCTATTATTGCACAGCCAAAGGTATTTTATAAATTGCTGGCTTCCACATCAAAAGGAGGAAATGTCCATCATTTTCTTAAGGATTCAAAGTTTCCAAATTCTTAGCTATCTGAACTTGCAGTCCAAAATCATCACCATGCTTGTGAAAATGTCCATGTCTGTTGAAACATAAGAATTATATAATCTTCATTCCAGAATGTATGGTCCTTAAATGGAACCTTTACGACCAGGCAGTATTAATGCTTTTTTTTACCCTGGAAGTAATTGACATAATAATCCTAATTATTTTGAATGCAGTATTTAAGCAGCTTTTTTTTTTGTAAGGCCAAAAAAGAATGTCCTAATGTATTGTATGCAGTGTATCACACTCAAACCTTTATGTTTAATCATATTACACTGAAGCATTTGTGAAAACTCCTTATCCCTTAATATATCATGCCTGGTCCTGTCAGTGTGCTGAGTGCCTCCCTTTGGTCTCACAACATTATTCCTTTTTATTTTTCTATTATCTTTGGCATCAGCTTATCCCAAACATGTGTTACCCTTGGAAAAAGCACATTAAAAATACACACTGCTAAACTCACTCTTGAAACACATGGTGTTGGCAGTGGAGACATGTACTCTAGGATTAATTTAAAAATCTGCTATAAACTAGGAGCACATCAGTTGTAAATAACACTGGAGATAGATCTACATATGCATATTAGCTGACTGCAGGGTTATTAAGTTGCCAGTGGGATACAACCATGAAAAAGCAGATGCCACCC
Organism: Corvus brachyrhynchos; assembly: GCF_000691975.1. NCBI lineage: Eukaryota > Metazoa > Chordata > Aves > Passeriformes > Corvidae > Corvus > Corvus brachyrhynchos. Next base: position 4,538,259 of record NW_008237353.1, read on the forward strand.
AGGCATGAACCAGAAAAACTATTTAGAGAAAAGTAAAAAATCTATGCCACTGCTTAAAGCACCTGAGAGGTCTCACATAGATCTTTTTCATCACATTTGTGGAGAGTGAAACAGGTGTACAGCTGGATAGAATACCGGAGTGAAGTCTTTTTAAGAGCAAGGCTCAAAAATTTTTGCTTGTTTAGTCTAGTAGAAACAAAAACTGATACAGGAAATAATTATTCTCTAAAAACACAATAGGGTGGTAAACAGTAGGCAAGGAAAAGAACTATTTACTCTAGCAGACAATGTTGGCACAAGAACAAATGGGTGTAATTTGGCCATGAATAAATTTAGGCTGAAAGCTAGAGAGATTCTGGCCATAAAAGTGGTGAGGTTCTAGAGTAGTTTTTCAATACAAATTGTGGGGACAAAAAAATAACAGCTCAGGATATTTAATGATGAGGATTGTTGAGCTCATGGAAAATGCCACAAACATAGTTCCGTGAATAAGTAAAGGACTGCATTTTGAAAGTATGGGGTAAAAAAAAAAAACCAAAAAAAAGAAATTGAAATTCAACCTTATTTATGCATACAGTGTTAAAAATAGTCCTTAAGCAAGTGCCATCCATGTGTAAAAGGCCTCTGTAATTATATTTGTGCTTTGCAACAGGAAAACAGTTTAACTTGATAAATAGGTATCGCATTGTACTTCAATGGTTGGAAGTTAATTATTTTTAATGTGAAGAAGCAATTTGTCATATTCTAATTTTCATAGCGTATCTTTCTACTACTTTTATTTTGCCTTGTTTTCTTTAAAGGTGTAGACAACAATATTATCACTGTGTGAACAACAATGAGAGACAGATGGAAAAAAACATCTGCCTATTTATTTATACCAGTTGATCCACATTTGGCCCCTGAGTTCTTCAGATGAGCATTTGCTGTAACTCTAACCCAGTACTAGGGAAAAAAGCCCCTGATGGTCACCATGGAAAGATGGAATCTGAATATCAGAAAGAAAGATGCAAGCATAAACCAAACATATTTGAGTTAGAAGAATAACTTAAAATTCAGAAAGGGTGTCCAAAGAAAACAAGGAAAATATTATGAAGCTAATTTCCACTAACACAGAAAGAATTTGCTGAGATTGCAGTCAGGGATTTAGTCTAGAGACCCAAAATGAAAGCACTTCTTAAGGTTTTCTTGTGCAGCTTCTGATGCCTTTTATAGTCTCACTATTAATAGCTAATAAATATGATTCACCCAACACTGTAGTGGCTCTTGAAATTCAGATCTGTGGTATACCACTATGCCATCTGAAGAACTATAGCTATTTAAAAACTAATCTGTGTTGTCTCATCAGCAAAGCCAAGCAGCAGAAAGAATACCAAAACATTGCAAAGGCAAAATAGTGGTATTTCTCTATCAGTATAAAAATATAAATAAGTGACAGAACCCTACTGGAAATAAAATGACTGCATATGCATGAAGTTGTGTTAAAAATTCTTATTTTCAAGAGTATCTGTGCATCTATGTCTGTAATTATAAATGTAATTTTATCATAAATGATTTATAAGTTGTGTTCTCTGTAAGCCCACTTGCAAAAGATTTACTATGGAAGAAGCTGTATTATCAACTGCATAGCTGTTAGCTTATTGTGAAAACGTCAAAACATAATATTCAGTTCGATTAAACTCACCTTTGTATGAAAATGTTTTTTCTCTTCTTTTTTTTAACCTCTTCTTACCCATAGTTACTAGCTACAGTGTTCAGTAGTTTTTGCCATTTACATCTAACTAAAGCTACAAGCCTGAAGGCCTCAGTAAACTTTTGGGAGGACACCATGTCTTGTCTGTTAAACAGAGGAATGTGTTTCCCCTCTGTGAAGTCTGGTCTGCCCATCCCAATAGCACCCAGCCAGAGGTGGGACTTGGTAAAGTTTTACTGTGGCTTGTAAATGAATAGCCCCTGATTTGGTTTTTGAAAGTGAAACCACGATTTCCAAGGAGGAGAAACAAAGAGAAGCAACTGTAAGTGCTGGGTTATTGTGTGTTTCTGAAGGCTGTGAGCAATGGAAATGCAACTACAATATGGGATGAAATTTAACACATTGGGTGTGATCAGTGCTCAGTAGAGGTCAGGTAGATGAAAGCAAAGGTGTCTCTCTCCATTAAGTTTTACACCTTTGCTCATGGTGGAGAGCTCATGAGCAAAACCCAAACCATTGGTAAGGATTCAAAAGATGGTTTGGTTTATACTAGGTAGCACATCCTACCAAAGCTGATTCTTTAAATGCAATGAAGAAGACCAGATTTTAGTCCTGTCCCTTGTAACTTCTGACTGATTCTTGATCCTGGCCCCCATGGCCCACTGCTAGCAGTCTTTATATACTATAGTTACATTCAACCTCAATTTACAATCTCCAGGTTTTACTTGAGACTCACGTCTCTGCTGTGATGCAATGGGACAGGCAAGATCCAAAATTCTACTTCAAGTAGTTTTCCAGCTCTGAAAGGATTAATGATTTAACTAGCAAACTGAGCTTCAAAGAATGAAATTAGTAGCAAGGCTCTAGTGGTCATCAACATTGGAAATATCATGAAATAGAGGCAGTAACCTATGGTTTCTGATTTATCTTTGTGTTGGACTAGTTTTAATGTCTGTCTCTGGCTATTGGATGTGCTGATTTTTGAAGTAAGTTTTCTCAACAGAGTATGTTCTAATCCAGCAGAAAAAAATATAATATTTGGGAAGCTATTAAATACAGTTTCAATACCCTCGGTGGTGTCTATTAATTATCAGAAAACTGAATAAACCTGTTTTGGAGTAGGGAAGAATATTAAATAAAAGTACTTTGCAAATGGTGATAAATCTTAAAAGATGGGGGAAAAGAGTAAATATACTTTTAAGAAACTTGGTGACAGGCACTTCTAAAATAACTAGATACTTATCCATCATCAATGAAAATTGCATTCCTAATTGTGCAAAAGCCACCTTGTCCCTTCATATAACTTCACCTTACTAATTTAAATCATTTTCTCCTGCAGATACAAGAAGATTGACTGAACCTGAATTATGAAGGAATTTAAATGAACTCACAGCTCTGATGCAGGTTAATGACCACTTTTTTTACAAAAACTAACTAAAAACCAAGCCCAATTTAATAATTACAATGATTAGAAAACCAAATGCACGTAACGGAAATAATCACAAATACTTCTGGTATAAATTACTTGTCTGTCTAAACCAAAAAGTTTCCCTACTTTTTATATTCCAGGATACATAGTTGATTTTCTTACTTCAAATCTGTCTCATAAAGTTCAGTGTTCTGTCTGTGGGTAGTAAAAATCAGCAACTTACTGTGAGTCGTTTAAATGAAAATACAGAAACTTCCCTGTTACCATGGTAGATTGTTCATGAACATGAAAATATCTGTTTGCATTGTATTTAAGTGACCACTGATAAATATACAGAATATAGGCTACCTCATTTCTAGAAGTCACTCCAACCCAGGCCTGATAAGTTCTTAAATCTTTGCAGAAGACACAGGAAGTTTGCAAAACTGGTGCCAGCAGATGAATAGCTTTTCAAGACTCACACACAAATTAAATTGCTTTCTGCTACATGTAAGTTTATGAATGGTGCAAGAATGATTCGTTAGGGGTATTATTATTGTTATTGTTATTTCTACCACCTAATCAGGTACTGAAAGCAGTTATTCTTTGGAGGGAGTGGGAGCCACACTTTCTTTTAAAAGCAATCATCAATTCATCACTGCAAGCGCATTTCGTTTTTGATAAAAATAGGTGAGGCTTGCAATAAGGTTGTTCAAAAACTGGGTTACCCTTTTAATATGAATCTTTCAGCTATAGTTTATAACTTTATTTGTTGTATGTTTTCTAAAAATTGTCTTCTCTATATGAAAATGGCACATTGTTTTCTCAAGTATTTAGTGATCATTCTTCATTCAGATAAAAATCAACTCCAAAGTATGGACCTTTTGTTTTCCCTTCATACAGTGCCTTGCACAATAAAATTGTTTTTTCTTGACAGGTATTGTGGTTAAAGATATAATAATGCAACTATTTTCCAGTGTGTTGTTATGAATGCACAGAAATTGTGGAAGAAAGTGGACTACTTATCTACAAATAATATAAACTATCTGGGTAGAAATATGTACCTGCCAAGAGCCCTAGGCTACTGCTATAGTGGAAGATGAAAGGACCTCTCCAAATCTGAAACAGAAGGGAGGTTGGGAATTTTTCAGTACTACATTATGACAGTATTTTAATGCATTATAAATTAAAAAATATTATGGTCAGGTATTCAGTCTTTTTCACACATTTATGATGCCCCTTAACAACTGTATTTTATTTTTGCCCCTAACATTCCCATGTACCACTGAAACTTAAAATTCTTTAGAGTAGCCTATTTTATAACTTTTGTGTATTAGCTAGTGATCAAAATTCCCCCGAGTTATGTACATATATGTGTGTATATATATATATGCATATATATATATATCAAACACAGACTTAGGATGTTCTTATTGTTCTTAAAGAGCATGAACTCTGTGCTCAAGACAAACTCTCAACGAGCAGCAATTCCGTCTTTTTGTCCTCATTTCCTGAAGAGCCTGCTCCTAATTTACCACACACAGCACTAAAGATGAGAGAACTATTTTCCATCAGGATTTCCCCCAACTGTTACTGATTCATTATGTGACTCACATTTGCTAAATTATTTTCATGAAGTGCCCTGTAAGGTGAAAGAACTGTGTTTATAGATGTACTTATTTACAAAAAATAAAATAAAGACTCAGAGATTATGGTTAAAAGTATTGTGTAAATTGAGGCAAACCATCAGAAGCACCAGAAAATTACTTTTTTTTGGTTTTTTCCCTAATGAAATCCATCCTGCACATACCCCCATGGACTCCAGATACTGTTCTGAGAGCTCAGCAAGTCACACACACTGTGGGACATTCAGAAGATGAAGCACATGTCCCTAAAATGTTTTTTTAAATAATTACCTAGCATCAAGTTCTGTGGCAGAGGAAAGGGTGCACTCCAGCTCCTAAATATAATGAAACAAAGACAGAATACAGAAAACACAAACTGCAAGCAATTCATAACCATATCAAGCCCATCAGCTTGCAAAGACAGGCTGCCCCTCATGAAAAGGTGGTAAGTTTAGTACAGACAAGCTTTGAGTAGAACAATATCTTTTGAGAACAGGAGTTGCAACAATTCATGCTTACTTGTATGCATAACACTGGGCATGCTATGTCACTCAAAGGAAAAGCAAAAATACCATTACCAAAAAGGCCAGTTTAAGTGGGATGCAGCTGCTTAAGCCAAATCTGAAATACATGGTCACTTTGCAGACATTATGGGTGCAGTGGCATAGGCAGCTGCATTTACATGCACATTAAAGGGCCTTAAAGCTGTATCTGAACAGTAGTGCTAGCACTGTGTATATGTGTATGAGTGAACGCTGGTGTAGTCTCTTGGGTTATGGATCCTTTTCCCACAATGTCAGTTTGACAGTTTAAATTTTCTGCGTGACTCGGAGTTTCACCACGTGATACTCATGCTAGGTATGAATTTGACAAGTTTGCAGAAGAGCTACCTCTGAAAATGTAGAAATTAAAGATGTTCCTACTCCTCCTTAATTACTTAATAATGGCTTTTGCTTTGTATGGGAGTCAGAAGTTTGTCACATCAATGCCCCTCTGTACACCTGCCTCTCTCCTGGCCCCACCAACCAGGACGTTGACTTTAGGAGCACAGGATGTGGGATCTCACCCATTTGTTATCTCAGTGAAAGTTCTTACCTGCAGGTCAGAGGGGCAGCCAGTTGCTGTGACTGCTGTGCCAGTGGAGATGGGTTTTGAACGAACATAGGCAGAAGAAACAGAAACAGGTGAGTACAACAAAAGGCTTTTCTATTGAGCATTTCGCTGAGTGTAACTGCATATAATTTAGCTGTACATGCATTTCTGCACTACCTCTGTGAAATACTGAGTATAAGTGAACAGTACAGCCACAGCCAAGTCAATACCACAATCTATTATGTTTTTTCCCTTTCAACAATGTTTCCCAGTTTAGCATTTACCACAACTGCTAATTCATTGTGTGTGCTTCACTATACATGACCAGTTAAAATTGAGGTATACTATTGCAAATATTCTTCTGGATACAATTTCTTGGTAAACTTTGAGAAAAGACCTGTGGCAGAAATAATATCAAATGTAATTAGAAAAGAAAAAAACCCTATGTTTTTGGGCACAACTTTGGCCCTCTTTTGAATTCCCCCTCATTTTTAACTATGGGGTTTTTTTAGAACAAGTCCTAACACAATAAGAAGTTTAACCTGACCTGGAAAACCCACAGCCAGAGTGTCTGCTGGCATGAGACCTGGGAAACCCATCGGCTCTTCTGCAGTTCCCATTTAGGATTTCATTTCCCTCTTTTGGTTGATCAGAAATCATTCAGTTTTCAGAACTTCTGGTTATGTTACACAGTTAAAAGCACAGAGCAGGTGTACATTTATAGTCCATAAAGAAACTGAACTGATACTGTGAGATGCAGTGCAAATACTTTTAAAGCCAAAGGTGGTTTTTGATCCTGTCCATATAGTATAAACTGACATAGCAAAATTATTTACCTCTATCACATCCTGGAGTTATCACATGGCATCAAAGAGGAAGTGAGCTGCTCAGGTATTTTAATTGCGTCAATGAACCATTTGGATTTTCTTCTGTTTAACTCTGAATTTCCTGTGTCAAAAATGATTGGTTTGGAAATGCTGCTCTTTTCATTCCAAGTTACACTGGTCTTGCTTTCTTCCTAATGTTTTTCTTTGGGAATAATGGTGTGAAATTCATAGCAACCAGAGTGCAGGAGAATCTAGCAATTCTTCATACATAATCATTAATAATGCATTTCTCTACATTCTTAAGGGATCATATTTCCATAGGCGTTGCAATTAATTCAAAGCAACAGTACAGTGAAAAAAACCCACAAAACAATGAAACCCACAACAGACCCTCCTATCCTCAGGGCTTTTGTCCAAATAGATACAACCATTACAGATCAGAACTTGTGTTTTATAGCAGGTGATCATGCAGAATTAACAAGCAAGTGAGCACAAATATAATCAACAAAACTACAGACAAAAGGTCCCTGCAGCTGTCAAATAAACCTATTCTGAGATGTTGATTTCAGTGTATGTTTAGCTCAGGTTTTGAGTCCTGGTGAACAGAAAGGATCTTCTGTTCAACGTTGTGTCGACTATACAGAACTCTTGTAACCAAGGAGAACAAAACCCAACAAAATAGTAGCAACTTTCACAAGAAGGATGTAATGGAAGGAAATTAGTGCATCTATCTTTTATGTTGATGGCACAGGGAGACTTGTTATTAAATTCTGTGGTAGTAGAATGGGCTCCAGTATGTTTTTCATGTATCATCTTTCAATATGATGTATATTAACTGTTGAATCTCTATTTCTGAAATTAGTGGCCTTAAATTAGAAGATTCATGTTGCAGTCTGCCATTTATTTTGACACATATAATTATATATCCTAAACTGTATAGGTCAGCTGTAGCTACGTGATTGGCTGTAGCCATATCAGAAAACACATGGATGATATGACTGCATTTTAATACTTTCTATGAGGTAATAGTGCTAAGATTCTCTTCGCAATCCTGTGTCTGAAAAGGTTTAAAGGCTTTTTTTCCATTTGTATGTGCAGCATATCCTGCTGACAGACTGCAGTCCTGCTGCCTTTGAAACACACACCACCCCAAAAGGCAGAGTTCACTTCCCAAGGTTTCCAAACTTTTCCAGAGTACTTTTAGCAGAGTCTCACAGATACTCTTGCCATCTGATTGTGCTGTCCTAACAGCTTCTGGCAACTACTGCAGGGGCTCACACTGGCAAACAGCATTAGGCCTGACCAGCACTGCATGTTTGGAAATGTGAGGCCAGTATGGAGCAGTGGGAGAAAGCCAGGGGCAAGCTTAAACTATTTGTTTCAGTAACAGAAACACAAAGTTAGACGACTCCAACATGGCTCCACAGAAGGATTCGAATTGGGCCCTTACATTAAGCCCACCAATAGCTTGTAAACTCTCCTTTAGCTCTGCTCTGCACTTGTTAGTGAGGACACCTGGTACCCCATGGCCAGCTACTTTCCACAGGCTGTCACAGCAGATAGGACTGATAAAAAAATTAGGATTGTAAAAACTCCATGAAATCCAACTGGTTAACAGACCAGTGATTTCAATGTAGCATATGATACTGGAATACTGTGGCAGTAATAATAATACTGTAAATGCTGCCAGGTACTTGTATGGTATTTTGCAAAACATTCACATTCCTGTTTGCATGGTCCTTGCAGTACAATAGCTAAAGCAGTATATGTTATATTTCTGTACATGAAAACATAAAACACTTTTCATAAAATAGTTAAACCACAATGCCTAGTTCTCTTCAGCAAAGCTCAGTCTAAATCTCTTGATTTTATTACCAAAGTAACATAATGGAGGTTTTACACTTTTACCAAAGTTTCGGTATTTGCTCTCAGATTTTTCTTTGCTAAGTTTGAATACTACATGAAAATGAAGAATATAAATACAGCACTGAATGGACTTAATATTTCCAGATAGTGTAGTAACTTGAGAGTGTGTAGTCTAAGAACAGCAGTTTGCTAAATCACATTACTGAATAATTTAAAATTTGAGACTTTTGTATAGTCATATTTTGTGCCCTTTCAAGTTCCTTTGTTATCACAGCTCAAGCTGTAAAACCTTTTGCCTCTTCTACCTCTAGAGAACAGTCTCCACTAATATACAGAAAATTTAGAAGTACAGTAAATTGTGTTTTGAGAAAACAAAATACATAAATCCAAAGGTTTCAAGGCCATCAGTATTTCAGTAGAATAGGCACTTAACAACAGTAAAGAGCAAAAGATGAATGCAAACACAGTCTGTAAATTGCTTTTTGCATAGCATTTCTAGAAATGTATTTTCAATAAAAATCCATATTTTAAATATGCTTTCTCACCCAGTTTTAATGTGAACAAATATTGAAACATTTAATTAGATGTCATGAGATCATGCTGTATTATATAACTATGTGCTGTAAACATGCATTTCCCTCAACAGAAATACAACACAGTCATAGAAATAAGATGAAATACTGCTTACCTTCCTCCCTTAGAAAATATTCCCTGAAGGCAGAGGAAATCTGATTATAAAATGAAAAACAAGCCTGAAGTATATAATTCACACACAAACAAACAGCAGATACAGTCGCCTCCATGAAGAATGCCTGTTTCTAGCCTTCTTTACACGTTTCTCACTTCTTCACATTCTAGTTATGATACAAGGACTCAAACTATGCTTAAAATGCTATTCTGCAGCATAGCTATAGGCACCAACATATTGCATAAAGGGTACTTACTGCTCCAGAAGTCATGCATCATCCTATAGGAAATTTACGCCTCCAAAGAGGGATTTGTTACAACTGAGCAGATTGCGGCAAAACACAGCGCCTGGCTTGTCAGAGAAAGTTGTTACTTTCAGAGATCAGCACATATTCATTCACAGAGCACAGTAGCTTTACATTTATGTATGTGCATGTGTACCTACACACACACATACACACACACGCACAGAAGGAGTCGCAGCCTGTCTCTCACAACCACATGCTAATTGCTGAACAGGGGGGAAAATCTTGTTAGTATTGCAAGCGATCGTTTTTCTTGACCATGGCTTTTGCATACATTTTGCATGTAGTACAACCAAGACCAGTGATGCTACAAAGCATTTCTAACTCATACAGGAGTAATTATTCACATAAGGCACCGAACTAATTTTGGCTTCCCCAGTAAGAGTGCTGCAACTGCAGCAGCAGTGCAGGGTCCCTGTGCTGGCACTCGCTTGCTGCAGTCTTTGTGCATGAGTATACATTATAAACTAATTAGTAACACAAAGACATCTGATACCCAAGAAGTAAAGAAAATCATAGAAAATCAATCAGGTCCTACAGCAGGCATGTAGATTGGCTGTAAAAATATTTTACAGTAGGTAGATTTTTTTCCTGTGCTGTCAAAGTTAAAGGTACCAAAAGGAAGCACATACTAAGGCATTTTTGTTCCACTGTGATATTGATCCAATGCCAGACGTAGTGAAACACAATGGGCACACAGTCAGCCTTGGTAAATTAGGTAGATTAGAGATCATTTGATGGTATTCTATTGTTGCTATTGTAATCACAGTAATTTTCACTGGTAATGGTGCTTCGTGATGAAGTGCGGTTCTCACAGGATAATTGTGAAAGGTATCGAAAGATTCAGGGTGTAGCATCTGGTTTTAAAAGCTCTTCAGATTCAAATTGGCATTTTACTTTATCTTGAAAATTTATTAGAGATTCAGATCATGCCGGTTTAAATGGAAAGGTGAAAGCAGGGTAATTTCAATCTATGAATTATTCAGATTCAGACTGGTGAAATTGCCATCCATGAACTGATTCTCTGACAGTCTCTTTTGCAGAGCCTCCATTACGCTTGTCATTTTTATTTCTTTATCTACAATCTCTTTCTCAGTTACTGAGCTCGTCCCTTAGGGCTGTGCTTCACAAACCAAGTATTTAAAATTGGCAATAACCTAAATGTGTTGCTGTCTCGAATCGCAGTCTCCACAGGCTGTCTTTTCCAAATCATTAAAAGCCACATTCACAATGGTGTCTGTTAGGCTCTTCGATTAGATGAATTAAATTTAAAAAAAAATAAAAAGCCAGCAAAGAGAAGAGACCAGGGTGTCATATCGAAGAAGAGCTATGTTCCTGTAACAGTCCAGCAAAGAAAGTGGTGCTTTGTGCTTGTTCCTTTGTTGTCAGTGTAACCCATTCTAGTTGCATAGCATCACGCAGAAAGAAACAACTGTTAAAGCAGGCTGACTTCATGCCCCGATTTCCAGCAGGAGCAGATAAGGACTGCGTTATAGGCAGACTAATCCACGCAAATGTACAGTCAGAGACCAACCACAATTAACAGCTTCTTACAGGCAAGAAAACCAGAAGCAGTAGTAGCAGTAGTTGTAGTTGTAGTATTTGTAGTATTAGAAGGAGAAGCGACTGGATACCCGAAAGGGTTTCGTTCTCTCAGACTCCAACTGATACAGATTGCAATCCCAGAGACTCTCCACTTGATGGCTGGTTGTGTCATTGCTAGTCGACTGCTGCCCTGTATCCAGAAGGACTGGGACTGATTTAGGTCAGAGAGTCTGGTTTCTTGTTTGAGCTTTGCTCTAACTGATGTAAGAAATTGCAGCAACCTGTATTACCAATCTATCTGACCCTGGGATGCTGGCACAGCTTCGGCCGTGGAGTACCTGCAAAAGGCCCCAGTTGGACAGACAGTGACAAGTACCACCTCCTTTGTCCGATTGCTGCAGGTACATCACCGTAGCATAAAGAAAAAACCCTTTTAGTACACAAAGTGGGAAATCAGGCGTCCTTCCTCAGAGGCAATTTGGGTACAGAGCTCCGAGCAGTCCCTGCTCAGCTGAAAATGCTGCCAGGCTGAAGCCAACACATCCAAGCTGTGTCTGTTCCTACGCTAACACCAGGAATATTCCCTTCGTATGAAAAAGATAAGAATAAAAAAAAATCTATGCTGCTTTGTGCCTGGTTCTATGCGTCTGCTTTGCCGCACTGCGACTAGAAAACTGCAGCAGTAAGAGCTCTGGCAGTTGCGATAATGTAGAAAGCAGCAGCTCTGTGACACAGCAGTCAGCTGACTCACAGTGTTATCATTCAATGTCCTCTATAGAATAAGGCCAGTTTCTAAGGTAGCACCAGGAGGATGACCTTGCATGCAGAAACTGGGCTAGAAGGAGCAGCAAGACTTGTGTACACCTGCAAGTGATTTTGTGGTGATGTATAGCATTATGATCGGGAGTGTGTTGGTCTTTAAAGGTCTCTTTTCCCTCTCTCCTTTCCTCCTTTGCCAAACACAACTTGACATCTGTTGAGCAGTTTTTCTTCTATCATGAAGCAGTCAATATGATCATGTACAGCCGATGACAACAATTATCATTAATGACAGTGTTTAGGTAAACTGTTTTTAAAATATTGCTTTTAAACCACATTTCCACAAGAAATCAGGGGTTTTTATTAACTTCCTCCTCTCTGTGACTATCAATGTGCTCCAGGAGAAAGTTATCAGGTGAACACCCCTGAAAGGCAAATCATAATTGGCGAGTGTATTTCTGAGTTCTCATTGAGGCATCTGACTAGCTAGACAAATTTTCACGGTTCTCTGTAGCTCCCAACTAAATTCACTGGGAACAGTTGGTTGTTCTTGCCTCTGGGAAATCAGAGGGGAGAACTTTAAACTTACAGTTGGCAAATATGGGAATTTATTAGAGTTCTGAGTCAACAGGAGTCAAGTGCCCCACCACCACCTGGGGCTTTGAAAGTTCCCATGGGGAGCATCAGGCAAGCTCTCGAAAACCTCCAGCATGTGTCTGCCTACTTAAATTATACCTAAAGCTAGAGCAGGTTTGTCAGAAATTGCCATAAATCAGCTTGCCAGTCACTTACTGAAAGAATTTATATTACATTGCGTTATCCTTGGCCAAGGACAGATCAGCTTCCACTCATCTCAGTGGATGTGTTCTACGTGCTCAGGCCAGAGCTAAATTGGCTCTCACTGCTACTACTGTAGACTGTGCATTTCAGTGAGACACTTTATAAGTTCATTGTAAAGTGCTCAGAAAGTCTTATCCTAGAGTTTAGCAACAGCCAGGTAAGGAGCAGGCATTATACACCAGGCTGGTATTTCCTGTGATTTCCATACTCATGCTAAATTACATAAGCATTAAAATGGACATAATACAAAATTCTGTTAGAATACAGCAGTTTGCACCAAAACCCAAACAAAATGTAATAAAGCCATAAAACTCGTAGAAGTCTTGCTGTATCTTTAAAGTGCAATTCTCTTGGACAACATGAAAAGCAGAGCACCCATGCAAAGACTGTAGTCCATTGCTGGATTGCTTCAGGGGGAGGGATGTCTGATCTCATGTGCAGACAGTTAATGGATGAGTAATATAGCCACAGTCCTGTCTCTTCCTTAATCATTTTTTATTAAATGCCCTGAAGGCCGCTATTCCTGCAATCAGCAAAATCAGCACAGATGTCTAGTGGGGAAATGCCTGTGCTCTGCCCCCCTCCCTTTACAACCCCCAGACCACACTCCTCAATTACAGGCTGTGTCTTCTCAGCCCCATACATTTCATGTTCAAGACTATCTTTTTATTTGCTCTTCTGGGATCTCCTACAGAAGCCTAGGGAAGAAGCATGAAGTCTAACCAAACTCCTGGAAGCCAAGGATGCCAGTTTTCCTGCCTTACAGAATTTGCTGAGTGACTAGTGTTGTCTTGACTGTGCTTATAAAGGCTCTTTTTCTGCTGAGCTCTGCATAGCCCCACTTTTTGGCTTCAAGATAAGCTGGATGGCTGTTCCTTCAACAAGGGCCTTTCAAGCCACAGCTCTTCCTAAGTGAAGGATGGTCTGTAGATGGCAGAATTTGTGTTTCCGCCAACCATTACAGCCTTTGGAGAGGGAAGGAGGGAGCACTTCGCTCCTCCAGTCACCAGCTCTCTGGGGCCAGCTACAGCTGTAACAATTGTAAATCTGAATTTTCCACCATGTTTTTTTCCCTGCAATCCTGTTGTCACTTTGGGGGTAGGTAGAGGCATTTTATTCCCCCAAAGCCCTATAGGCTGAAATACGTCTTGCAGCCTCTGCTGAGGAGAGGGTGAGGAAAGCCAGCAGTGCCTGGGGGGGGGGTCAGTGATGTGTGAAATGCAGGATGGGACATATCCACTGAGAACCATTCAGAAGCTCTTTTAAAGCCCACATCAGGGTTTGTTTCTGAGACTAACTTTTCACTTTAGTTTTCTGGTGTTGATGAAGGCTAATGCAATTTCCTGAAATGTGTGCAGAGCTCCTTTTCTAGTCATTAACACACACATTTTCCCCCATGAAAAAGATCCTAATTTGGTTTTCTTGAAGACTGTTGCAGAAGGTTCAAAGTTGAGTGTTTTGATTAGTTCTTGGCTATGTATCCATGTGTTTGTACTGTGTTACACTGAATGATATTGCATTATGTTTTGGGTAAGAAATCACACTTGGACAAATTTGGGAAAAGAGATTGAAACTTTTACCTCATTTACCACTTAAGCACTCCAGGAACAGAACAGATTTAAGTTTTGCCTCTTTTCTCCCCTTTTTCTTTTTCACTGAAATTAAACTGGATGCCAAGTTTCAACTGAACACAATTAGAAACAGCTTAAATATTAAACTGAAAGCTGAGGGGCCAATGACGTTTAAGGGACGCTCTCTCACAGGCTCTCAACCATAGCACTTCTGACAGAATGCTGTGTTAGAGATAAATTTTTAAGGCATCACCAAATATATCTGCCATATGATCCTACATAAATTACAAACTCAAAATGTTTTGCAAGTCTTTTGGATGTTGTGTTCCCCCTTCATAAAAATGTGCAACACTATATCCGTTTAGGAGATATTATTTTAAATTCTCAGGGCATCACTGCAAATTAATAAGGCTGGTTTATGTTCTACATTTTTTCTATGTTTCTTATATTGCTTATAATTTTTCGTCAATGTATATAATTAAATCCTATTTTTTCATTAAATAATATTTATATCAAATGGACCTTTTCAGTTTTTTTCTTTTTACTTGTCAGATTTAAGTAAATCTGATTATTTTGATTTTAATGATACTATTGTGTAAGCAAGTAACAGGGAATACATTAACCTAGCAGGTTTTTCGTGTCCATTGTTCATTGACCTATTTTTTGTCATTACTTCCTAGTGTACAAGCCTGGGGCCTTCAGGTATTTAAAATGATATGCACATACTGTATAAGATCTCCCCAACAGCTGGCTCTTTTAAGATTTCAGGAAGTACCATATTGACCACTACCCCCTCTTCTCTATACCTTCAATTAGCTTCATGTAAGTCGGGTCTACTGGGAGAATAGAAACTCCAAAACTCTTACTTTTCTTCCACAGAATTTGCCAAGGATCTGACTTTTCTAAAAACCAGAAAAGGCTTTCAGAAATAGTCCCTAAATGCACTTTAAAAATGGCCTTATCAAATGGGACTCAAACTTGAGACATAGAATTAAACTTTTACAAGCTGCCCTCAGAGGACTAACAGGGGCTAATTAAAAATATAACTCCTGTCACGGAAGTGAAAGAGAATCCTGTGTATTTCTAAATCCTGCTTACAAATTGCTTGTGTATGAGTTACTTCAGCCATATGGTGGAAGAAAAAAAGAGCCATGTGCCTCCTCAGCTATGTAGTAAATAGGAACTACCTCCACGTGGGTTTACACATTTATAGCTAATGTGGAGACTTATATGTGAAATCAGGGAAATTAAGTGAATTTGCGGGTATCTCTGGGACTTGAGGCTTATAACCTGTTAAAAAGGTGATATTCAACTAGGTACAGGTACAGGTATATTTTGATAGAGATATATATTTATCAGTGCTAATTTCTGCTATGAATAACCTTTCCTCATTCAAGTGATTAAAATACAAACAAGACTGCGTGAAAAATAGAACAAAATGGTTGTATGCAAAACTGACTAACAATAACATGGAAATTTTTTGATCCAAAGTGCGAGAGGATCACTGCACAAGGTTGGTGAATAGGATGTGACAGGGATGTCAGTAAAGGACAGGCGCAAAAGAGACATCTTGTTGTCTGTGACACATCATTGGTGTCATTCACTAATGATCTCCTTGACATGTTGAGTATATAGCTCAGAATGTATCAACATTACTTCTTTTTTCTATCATTTCTACTGGAAGTCGGTTTAAACTTTCCATGATAGAAACCAAGGCTTGTGCAAAGGGGTGGTTGCGTGTCTTGAGGAAGATTACAATTACATGTTTGACCTTATTTGGATGTGGCATTTGATAAATCTGGGATAATTAATCATGGAATAATCTATGAGATTATCCATTTGGGGCCTCTGTTGTTTCAGCTTTTGTTTGTGCTTCACTTGGTAGTTCTGTTTGCTGAGAAAGACTGCAGTAGTGCCAGGGGTGAATGAGGAAACAATCCAGGAGAGAAAGAAAAAATGAAAAAATATGGTGTAAAGAAGGGGAACCTCTATAAAAGGAAAGAACTGAGTGAGTGCACTGAATGTATTAGCCAAATGCAGCAGTCTGCAGATAAAGCCATTAATCAGCTACAGCCCACCCAGAAACTTGAAATTCTCCACAAACTTTCAGGAACTTAATCCTCCAAAAAAAGAAAATTCACACCTATGTCCAGAGCCCCAAGCTGTCAGTGCTTACACAGTTGGTATTTTTTGTGTTTGGTACGTAATGATTTTATTAAAAAATCTCATACTCTTAATAGATGTCATTTTAATGACCACTGTTACTTGCAGAATTGGAAAATAAATCAATATGTTGAGTTAAATTATTAAAATGCACACAGCTAAAAATAAAAATTGAAATTAAAAATTGCAAATAGAAACAAACATGCAGGGAAGTGCTAAAATGAATGCAATCAGTTCCAGATTTAAAACAGCCTCCCCACACTCACCCTTCCCCCCCTTTCCACTACTGGGTGGTCACGGACGCATGGCAGTTACCAGTGGTTTTCTTTAGAGTCATTCCAGACTTCTATTTTCACTCATTTAAAAATGGGAAGAAACAGAGGTATTGGCTTAATTTTCTACATGTTCTGCACTAAGTTTCAAAATTAAGGAAGCAGCCTCCTAAAATGGTGGCAGAGTGTTCCTAATCAGTGGAGCAGCGGGAGTCTGGAGAAGGCTTACGGTATGGAGAAGTTGAGCTGAAAAACCACGGAAATTTGTTATCCCTCAGGATGGATCCTACTAGGTTTATAGAGGGCAATCTCTGACAGACAGGCGGGATGGGCAAGGGCTGCGCTCCCAGGAATTAGCAAGGGATGCAGCCCACTAGCAGCTGAGTGATAGAGCATAACATTTGATGCCAAGCACCAGGTACTGGCCCTATATAAACTTATGAGGCTGATTTGGTACTTTACAGCTGAAAGCTGTGCTTCAAAAGAACCCTCTTGATCCAAACTGAAGGGGTAGTAGAGCCACAGAGACTCTGTTCCCATCTTATGGTCAGTCATAACACTGGACTATTTCAGTGAAACAGACAGAGCTGCCATTCTGACCTCTACTCCCTTGCCAGCCCCCATCTGCTCTGTGTCCTGTCAGGCCCTGTGTGATACAAAACTGCTTAATACCCAAAAGGATATCAGCACCCAGGGTTTTGTGTAAAATTAAAAAAGAACATTGTAGAAATATTTAGATAATACTGTGTGGGTTAGTGTAATGTAATTAAGTAACCAATTAACACAGTTGCTTATTATTTTTTTGTTCCCATTCAGTTATTAAATAAGAACTTTAAAGGATATTGCATTTCTACTAGTTTTAACTCGCATATTCCTTACTTTTCCCTTTCTCACAGCACAACTCTGACAGCCACTTGCCATTTCACTGTGGTTCTGAGGCACAACTGTGACTCGGTCTGACCTCCCCTACTAGAGGGGCAAGAGCTCAGCCTTTTGTCCCACCCATCCAGGTGCATTGATTTGGCAAGTCCCAGCTTGAGGTTCTCCTACATGTGTACAGTGGAAAGTTCAGGGTCTAAATACCCTGCCTTTCAGGGCATTAAAAAAATCACCTAGCTGTGAGGCAGCAAGGAGCTAATCTGCCTCTCTCCCAAGGAAAAAAACCCAAGAGTCAAGCGAAAATGTCCTGAGAGCCTGGCTTGGCTGCAGACAAACCTGTTAAATCTTCCTGCACAGTCCTCCTCTCTAGACACAGGACTCTCCATACCCTGGATGTCAGCTTAGCTTTCCTAAAACTAAAATACATATTTTTAATGAGCCTTAGCAAGCTTTCTCTGCAAATATTCTTTCTGACATTCTAGAGTAAGTAGGGCAATAAATCACAGTGTAATGCAGGTTTCATGTTTGGTCTGCTGGGATCTGTGGAGCTGTGGCAATGCAGCCACTTAGTTAGAATTAACCAAATCATCAGTCTGCTCACTGGCTTAATGGAAACCATTTTATATGCAGATTTGTTACTTGTTAAAGCTGAACCAGAAGAACACTTGCACTTGTGTATGGCCCTTATACTGTACACAGCATAGCTCACTCTTCCGAAGCTGTGAGGTCGCTTATAGAATAAAGTATTATTAGTCAGAATTAATAAGATTATTAAAACTGGTTTCGATGCTGCTGAAGGCAACCACTGTGATTTAGTTTTTAAATTAAGAGAAGATGGTGTACATAAGCTCCTGTATAAAGGAATAAAGGCTTCTCTTGTGCAAGTGCACCCAAAGGTAACATCTAGAAGACCATCTTCCATACATGTACATGGATTTTTGACAGGCCCATCTCATGCACAATTCATCTGTAAGACACATGGGCACACCTGCAAACAGGTTCAGACTTGAGCACCTGGAACACTGGAGGCTCCTGTGCACATAAAGACCCTACACCCAATGACCTCTGTTTCATCCTTCACCCAGGAACTTTCCTCCTTTTTAGGCAGGGGTAAACCACACTTGCATCACCACATTTCATTCCAAGACACAAATGCAGGCAGGCAAACTCACCGCTATGCATGTATGACAAGCAAATTGCTAAGTCTAGAGGCATGTATCTGTGGAAATACCACCCTAGACTTAACCACTTTCTCATGCTTTGTTTTTCATCAACATTCCACTTCCCAGAAGCAGAAAACTGTGTCTGATGGACTCTCACCCACTCAGAGGAACTCTAAAGCAATTATATTAAGCACATGGCAAGCACACATCACTTAGCAGACGTGCACTTACATCCACAGCTCATTCACCAGCCACGTGAAAGTGCTTCAGTCACCCACAGTTTACAGACTTCTTCACTTTACATTTTCAGTTTTGCTCTATTTAACGTGTCTGTAGTTTTATATAGCCCCTGAAAATTAGTCATTCCTCCTTCTATCTGAAAATCAAATATAGCTTGATCAAAAAGAAAACAGAATTTAAATCTCTTTCAGGGGAAATAAAAATGTGCCATTCTGTTTTGAAACTTGAAAAGAATAATAGTGGTTATATTTTCCCATTGACTTAACAAGGCCAGCATTTGATGTGCAGTACTTCCTTTGCTCTGCAGTCTGAGGATGGGAATCATGTTTCTTAACATAAAATGCAGTGTATCTCTGATCTTATCTGGAACTATAAAGTGCTGTTATGCTAAACAACAAAGTAATTAATGATTTTTTTTAAAAAATCAGCAAACAAAGCTCAACCAGTTCTTCTAGTTGAGCCATTAGATGCAATTAACACTCGCCTCAAATTTATCCCCTCATTCCTTTCTGGCATAGTTTAAAAACTGAACTAAATGGCTTCAAAAGTAACAGAAGCCTCAATTTAAGTATATGCTTAAAATTACTTAAAGCACTTTCCTGTAAAGAGGTTTCTCTGATCTCTGTTAACCATTTTCCTGAAAGTTCACTCAGGTGAATGGTTTTTATTTGTTTTCCAGGCCGAACTTCTTAGTTCCATGGTCTGTGAGCAAGTTTTGGGCTGGTGAGTTGCTGTATGGTTGTTATTTATTTGGTAATAAGTTTAAGCAATTGAATGTGTTGAGTTAGACCGAAATTCTAGGTTCAAAATATACTGTGCATCTATGACAGTATAAACAAAGTTGTGTATATTTACCATATAATGAAATTAGTCATAATGTATTTAAAAAATATTATACCAATGCTTCTGAAAGATGTAACAGATATCTGAAAGATATAACAAAGATATAACAAAGATATAACAAAATCAGTGTAAAATTAAGTGATTCCGAAACTTATGAATGAGCAACTCTTTTCCTACTGCAAGATACTGTCTTAATTTTACTGTTGCAATACTTAAAATTGCTTAGGCTGAAATGTTCCATGGCACACATCTAGCTCAGACTGGCATTTTACTGAGAAGTGGGAGTTAAGTCCATTTTGATATTGTGACCAAAAAAGAACATGTCCTCCTTAGGAACACCACCACATTTTATGGTCAGCTCTCTTGAGAAGCTGCTTTGTTGAAGCATGGACTGAAAATCTGAGAGCCCAAAGAACTGCATCACTGTGAAACAGTGTGATGAAATAATGAATGCTCGAAATATGAAAGCTCACGTATTTGGGGTTTTAGGTTTAGTATTCAGTGTTTTGGAAAATTAGGAGCTGCCCACCAGGCTCTGCTTGTTCCATCCCCAGAGTGACTGATGGTGCTCCATCCTCTTGCACTTCTTGGTATGAGGCTGGCCAATGCACATGTCATTCCAAGGAAGCATGATATAGTCTGAGGCTACAGAATTTCCCTGTACTTGTGCTTTTTGACCATTAAAGGCTGCTGCAATCCAAAGAAGAGTGTCATACTACTTGACAAGAGAGAATCTATTTTCTTACATAATAAAAATGTATATATTAAATACAAAAAGTGTTTTTACAGAATACCAAGATTAAGGTTAAAATGAAAGAAATGCATTACTAATATATCCTACAGACTGCTGGGCCAGCATTTTAAATTATGTTTTAAATAGTCCTGCTCTCACCACATAATTTCATTGTGCAGAACTTTGTATTTAATAATTAGTTCTCAATTTGCTCATAGGTATTTTATAGCCATTTAATCCTTTGATAACCCCACTCATAGCTTAGCTTTCCTAGAGCTCTTTACCCTATTTGCTGTTTATTTTAAGTAAGTAGAAGTCCCCCCGCCTCTGCCTCTAGACTGCCAGATTAAAGAAGCCCATCTTTTTTAGCCTCCATACACCTGTCAGATATCTCCACTCCCTTAGGGACTGACTATTCTCTAAATCTATACTAGTCTGAATTCATCTTTTCTGAAAAATCAATGACTAGTGTCCCAGGTTTCTCACTGGTATCTTACCAGGGCCGTGTATAACAGTATTAATGCTTTGCAAAACCTCCGTTGAAGAAAATGAGATTGATCTTAGGATCACTATGATTTATGAAATTATTAAATTTATGGCTTTCTGTGGCTGCTGCACCTTGAAAGATACTAACCTTGCTGTGACAGACTTGTATATCCAGAATGCTCCATCTGCCTTTATCATTTATAAGCACCAAACGCTTATCCCACAGGAGTAATGATTGCTGGTAGCCTCTACAAGCTTGGACTTGCACTCTGTACTTTTGCAGCCCTTTTCTCCTGCCCCATTCATATGGTAACCCAGTGCCTCTTTGAGTTATGAGCAGATTTCCTTAATGTGCTTCCAAATCATTAATGAAAATACTAAAATGAAAACAATGTCAGGGCCAATCCTTGTTGACTTCACGATGAGCTTCCCTCCAGGTCAAACCTTCCCTTTTCAGCAGCCCCCAGAGCTGATCTCCCTGCCCCCATGCCTCACTAACCTCACAAATGAAATTTCCCCATCTTCTCCACTTTAATTATTTCCTGTGCACCACTGAATCAAATATTTTACCAACCTCTAAATCCTTCTTTTTGTTTTCCTAGAGAATTCTTTATCTACTGCAGCCTTTGAGTTACTCGGCCAGAAGACCCCTTTTGTAGAGCCAAGACTGTGTTTGTCCCATCTACCATCTGTACACTATACTGCCTGGACTGATGAGGATCAAAGATATTTCTTTTTATCACCTCAATCTAATTTTGCTCTGAAAACTCAATTATTACTGGGAGCACCAAAGGTACCAACAGTATCATCTGTCCCTGTTTAGACTTGTGTCAAAACTAAAGGTCGTTTCCTGGCTCCAATGGATGATCCTGTCTTTCCCTGGCTGAGTTTATATCCAGCAGAGGACTTTGGCTGACAAAATGAAATCTCAAGTCTGGAGCACAAACAGAAGGGTTCCTGCTGTGGGATACCTATGAGGTTTGTTAGAGTTTAGAGACCGCTGAGAGCCATGCTTTCTCCTACACACTGATGCGGGCAACAAATGGTGCTGCACAGTCCAGGGAGAACGGTCACTCTCCAGAAGGTTTGCTGTGAATGGAAAGGGAAGTTCCTGCATCCTTCAAATAACAGCACTCACTTCCCTTAGCTGAGGCTAATGTTTAAATTTATGCCCACCTGCTGTAGAGACAGCATCTGAGACTGGTAACAGTCTTTTTAAGGCTTGGAATCAAGGTGTATCTTAATAAATTTAGGAAGGACAGGAAGCATTTCTTACCCCTTCTCATAAATCTCTCCCCTAAGCCAAGAGACAGAAGATTACTTCTAAAATCTAAAATTCTGTACTTCAACAAAACTGTCCATAATAAAAAATAATATTCTGTGAGGGTAAAAAAAGTTGTGTTTTCTTGCTCTGAAATCTGACAGAGCATTGTTTTAGTAGCATATTCTGAATTCCATATGCTCACCTGTACACTGTCAGGAATAATGACTACTTGGGTGACTGAAGCACCATTATTAAAATAAAGAAGTGTTTAGTCATTAAAAAGCAAAATGAATCCAATACCATTTCAAGTTCTAAACTGGCAAATTTGCAGAAAGCTCTCAGACTGACTTAAGAAGTCATCTTGGGAGTGGGGAACTCCTTCCCTAACCCACCTGCAGGGAGAGAGGCTCGACCCTGGCAGAGTACAGTAATGCAGGTTCTGAACTGATGAACTCCCAGGGCCAAAACAACTCTATGTACCTACAATGAAAGGGCACAAGCCAAAAGTTTCATGGCACAGGAGAGCCAGGTCAGTTCAGGGTTGCTGCTGCCTCTGCAATGGTGTATGGGCTTTGAGGACTGACTGCATGGTATTAGGAGTCAGACCATGCTTTGCACTACAAAAGGCAAACACAAAATAAAACACTCCCTAGAGAACCCATCAGATTAGGCAGTTTTATGAAGTTGTGTCCCGCATTAGGAAGTTGCCCACATTCAATTAGTAAAAGAACAGACAGACACAAAGAGGGTGATGAGCACTTCAGCACCTGGTGGTTTGTTCTGCACTTGGAACTGTCACAGTGAGGCAGAGAGCAGCACCTCTCTCCAACATGGCACCCATTTCAGCTGTGCACTCACCTGTGTTTCTAAAGAAAAGGATATGAACCCTGCCCTTCCTAAGACTAAAACTTCCTTCAGTGGATTACAGAGGGCTGCAGTCAAAAATAGTAATATAATAAGGAAGTATGTTGAATCATGATACCCTGAGACCTTTGATGGCACCCAAGCCAGTATTTCCTTGGCAAACAGCCAGAAGGTTCTCACTCTCCTTGCTTTGGGAGAAAAAAAAAAACATGAAAACATGACCCAAGTGTTAAAGCTACTGAGATGCATGCCTTGGTCAGCAAGCAGATGTCATGAGAATTGGGAGATTCCAACACCTTGCCCCAGCTTCTAGAGAAGAGGTGGATCTCCAGTGAGGAATAGCCTGGCTGGGAGTGGTAGTGCTCCGCACTTTTGCAGTTGGTTTCCCTTCAGTGTGGGGTGGATGGGAACCTCTGATGCCCTGAGCATCTCTACAGGGTGTCCCACTCTGTGGACTGACCTGGCCAGAGAGCAGCAGCATTTGCCTAAACATCCTCCTGCCTCAGCATCAAAACGGGCCACTGCTCCTATGCTTTTCTTCTTTGATTTGCTTGGCAGTAAACCACTGAAATCACATCGATGGGTACTGGAGATAAGGAGCTAAGGATGGGCCAGAGATAAGGAAAGCATGTTATAGTCCTTGCTGCTGTTAAGAGCAGGTCTCAGTCTTAGAGAAAAGCGCAAAAGGAGAAGGTTCAAGCCCCACACTGGTGATGTGAGGCCACGTGCACCCCCATCCCCACCCCACATGCAGGTAGGGAGTGAACTCACTTGGTGTGATGTCCGTAGCATCACAGCAGTAAGATGTGCGTACACGTGTTAGTAACTTCTGCCTTAGACTGGAAGTAGCACATTTGAACAAGCATAAGCAGTCAACTACTCAAATACTCAGTCTATGAAAGTTAAGTACAGATTTGACAAGTAGACCAGGTAAGGCAGTAACTATACCTTGCAACAACTAAAGCTCCTTAAGCTGGAAGCTTAAAAATTGCTGTTATGGCCCGATTTCCTTAACTGTAAATTCATGCATTTTTACAATGTATTTATTATTCAATCTGGACAACTCTGTCTCCAATCCCAGTGACAGAGTAACTCATGTAGATACATCTGGAGAGATTTTAGCCTTAGCTGGAGAAGACTTTCCATCTACAATAATGTGCTGAGCAATAAGAAGGATAAACACCAGAGCCTTCGAAGACAGGCCAATGGTGAGAAAAGGTCGATTTGTGCAAAATCTTGGCATGCACCCAATCATTATTTATATCAAATTACAAAATGCTTTAAAACCTTCATCTTAGATGCTCAGTCTATGAAAAACTGCTAATAGGCTTTTTTAGCAAAGATATTAATTTTAGTGTTTTATGCAGCAGTGCAAATACAATGCTAGGACTAAGAATCAGAGCAACAAAAATGTGTTAAAAAGGGAAACATAATTCAGAATAAAAAGTCAGAGGGATTTCCAATCTGCCTCAAAACCATATGTGCAGAGAAGGGGGCTAATCTTATTCTCTGCAATTATTTCTTCAGGTCCATTAAATTCATACATTTAACTATTTCCAATTACTATGCATATATAGTGCTCTATGCCAATGATAAGATTCTGCTGGTTGTGTATTTTAAAACCATCATCAGGATCAAAATTTGGAGTTCTTTTCTCTTTGTATTTTTTTAAACTCATTTACGTGTGCAACTTCATTACTTTCAAGAACATCTGACTTACACACATGGAAATGTGTTAATAATTGTGCTCTTTATTATTAAAACTCCTTTTGTTGGGAAGCAGATTTGAAGATAAATGTAAGCAATATATATATATAGCTATCAAGGAATTATTTATTTTATCACTCTTTACCTAACACAAAATAGTCTTGATATAAGTGAAGGCAAAACCCCAAAAATAGCACAACCAATACTGTCACACCTTACAAAAACTGGAAAAGACTCATTAGTAAGGACATTTATTTTAAACAGCATCTTTATTTTTGTACCAGAATATGGAAAGCTCTGTAGGTTATGTGGTTTATTTGGTTGGTTCACTGCTGTATATATATCTATACATCCTGGTGTTCACAGTGTGAGCCATGGAGCTAAGAAGAGAATTTAATGCTTCTTTCTTTTATGACCGGTATTTAAAATTTAAATTTATTTTATGGCCAGAGAATTTAATACTTATTTCTTTTATGACCAGCTTATAAAGATTGTGTTTGATTATTTGGAAAGGCTGATAGTGAATCCATCACATGACTTGATGGAACTAAACAGGCAAAAATGAGTCCTCATTGATGATAGTCTTAAAAAAAAAAAAAAAATTATGCTTGAAAAAACACTGTGCTTTACTGTAAATTAGAAATCCAGAGAGCACACTACTTCAGAGTTTCTAAATTCCTAGAAAAGGAAATAGATAAAATGAAAACAAAATGGGTTCTTTGAAAGATGTTGTCATTTTCTTCCTGAGTAGCATTAACTAAATAACAAAAAAGCCACACACACAAAAATGAAATGTAAATTCAACATCTAGGACAGTTTGCAAATCACTTTTGTGGCCCCAAAGCAGGATAAAAGGAAATAAATATACTTCATGGTTGGTAACCTATTAACTGACACCAACTGTTGCAGCTGCGAATAAAACAAATTCATGATAAGATTAGATATGTTGTTTGCACCTGGCCATCTGTAAATTGCTGCTTACCATAAGAATCACATGCTTTCTACTAGTCACTCTGATAAATGCAGAGTAACTGTTGTTGGTGGGGTGGTTTTTTCCCTTTGGTAAACAATAGAGGAAATAATAAGAAAAAATTGGTATGCAGTGGATTTGTTTTTCTACAGTTTGTGCGAAGTTTGCCCTGGTGTTCTCCTGCTTTTAAAGAAAGAAGGAGCAAATCAAATAAATGAGACTGTATCTCACCAGTGTGGACAGAATAAGGCATCTAAATGTGTTTCCGATGGAGAGAGGAAATAGTACTCTGTAGCAAAATTGTCTTCAGGACTCCAAAGGCCTTGCAAGACGTCCTGAGGTTTTGAACAAAACTACAGTGTAGGTTAAGTTACCAGCAGTTGAGAGAGTCACAAACAGCTCCTGAGTAACAGGTGATGGTGTTGATGATGATGATGGTTATCCCTTATTTTCTGCCTAGGAAAACCACACAAGAAGAGGAGGCTCATTGCACGTGTGGTGTTCGAATGCTGCCTTGCCTACCCATGAGTGGGTGTCAAAATGCTGAGCAGAAGAGGGTGTCTGTGAAGAGCAGCATGGGGCTGCTGCAGAGACCAAGGCATGCAAAGCTTCTGTCACCCCCTAGAAAGCAGCGCTCGTCCCCTCCAAAGCTGCTGTGCCCCTATACACATCAGTGCTGGGGTTGGCGTCTCCTCAGGGAGGGCAGCAAACCTGAGTGGGCCCAGGGAGCACACCCGTGGCTGGAAAACACCCAGCCGGCACCCACTCCTCTCCAGAGGCAGGG
>NW_008237353.1:4564940-4570698 GCF_000691975.1 Corvus brachyrhynchos
GAGGTGTCTTGAAGAATTACCAGCCCTGAGTAGACTTGCCAAATGTGCAACCAGACCTAGCAGTCACAAGTCAATTTGAAGAATCAAAAGCCAGAATGATAAATAAGGAGTGCTTAATGATTAATAAGGAGTGCTCTGAATATAGAACCTTTTTTTACTCCAGCTGAATAATTTTTTTACTCCAGCTAGACATTATCCTCTATTCCATTAACTAAACCTTAAAAAACTGCTCAACCATACTGCTGAAAATGTACCTGTGCTATAATTTTTCTTTGTTTCAAATGACAGTATCAGCTATACAAGTCTCTCATTTAAGTAATGGCATATCATAGCAGCCAACATGAATATTACAGACCTCATTAAGCAACAGATTCCACTGCTCCTGTCACTGTCTGCTTAATATAGCGCTGTTGCCCTGTGTTCCAAAAGAAGAACAATTGCAGGGGGTGAAAAAAAAAGTAAATAAAATCAAATGTCTGAGTTGAAGTCTAACCATGGCTGTGAGATAGTTGAGTGTCAGATATCCTTTCACAGCTGGATTTGCTTAGAAATCTGTGAACAATCCAAAGAGAGTCAGACACCACTTCTGCTCCCCTAGTTTGCAGTAATTTTGGCATTACATGTTGAGCTTTTCTGAGAAGCAGCTTCAAGCCTGTTTAACACCAGGATGTACAGCAGCATGCATTTTGAAACCTCAGTTACTGAATATAGATATGAAGCATATAAGATTACAAAATACATCAGCATATATATATGTAAGAACAGCAGAACTTCTTCCATTTATAGCAGTAAAGATGGTAATATATTTCTAGGATAAGAAAATGGAAAAGCAAAAATAGATTACTTGAGAAAGTTTAAGTGATGTATGATTTTTATCTTCATCAGTAGGTGGCCAATTTTTCTGCTGATGTGCTCTGTGTGATTCCCAAGACAAAATCAATAAACTACCCATAGGTAAAGTTTTGCAAAGCTGGATGGAATGAGAGCTGTGCTGTGGGTGAATGCTGTTTAAATTTCCTTTATGTGATTAATAAGAAATTAGTGCAGAAGTTATACTGGAGGCTGAGAACAGGGAAACAAAGTTCAAGACACAAAAAGCTGTGGGCTGGTGATATTAGGCAAAGGAGCCAAAAGCCTGCTGGTGCTTGCTTGGTGGAACCCTCCCCTCAGGATGGAATGGGGAGCAGACTTGTGCACAGGGGAGCAGCAGGACAAGAGCTGGGCAGCACCACAGCCCATTCCCAGCTGCTGTGTAAATACCTCAGAGAACTGGAGCCACCCTGGAATCACTGCCGATGGAATGCATTAAACAAGGGTAAGAACCTAAAAGGCTATTATTATTGTTTCTGGTGCCTGAGATGGCTCATTTACAGCTAGCTCAGGTATTTTTACTCCACACCACAGTCTGCAGTGTATATCTATCCTAAAAAGCAAGTGTCTCCAGTGTGTATTTCTATAGGAACTTGACACACTTCTGCCTTTTAAGTTCTATGGTCTAAATACTGGGGATTTTTCCCCAGTGGTCTCACTATTTTTTTCTGCCAGCGATTTTTTTCTCCCCCTTGACAAGGTCATGCACAGAAGTCTTGAGTACAGTGGCTGTGCATATGCACGTGCTCGTTTTAGCCACATGCTGTGGTGCCTCAGCGCTGTTCCTTGACAGTCGCACACCTCCGGAATGAGCCTTACTTAACACACCAGGTACAAGACACCCAAGAGACAGCCTTGTATCCCGGTTGCTTTCATACCCTGTGAAACATCTACACTGTTTCCACACAACACCCGGGCCGCCCCAGCAGAGGCTTTCTCTGGTGCTTTATGTCACAGGGGTGAGAGCCTGAGGAAAACCGTAAGATCTGCAGTGAAACAAAATAAGTGCCTCAACGTCCCCGCCCTGGGGCACGCTTGGGCAGCTGCTGGTTATTCCATCCCTGGGGCTGGAATGGTCTGTGGGTAGGGATGCTGCAGCATCGCCCACCAGCACCGCTACCTTCCACCTCGGAGCTCCACAAAGACCAGGAGGAGTGCATGAAGGAGTAGACCTCAAAATCCTGGTGAAAGCAGGTTTGATGAAGTCTAAGCAATGCTGGTGTAAATGCTGACTTTCTGTATTATCTGGGAGATGTCTGGGTTGTAAGGCCATTATAAAGCATCTTACTTGGCATCAAATCGTGTAACTTATCAGTAGCTCTGAGCAGATTACTAACTTGTGGAAGTGACCCCCATCCTGAACTGCCCATCAGCCAGACATTAAAATAAGGATTTTTAAAAAAATTTGAATTAAATTAGAATAAGAACTGACTATTTGGATGTGCACAGTCTTTCCTGAACACAGCAATGTCTTCTAACTCAACAACAAGATTTACACCTCCAATTTCAAAGGCAGTCCCAAAAAACAAACAAAGGGCTTAGCAGGTAATCTTTCTATGGAAGAGCTTTAATTAAGCAGAAACGCAACATTTGTCACGTTTTTCAACTACTGCATTTGTAACTCACAAAATTACTATACACTAGCATACTCTTATACAATTTAAATAATGTAGTAATTTTATAAAGCAAAATTGAACAGTTCAGGGTTTTTTTAAAATTAATTTCTGATATTTATTTAAGACACCAGACTTTGTGTTATTGGTGGAAACACAGGAGCTCATGATTAAATTTTTTGAATAATACATAGAAAATGCCTGATTCTTGTAGTGTATAATATTCCAGTTTCCCAAGGTTACATACGGACAATTTATCTCTCATAGCAACTAATCTTAGCTTAAATACAAACTCTATAGAGCAATGCAAATTCAGACATCCTGCCTCACTTGAGCACACCTGCACATTGAGATAACTCCAAATACAGTTCTTGAGTGTGACAGCTAGACCAGGATTACACAGGGTAGTGTAGAATTCCACCACCTTCTTCCGGCATTCTGTTCAAAAAGGTACAATTCTTAGAGAAAACAAGGTTTTGAAAAAATATTTATTTTAAAAATAAATATTCATGTTTAATATCAAACTAATAAACTTATTCCGCACAAACAGCCTAAGCAAGGTAGGTCACAGATTATAGAAGAGATCCTGGCAAGTACAGAGTTGTATCATTTGAGCAGTCTATTCAGAAAGATTAAAAACAAATCTACTTACTAGTTGTCACACCAGCACCATCATTAAGAACAATTATATGGAAGGAAATCAGGATGAAAGCCAGACTTCTATTTGTCCTGAGCACAAAAGGGGGAAAAAATTACTTTTTTCTCTCATTCATTTTAGATTTAAATGTATTTTTCCTCTTTCCACCAGAACCTCCTGTAGCTTTTTTGATCTGTGCATCAGAAAAATTAAATAAAAATTGTTTGACAGGAATTAATCCATTAATGTCTGAGGACTATGGGACTGAATGAAGGGGATTGATTTTTTGAGTACAAAGGCAATTTTATGATAAAAAGTACTAAACACTCTCTAAGGATGTAAATGATAGACCACTCTTAGTCTACCTCTGCCAGAATACCTTAGAGTACATGGATAACCCCAACTGCTTGCATGTTGTCAGAGGAATTTTCTTTATTTAGAGCTGGATCCTGTGGATAAGCGCTTGTTAATAACCCAGAGCTTGCAAAAGAAAGAAAGGACTATTTTCACAACTAAATAGTATGTAATATATTTTTCTCTTTTTTTCCTCTTTGATTTAATTATCTTGACTACATCACTCAAGAAATGACCTCACAAAAACTGAGTTAGAAATGCTAAGATCTACATTTTACAAAACCCCTTTTTTTCTATGTGCACAGGGAATACCTTATGCCTCCTTTCCAGAAGGACTAAGTACAACCAACATTTTTCTTAATACAAGAAGATATTCATACACCGAATTTAATAGTGCACAACATCCCACTTGAGGATCTTTGGAAACAACCCACATTTAGTTCAATGCACAGTGGTTTTGTAGCTCCCTCTTATCAATGATGCTAAAGTCTGGGTGACGTCATGATGTTGTGGAAGTGGGCACAAATATTACTACATTCTTGGTACTATGTGGGCTTCTGCTGAACTGCCTGCTTGCAGCTGTTTGCTCTTTCATAGAGATGGCAGGAAAAGATGAGCTGAACGTTAGCCGGGTGGTGGTGATGATAAGGTTGTAGGAGAAGGCAGGGGAAGGTGAGAGCAAGCAGGAAGGAGAACACAGATGGCTGGGAGGGAGCGTACGGGGCAGAGGCGAGGAACACGTTCAAAAAGTGTAGTGGTCCAAAGAAGTGGGGCCCTCCCTCCCTGACCCTCCTGCAGGGAGGAAGGATCGGCACTGTCAGAGAGCTGGCTGCAGGCACCGCCAGCCGCTGCTCCCCTCCGCTGGCTCTCCTCCTGGGCTCCCCTTCCCGGGGTGGCCTTCACGCAGCTGCAGCTCATGCATATGCAATCTGCTGCTACATATGCAGCAGACCGGTAATTCCTCTTCAACCTTGTGGCTTTTCACTTCGCAGCAAAGGCTTGCCAAAACGTCTTCAAAAATGAACTAAAAGCTCTTCCTATATGAAGCTGCTAAAAACAAAAAAAAAGTTACTAAATCTTACAGGATTGAATAAGGATTGAATTGCAATTCTCCTTCTAAGTAAATGCAAACAATGTGTTTTCCAAGTTTCTTTTTTATTATTTTTAACAGAGCTTTTTGAACTTGTTTTACTCTTAGAGAACACGTTTAAACTTAAAAAGTCACCAAAGTGGATAAAGGATAGAAAGTATTATGTTTTCTTACTGAAATCACTGGAGAGGTGTTCCTGCCCTCCCAAAAAAACATTTACATATAAGCGATAAATATCTGAATTAATATAAATATGTATATGTAAATGGATTCTTACCTACCTAGGGTATTAAATGAGCTAGAAATGTGTTGGCATTCTCATAGCAGGAGCACTGGGTGTCTATGTGCCGGCTTGTATTCAAGTAAAACGCAAGTGAATATACAGTCTGGAAGGAAACAATACCGTACAACTTTAGGCAACAGATTTTCACTCCTAAGTAAATAATGTCCTCCATAAAACACTTCCCAGTAATAAAAGTTCTTTTCCACAAAGCTATCGGAGAGAGTTCAAAGCACTTATGAATCACGTTAAATAAAGGTACACTGTGAATAGGAGCGATGCAATTGTACAATGGAGTTTTCTTCTTGCAAACAGGACGAAGAAGGAGGGCCCACTTTCATGTCTCAGTTTACACCTCTGATCCTTAAGCGCGCTCTTCTTTGATCTTTGATGAATATGTGTTATCATCACGTTATTTTAAAAGACACGGCTCCTTTTTTTTTTTTTCTTTTTTTTCCCTTAATGGCAAGAATCTCATCTATTTTCTTTGGATCAAAATAGGCAATAGAAAGGTGGTGGGGAATGTGTTCTTCAGCAGCATACCTCCGCTCTGGCCTCCTCATTTGCAGTTCAAAAAGGCTAAAATAACCCAAATACACCTATTTCAAATGTGGCACAGAATGCCAGGAAAAATGTGTATTACAGAGGCGAATTTTGGTCGCAGAGAGGAAAACACTCAGAAATAATACTGGGGTTTTTTCAAGATAAATAAGATGCTGCCTTTCCACACCCTGTGGATGCCTATCACGGGGGCACGGAAGCAAGATGTCTGTGAATCGCCTTTCATTCATTCCCTGCAGCGCGTCCTGTAGGGTCGCTGGGCGACCCCCGGATGTCACTGCTCCGGACGCGCCGGGGTGAGAGCCCTGCTCCTCCCGTGCGGGTGAGCACGGCCCACGCGCGTTCAGTCCCGC
>NW_008237353.1:4570879-4573847 GCF_000691975.1 Corvus brachyrhynchos
CAGGGCAGGGAAGCGCTCCGAGTCCGCGAGGGCACGCAGGAACACGCTCACGGGAGGGAAGGTCTGCTCCCGAGAGCTCAGACGGAGTAAGCTGCAAAGCACTTCCCACAGCCTACGGAGCTGGGGGTGTGGAAAAGATCAACGGCAAGGGCTGCAGTTAAAGGAGCCTGTGCGCTGGTAATCCTCAGTTGAAAGCAGAAGAGGAGGGGAAAAAAGAACGGTGCTAAATCTGCGTGTCCTTAAGACGTTTTAACCGGTGGGGACTGCGTGCTCATTCACACATAAAATCTGCAATCAATCATAGAATCATAGATTCATAGATTGGTTTGGGTCGAAAGGGACCTTAAAGATCACCTAGTTCCAACCCCCCCTGCCATGGGCAGGGGTACCACCCACTAGATCATGTTGCTTAGGGCCCCATTCAACCTCGTCTTGAACACTTCCAGAGATGGGAATGATGGAATCAATGCTTGAGGCGCCCAGCCCTGCAGTAGATTTGTCCATAGCATTGTTCCTGAACAATATCTCTTGCTCCAAGCGCAAGGCGAACTGCAGATCCCGGTGTGTTAGAAGGGTGTTCTCAGTGCCCCTGCCCTTAAACCCCGCATCGCGGTTTGGCATCACTCGCACCCTGTTCCGGCGGCGTACAGCTGACTGCGTGGGCACTGCCGCTCTTTGATGCAAACCCACCGAATTTCAGTCAGAAACTTGCAGCGTTATGCTGCTCCGTAAAACCACAGGGGGGAAAAAATAATTTAAAAAATACTAATCGTGGGTTCGCTAGCTCCGCGTTTTCCCACGTTTGGCAGAAGAGGCTCAGCGCTGCCACCTCGCGTCCCGTGCCGCATCCCCGGCCTCATCGAGCCTGCAGGAAACAGAATGGAGTTTCAAGGCTTTTTAAGTTGTAAAACGCGGAGAAGTCTTGCCAATGCTCTGAAAACTTCATTTTTAGACGGAAGCTGAATGGTCGCGCTTTACGCGTAGGCTTAAAAATTTGGGGAGCTGGAAGGTACTTTCAGTTCGCCACTGGAGGATTAGGGATGGAAGCAATTAACTTTGAGGAAACAGCTAAGAAATTGTAGTAAAATGCTTTTATAGAGTTTCACATCGTGTTCTTACAGTTGCTTTATTAAGCAGCTCTAAATTTCACTTTCGTGAAGTTTTTGTTCAGGAAAAAATACTCTTCTCTCCATACCACATACATGCTTATTGAACCAAGATTAAATTGATGTGGCCGCTTTGATCAGGAAGACACTTAACTCCTCACCTGGAGATAAATTTTATTCATGGTGGTCAAGACCTTGCAGAACTTAACCAAGTGAAAAGCTTCTGAAGCTTTTTCTTTCTATGTTTGCCTATCAGTTTGGGTTTTGTTTGTTTTGCTTTAATTTGTGTCTAGAAACATGAGAATATTTTACTTGCTTTGTAGTTTAAACAAATTGATATTTATATGTAAAATATGACAGTTGGGGGTTGAAATCCTGCTGGATACCGTGCTGACAGGTGGAGCAGCCAGAAGCTACTGACTGCTCCCAGTCCCAGTTTTTCACGCTGCTGCACATGAATACCAAGAGTGTAAGCAAAAGCCAGCGCTTATTCCTGACACCAAACCCACTGCGAGCCTCCATTTCTGTAGATGTTGGTGGTATAGGGTAAAACAGATTTGATCTTAGCTTTGGGGCTGCAGGGGAAAAACACAGCGTGATTTACTACTTACGAAGTGTAAAGGTGAGAAACTCCACTGATGTCACTGGATGTCGTCAACCTAGAGGAAAGCAGTATTTTATCCAGTCTTGGCCAGAGGCTGTATGAGGAATCAATGTATTATTTTTGCAAAAAAACCCAAAAATTTAATTTGCACCTTTGTAAACAGTCTCAGTAATGTAGGTGGCCTACCCAAGGAGGTACTGAGAATTCAGGATTTTTCTCAGCGCTTCACAAGCAGTGTACATTGAGTCCAGTATGAGATCTTAATATTCAAAGCCTGTTCTCAAGCCAGCTAGGAAGTCTGCTAAAAGATCCTACCATAAATTTTCTTGCAAAAATGTGTACTTTATTTTTAGACCTCTATCTTAGACATTTTAGCTGTATCCAGCCATTATTTTGCTTCTGATTTAAAAGGTGTTTTTAACTGGTGTTGTGTAGAACAAAAATTTTCACAGCTGTTTTGCCTAAAAGCTTTTCTGGTCCCTGGCCTGATGAATGATGTGAGGAATCTTTGGGAAGTAACACTGCCATTGTTTTTATGGTCTTACCCGGCCCCCTTTGCCTGAATATCGGAGGGGGAGGTTGATGTTATGAGGCCTTAAGGGCTGCTGCACAGTGCCTGACCTCGCTGCCCTGCTTTTCTTCACTATTACTCATGGCAGGGCAGAGGGAGGGGCACATGAGATCAAACAGCAATCCCCGAAAAGCACCTTGCACCCTAGGAAGGGCCCCGGAGAGGGGGGGCCCTGCTCGGCGAGGCGGACTCCTGCTTTTCTTCACTATTACTCATGGCAGGGCAGAGGGAGGGGCACATGAGATCAAACAGCAATCCCCGAAAAGCACCTTGCACCCTAGGAAGGGCCCCGGAGAGGGGGGGCCCTGCTCGGCGAGGCGGACTGGCAGACGCACGGCAGGAACTCCGCCCCAGGGCCGGTCCCTGCCCGCCGACTGCTCACCGCTCCTTCCTCCCGCGGCCTCTCCCGCTCTCTGGGACCCCAGCCACAGCTTCTCACCGGGATTGGGATCGGGCGTCGCGGCGGGACCGCGCCATACGGGAGCGGCAGGTAGCGAAACGCAGAAGGGGGGTCGGAGGGTAAAAGCGCGATAAGGGCAACACCTCTTCCTCGTTCGGCGCCGGGGAATTTGGGAAGGGTGGCAGCGGTTGCTCAGCGCCGTGACTGGTGCGGGGCCCGGCGCTCCGCGGGATGTGCCCGCTGCCTGTCCCATCCCACGCCCTGCGCCGCTCCGCCCCAGCTCCGGG
>NW_008237353.1:4575299-4575664 GCF_000691975.1 Corvus brachyrhynchos
TGCTGGCCGCCGAGACCTCCGACTCCGGGGCCGGCATTGAGCTGGGCATCGCCTCCTCCCCCACGCCGGGTTCCACCGCCTCCACGGGGGGCAAGGCGGATGACCCGAGCTGGTGTAAGACGCCCAGCGGGCACATAAAGCGGCCCATGAATGCCTTCATGGTGTGGTCACAGATCGAGCGGCGAAAGATTATGGAGCAGTCCCCTGACATGCACAACGCCGAGATCTCCAAGCGCCTGGGCAAGCGCTGGAAGCTGCTCAAGGACAGCGACAAGATCCCCTTCATCCGGGAGGCGGAGCGGCTGCGCCTCAAGCACATGGCGGACTACCCTGACTACAAGTACCGGCCCAGGAAGAAGGTGAAG
>NW_008237353.1:4576027-4579254 GCF_000691975.1 Corvus brachyrhynchos
TTCCCCCCCCCCCTCCGGCTCCGGCTCGCCCTCGGATCACCGCAGCTACACCAGCTTGCGCGCCTCCTCCCCGGCCCCTTCGACGGCGCATTCCTCCTCCGCGTCCTCCCACTCCTCCTCCTCTTCCTCCTCCGGCTCCTCTTCGTCGGACGACGAGTTTGAGGACGACCTCTTGGACCTGAACCCCAGCCCCGGCTTTGAGAGCATGTCCCTGGGCAGCTTCAGCTCCTCGGTGCTCGACCGGGACCTGGATTTTAACTTCGAGCCCGGCTCGGGCTCGCACTTTGAGTTCCCGGACTATTGCACGCCGGAGGTAAGTGAGATGATCTCGGGGGACTGGCTGGAGTCCAGCATTTCCAACCTGGTCTTCACTTACTGAGGCGAGAGCCGGGCCCTGCTGGAGGAGGCGCCGGCGCGCGTGGCTGTCGGCAGGACTCGCCCACCTCGCCGGGTGCTTTTGTGTCTTTTTCTGTTTTGTTTGGTGTTTGTGTTTTGGGTTTTTTTTAGGGGGGGAGGAGGTGTTTTGTTTGTTTCTGGGAAGGGGCTGTTGAGAAATTGCTTCTTGTGCTCGGGGAAGGAGCGGGATCGCCCTCTCCTTGCGGAACGGCCAGCAGTCCCCTTCCTCCGGCTGCAGACGGACCCGCACACACCCCCTCCGAGAGAGGAGCCTGACGGTGCTTTTTGAGAGACTGGCGGGAGCGAAACGCTGTCCTTTTTCCTTTTTTTATTTCCTGAAAAGAGAGACAGAGAAAGGGGGAGGGAGGGGGAAACCACATACACCTCTGGGTTCTTTGTTACTGCCCATTTTATACGAATAAAGAGGAGGGGGAGCGATGCGTTGTGCTGAGCGCATACTGGATGTCTTGAGTATTCCCTCTTTCCTATGAAAGAGCAATCAGAACTGCCTGGAAAAAAAAAATCCACCCAAACCCTTTGCAAGGTTCACATTTGTGGGGAGAAATCTTGTCCCGGTTTCTTCTGCGGTGAGAGGAGGCAACAATGCTGGGAGGAGGAGGAGGAGGAGGCGGATGGAGCTGGACTGAGATCCTAGTTAAGCGGAGAAGAGCCAGACTTACACTTGAGAGCTGTCTTGGAAATACGATGGGGGGAAATAATAATGAACTGAAATGGATTTGCACGTACAGATGAGGTGGCGGCAGCGCTTTTCTCAGTCACCTCATGTAATATGTAGAGAGAAAAATAAGGCTGAAAGTTCAAGAACACTGAAAACTTCTTTTGAAACAGAGACCGAATGGGAACAGTTTCTGTCATGATGTGGTACAGGGGAAACGGAGGGCGATGGCTTTTGCAAAAAAAAAAAAAAAACAAAAAACCAACAACAAAAAAAAAAACAAACCCGAAAATACAAAAAAAAAGTAGTTTTTTTCTTCTTACTCAGAATCGTGATGGTGTTGGATTATTTCACTGGTGGGGTTTAATATAGCATGTTATACTGTCTATCTTTTCAAGATTTCTGTAAGACTGTTGAACAGTTTAAGAAAAACAAAACTAGTGTTAGGATAATATAAAAGCAGATAGATGGCGCTATGTTTGATTCCTACAAAAATATCACCAGCTTTTTTTCATTCTTAACTCTTTAAAGGATTCAAACGCAACTCAAATCTGTGCTGGACTTTAAAAAAAATGAAAATTCAGGACCAAATTTTTTCTCAGAGTATGTATGTGTTTGTTCCTTATAGCTGTAAATGAAAAGACTGTTTTTTCTCACCGATGCTCCATCCTCGTATTGTTTTGTTGTTTTTTTTTTTTTTTTCTTGTAAATGTAATCGGATGCCATTTTATAAGTGGACGTATTTATACTGGCCAAACATTTTTGACTTTGTATTTCTTTGTCCTTTTTTGGTAGTTCTCGTTGTTACCCGCACCATTTTTATGTCTCCTTCACTGAAGGGCTAGAGTTTTAACTTTTAATTTTTTATATTTAAATGTAGACTTTTGACACTTTTAAAAACAAAAAGAGAAGAGAGATGAAAACGTTTGATTATTTTCTCAGTGTATTTTTGTAAAAAATATATAAAGGGGGTGTAAATCGGTGTAAATCGCTGTTTGGATTTCCTGATTTTAACAACAGGGCCGCTGGTTAGTATCTCACACGCGTGTGCGCGCTCACGCTCACTCACACTCTCACACACCCACGAATCAGCCCCTATTTTGTCCATGTTTACACTCCAATCTGCAGGCATCTTAAAGTGACAGCATCCCTCACCGCCCCCGCCGCTGCCCGCTCCGCAGCCCCCTGCCTCTGCGCGGAGGGGGCCGGGGGAAGGGATTTACGCTGTATGCTACCGTTTTGGGGAGCCACCTGTCCCCGGATGAAGTGAAGCAACTGGTGCATTTACACAGAAGGGATCCTGTACCTTTAACTTGTAAACCACATCTTTTGCACTTTTTTTCTAAGCAAAAACGTGCCGTTTAAACCACTGGATCTATCGAAATGCCGGTTTGAGTTCGCGACACTATGTACTGCATTTTTCATTCTTGTATTTGACTATTTAATCCTTTCTATTTGTCGCTAAATATAATTGTTTTAGTCTCTTATGGCATGATGATAGCATATGTATTCAGGTTTATAGCTGTTGTGTTTAAGATGAAGAAAGTGAAAACATCTTTGTACATTTAAGTCTGTATTATAATAAGCAAAAAAGAAGATTGTGTGTTTATGTATGTTAATATAACATGACAGGCACTAGGACGTCTGCCTAATGAGGTGGTTCCGTTAAGGGTTTAACTTTTTTGTTCTTTTTTTTTGTTCTTTTTTGGTCATCCATCCTGTGCAATATGCTGTGTAGATTTTTTTTTTTTTTGTCTACGATCACCCACAACACAACGTGGGGAAAGGAGAAAAAGAAAAAGAAAAAAAATCATGCCAGCTAACCATGTCAAGTTCACTGCCTGTCAGATTGTTGATATACCTTCTGTAAATAACCTCTCTTTTTTTTGTTTTGTTTGGGGTTTTTTTTTTTTCTGTTTTTTTGTTTGGTTTTTTTTTTTCTTTGTTTTGTTTTGTTTTGTTTTTTTTTTTTTCTGTTTTTTTGTTTGTTTTTTTTTTTTCCTTTGTTTTGTTTTGTTTTGTTTTTTTTTTCTTCGGGAAGGAAATAAAATCAGCTGGAACTGAACCCTAACACTGCGCTGCTCTTGTCATCATTGCTTCCACCCCAGCCCCTTCGGGGCAGGTGTGTCTTGTTTCTCCGGCCGGGAGGGGCCTG
>NW_008237353.1:4579342-4602266 GCF_000691975.1 Corvus brachyrhynchos
CCTCGCCTCCTGGGGCAGCTCGCCCTGGCGGACCCCGGGTTGAGTTTATTTTCCCTTTAAAGAGATTCCCCTTCTTTTTTCCTTTCTGCCCTGGTGTTTCGGGTGAGATCCGCCGGAGCGAACGAGCGAGGGGCAGTGAGGTCCCGCCGCCCATCCAATCATCCAAAATAGTTTCTCCGGGGCACTTTAAGGAAGACTTCCTAAGGCAAAACGTTTGCAAACGCCCGGCCGTCAGCCGTGGGGATGCTCGGGGCGGGGGTTCGGGGGCTCGCGGGGAGGTCCTTGTTCCCACCTCCCCGCTGGTCACCAGACGGGGCTGAGGCCGGTGACCCCGCTGGGTTTCGACGTCCCGGGTACCCGCCTGCATTCCCTTCCTGACTACGAATATGCATCGTACCTCGAGCAGTGTTTTGTAAACCGATTAAAGCATCCTCCTGACATAATGGTTTCACTTAGCTGTTGATTTACAGCTGGCTTTGAGCCACGAACTCTTTTTCCATGAAAAAGGAGCAGCAAACGAGAGGAACCGTGGTAGCGGCTGTTCCGCATAGCCACCGGCACAGGCGGTTAATGTTTGCTCTGCCTTATCCCCGTGAATTCCTGGGTTGTATTTGCCTTGCAAAAAAACCCCATCAGCAGCTCCACGCCACTCATTGCCTGGGAGCTTTCCCAGTTACCCCTTTGCATACAACGCCTTTCCTGTCCAGGGTCACTTGCAAAACCGATGTCTGTGCCGGTGGCCTCGCGTGTCCCCCGGGGCATCCCCGCCCGGGCGGTGCGGTGGGGGCGGATAGGCAGCCCACAGCAGGGGTGCACCCAGACGCGCCCGGCCGGGGCACCTTGCTGTGTCCAGGCGGTGTTGTTAGTCATTAACTTCCCCTTGGATCTGGGCACTGGTCAAAATCAGCGAAGAAAACGGCCAGGGGTGGCGATGGGACAGGCGACAACATCCAGCTACAGCCACTGGCAAGCAACAGGCCTGGGACTGGCTGCATCCCTCCCTGTGCCTGGCTCCAGTGCCCGCTGCCACTCCAGGCCCCTTGGCCGTTGGCTACAGTTGACTTGAGGGGTTTTATGGTTTCCTGCCTATGTGGTTTTTGTTCTCCATTATAATAAAGTCCAGTGCTGGCAAACGGATTGTTTCTCTGGGGACTCTTTGGTGACACAAGTTGTTGCTTCCAGATAGCTGTGGGAAGTCAGGCTACACAACAGTTACATACGGGCATATATACATAAATGGCAAATATTTCAGTGCTCCTTGCTGCTTGCAATAAGACAAGTCTCTCACTACAGGAAGTTCCCAGAGCAAAGCCACACAAAGATATATCACCAAAGATACTCCCCCATCCCCCCCCCCGCTTTTTTTTTTTTGTAATAGACCATATTTCTAGTGTAATTGCTTTGGAAGCAAAAGTAGTAGCCCTTTAGCAAAGGTGAAAGAAAGAAAATTTACTGAAAAGTTTTTTTAATGAAGATTGATATAAAAGAAAGCAGATTTTAGGAATCTCAACTGGTGTATGACTAGGATTGCCTAACACTGGATCATCTCTTGGATGTGGGCCAGAGTGGTGGATGCCTATGTAGAGCTGTATTTCCACAGCATTGTGAAATCTCCAACTCGAGATTGCTGTAGCTGTCGTTCCCTCCTACTGCCCTGCCACCACTGCCAGAGCCTCTGCCAGAGCTGCTCTGAGAGGCCCCAGCTCTGCTCCTGGTAGGTGTAACCACGCTTCAGCACACAAGGCAAAGAAAAATTGCTCCTTACCTGCTGTACCTCCACCTTGGTAGTCAGCATTTTAGAGACTTCTACAGCCACACATGGTCATTGTCACCAGTGAATCCCACTCCACTAATTAATTATTCTGTCCTCCATGGCATTCCCTTCCTGCTTGTGGCCTCTGCAACATCTTGTGGTAATGATGAGGGAATTCATTTGTGTGCTGAGTGAAAAAACAAAGTTTCCATTTTTTGTTTTAACTTTGGTATAGATAATATGGTTTGTTCTTGTACTGTGACAATTTTGTCTCTTCATCTTTGCTAAGACACTAATTTTTAAAACTTTGCTGTTTCTCCATCAGTTCATTGCATAGTGCACAGAGATACAGAAAAAAATTGAACTAGATTTAAGTGAAAAAAATCAGCATAATAGGTTGCATATGTCTGTCGCTAAAATTTATTTTTAATAGATCATGCTTCTTTGTTAATCATTAATTTACCTGCAAATTAGATGAAGACTGTTCACCTCAAGAGTGTATATATAATTTCCAGTAATCAGATCTGCCTCCCCTGTGTATAATTTCATTTCCTTCCCATCCTTGTGAAGCAGTGTGTGATGTGATTGCATACATAGACAGTATTGTATTTTCTTTCTTTTCCAACACCAATGTAGGGTTCCCTGAGAGTCAGCAATGCTGAACACATTTGCAAGCTTTGTGCTCCTGTGTTATGCTTCCAGCAGAAATGGCCTGTCTGAGTGGAAAGGACAGTAAGGAGCCAGAGGCCTCCCCAGCCTCCCTGCTAGCTGTTGGGACACACACACATCATACATGACAGAGGATCAGCCATGTGAGTGCACAGGCTTCACGCTGGTCGGCCCCTTCTCTGCCACATCTGCTTCCACAACAAAGTGGAAAAGAAGCAGATTAGAGCTTAACCTTCCTCCCAAGGGCTCTTTTATTCCACGTGTTGGTTCCAGTTACTGAATGTACCTCTTAGGGTTAATTTTTTTCATTTAGAATAACTCTGTAAAGGTCTCTGAAAAGCTTTGAAGACATTAACAAGGTATTACAATGAGACCTCCTGGGTCTACACATGTTGTGATCATCTTAATATGCCAGAGTTCAAAAATTATTATCCACCTCCTGCCATTTCGACCTCTCCTCTCCAGGGCCCTCAAATGAGCTCTAAACATCAGGTAAGATTTTTGTCACCAACATGAAGAAAATATATGTGGTTTTTTCCAAGATGGGTGTGCCATGGCAAAAAAGATGACTTATTCAGGTCTTAGCAATTTCCTGGTCAGTAATGCTCTGTTTTGTGCATTGTACATAAACAAAGCAAGGCAAGGAGCAGCATTCACTGAACCTATAGTAACCAACCTATAGAACACCAACAGAATGAAATCCCCCCTATAAGCATAACTCGAAGCATGGCTAATACAGCATCTTTGACCAGATTATACTTGTGTGAGTCACTTCCTATGCCTTTTTTTTCCTATCAGTACGCTAACTCCTAGTATCCTTTCTCCCCCTGTAATAGCTCCTCCATGTTTCTTGCAAACAAAGCTTAACTCTCCTACTTGGCAAAAGAACATCCTGAAACTTCAAATGGCCCCTGTTACACCTTCCCTTTTAAGTGAGTTTTATTTGAACCAAAGGACAATACAATAGTGGACCCAGAACATTACATCTTACCTTCTTCCCAGACCCCGTTTTTCTCATGTTTAAGCATTTATCTCCACCCTTTGCAAAAGGCACATTGCATTTCCACTAGAATGAAAAGAATCTAATTTAAGATGTATCCAAGATGTACCCATGCTACATTATCATGCTGAACTTAGACCAAGGCTCTCAGATGAGGGTCTCTCTGCACACTGGCTCAAAAATATCACCAATCTGGGTACAAACTGTGATTGTATTTCTGAAAGCTAGATGAAAACAGCTGGTATCTAACTGAATAATTTAAAAAGTGCTTGCTCAGGTTGACTGTTTTGAAGAAGTGAAATTGCTATGAAACTAGACAAGATCTGACTGTGTGATCTCAGCACAGGTCACTGAAACCTTTACACTCAGTTCATGTCTGACTGCATCTTTCAAATAGTCACATTCTTGATGTGTCAGAGAAAACAGGAGAAACAGGACAGAGTGACCCTTTGCTGTAGCAGCCTGCCTG
Source organism: Corvus brachyrhynchos (assembly GCF_000691975.1). NCBI lineage: Eukaryota > Metazoa > Chordata > Aves > Passeriformes > Corvidae > Corvus > Corvus brachyrhynchos. The sequence continues at coordinate 4,583,234 of NW_008237353.1, forward strand.
AAGTTTGTGACTGCATGTACCTCATGGTCTGTCCCTCTCAAGGAAGTGAAGAAAATATCCACATTTGGCCCCTGGAACTGCTGAAGCCATAATTCCTGGCACCTAATGGTCCCCATTGAGGGTACATTGATCAGATGTAAAGTGCTGTGCTGATGACAGTGAGTTAGACAGTGACTGGCAAAGGGAATGGTAGTTTGAAGGTGGGTCTGGGCATTTCTGGAGACTTGAACACCAGAAACTGGATTGCTTTATTTCCATGAAAGCAAATTCAGCTGTCTTCAGGCTCATCAGACTTTTTGCTAGAGACTGCTGTCATTCAGAAATGTGGCATTTGATGTGACTGTGATGCCATTGATTCAGACTTACTCAGGGCACCAAGAAAGGCAAAAAAATTTATCATTATGTGGGGTAGCTCCTGTTTACATGTAAGTACTTACGTGCTCCAATTTTTTATAGTTTTAAGGCTTAATATTCAAGGAGGGGGCATATTTTCTGTAAATAAGAAAACAATAAAATTATTTTCAAATTAAAGGACTTGCATAGTTCCAGCTGTGGGAAACAAAAGGTACAGTGGATAAAACAGGCAGTCGGAAACAGGCATCTTCAGATTAATTCCTAGTCTTCCTGCAAACTTTTTCCAAGGCTCAATGTCATTCAGAAAATCTTATTAGGCTGCTTCCCTTTGGATTGGTTTAAATGTTTGTTTGTGGTTTGTTTCTTTTTGTTGTGGGTTTTTTGCTTTTTTTTAAACTAATAAATTTAGAAGGTTTCTAGGAAGCAGGGTAAAGGAGCAGAGTAAGAATACATCTGTACATTCTTATTAAAAAAATAAGAAGGAGGAATCCTGAGTATTTTAAAAACATTTAGTTTTGTTCTCTTGTATCAACTTTGGGGGAAAGAAAGTGTGTAAATGTTCTTTGATTGATCTCTCCTCACTTTTAGCATGAAGCCTTACAAACTGAGTCCTTTGCTTTCCTATCTTGAGTTGGAAATGCCTATTAGTGCTCTGGAGCTGTTTGCAAATGGAGAATCGTAAATTCCAGCTCAGCTTATCTAAATGGTGTACTTCATGTAGTTCTAAAACACTGTATTATCACGGTGAAAGATACACACCATGAGTTAGACTTTGACTGACATACTTAGTGATAATTACATAAAGGAAGCTTCCTAATTCCATTAACAAACTGTTGCAGATTTAGATAGAAATGAAATCATAGTGTCTCCTCCTCTTCTACTGCATTATTATTGTTGTTATGTTGGTGCCCTTAATCCTAGATCAGCAGCTCATGGCCTTGATGCACTATTAATATGGGACAAAAAGAGAAGATCCACTTTAGATTGTTTATAATTTAAATGCAGGACAGAAAAGCAGCCATGGATATGAGGAGAAAACAAACTAATATTGCCATTTGGTCTGGCAGCACTGATCTCACTACAGAAGCAGCCTGGGTTAGCTGCTCTTTCATTTTTTGTAGGTGTCACAGATGAAGACAGGTATTAATGAGGGATTTGGAAGAGAACACATATAAATTTGCACCTGTGAACAGGGACCTCTTCCAAAGTGTTTGTCATGATAAGAGAAAATACAAAACATAATAAGCAAACAGTTAAGAAGTTGGGATCACAAGTCGAATGTGTCCGACTTCAATTCTGCAAACACTGAGATAGTTGATAAGCATGTTGTGGTGCTGGAAAGGACCCCGATGTAAACTTACCTGTGGAAAAGGGCTCATGGCCAAGAGCACAAATCAGGTTATCATGGTGTAGCCTATGGGCCATGAAAATGGTCATTGAATTAGAAGGTCTGGATGCATGGGAAGAAGAGGAGAAAAAACATACTGCAGTAGCAGGGACCCAAGGGGATGTGAACTTCAAGAAAAACTAGAAAAAAAACAGTACTGTTAAACCATAGCCTGGATATTAAAGGAGAAATATTGCTGGTGACTAAAATGAAACCGGTGTTTTAAAGGAGCAGGTAGGAACAAGGCTTTAAGAGCCTAGTGAAGATAGAAAATTGTGTCTTAGTTTAATTCTGGCAGAGCATACAACCTGGGTATCCACAGGCAATGTTAGAGACAAAGGATAGGTTTTAATTTCTCGTCAGGCAAGGATATCAGCAAATCACTGTGTCAGCCAATGGAACCTGGTTTCTACAGATCCATATTGTAGGAGAGCTCCTGCTACAACCTATCTGGCAGGGCCTGGAGCACATTAGCTTCATTCCTCTGGCCAACTCCAGCTGGAGCCCTCACCCAGCCCTGATGAGCTCATCTAAGCTGAAGCTGGGCCTCTGTCCTTTCTCCTAGGCATCTCCCTGTGCAAAACATGTAGAAATGTAGTGTCTTTTGAACTCAGCTTCCCTCTATAAAAGTTACGGCTGGGTGGATGGATGGATGGATGGATGAATGGATGAAGACAAGTGTATGACACCTCTTCAGGAAAGCAAGTTGAAAAAGCAAGTCCAAAGAGCATTTTGCCTATAGCCACCACCAGCTGGTGAAACGGGTTTTGGAAGCATTTGAGAGTTGTGCTTGTGCTACTCTGAGTGACTCTGGCACTCAATAGAGGATCTGGTGTCCGATGGCCTTACAGATTACATATGTTTTTTGTAGCCTCCTTTGAAGGATGTTGGATGCTAAATGACAGATCTAAAGCTTTTGTGGCTCTGCTTGTTACTGGCAGGTCTGTTGGTGATCTGAAACTCAGTTAATTTTAAATTTTCCTGTAATGTTATGAAATATGGGAATATTTTGCAGGAATGGAAATATTATTACTTAAAATATAAAATTCCCATTTAATATTATTTCTTGATAAATAGAGTTGTGCCATTGGTATGCTAAAGTGTAGTTAATACTCTTTTTGTCATAAATTAATTGTAAACTTGCAGAGCAAAGTGCACTCATAAGGAAGTATCCACATGTGCGCATTTACAAATCATCAGGGGCTCTGAGAACAAAAATGATGACAAACAAAATGGGCTGGTTTCACATCACAGGGATAGATTTACATCAAAGTCATTTAAATTGCCAATTTTAATCATGATTTAAATTGTCAAGTTGGAAACCTTGATTTAAATAATTGATTTTCATCTTGTTTTGCATTTGTGCTTCCTAAGTATTTTTCTAAATAAGGGCTGATTCTCATTGGCTGTTGTAATTCAGCATTTCCTTTTGCTAACCATTAGGCTTAAGTACATATTACGTCTGCATATATTTAAGTAGTTTAACATATATTTACACAGATTCTTAATTTATACACTTTTATCATGCTAGAAAAATTATTAATGAATATTTTCTGACTTTCTAAGTGATGTTTATTTTTCCTCATGCATTCATTCAAGCTGTATTTGGATGGTAATTAGACTTTCATTAAAAATACGTAAAATCTGGAAGGGAAGGGGGATGTTAGTTCGAATATGCTGGGTAGCTAAATACTAGTTTTGTTAGAATGTGTTCCCGTTAAAAAACAAGGTCTAGGTCTGCTGTGGACTTCAGACTTGTACCTCTGATAAGTTATTTTAGCAGGGCATTAGTTGCAGTGTTACCCAGCCAGGAAGGGCTGCCTTTCTAAAACCTTCACACACCTCTTTAAGGGTGCAGAGATGCTGTGTTGAAGCTGCGGTCTGTGCCAGGAGAGATGGGAGTAAACCACCGAGGACAGGAGCTCCTGCAATGTCCATGGTGACTTTTCCAGCCAAGCTGGTGCCATTGGAGAGGTAAGGTCACCAGCCCTCTTGAGCCCCCAGGGCAAGGACAAAGAACTCTGGTTCAGAACTTGCTTGGAGGCAGCTTGTAACAGTGGTTCTGACAAAAGTGGCTTCTTTCTACCCCCTCACCATCGTGGAGTTTAATGCCAACATGCTTCTGCAGAGCGTGTACTAATTGGCTGTTAGATTGGCTGGATAGTCTGTGGCTGGTGAGCTGAACTGTCACTGCGTCTTCCAATATTTTAGAGACAAATTTCAGTGCCTTGTCATGTGTCTCAGCCTGACAGAACAGGAAAAAAATGGACCACTCTACTTTTAATCCCTGTTGTTTAGTTTGAGTATCTTGTGCTTTCCTGGAAGACCTGGTTATTGGAGAAGGTTCTTGATTTGTTGTGCTGGGAAGTATCAGTTATTTAATTTTTGACACTAAACAAGGCATTTATACTTATTAATCAGCAAAAATGGAGCCAAGTTTTGTGATAATTAATTTTTTTTAGATTTAAATACATATACAGTGTCTGTAACATTCTTTTGTGTATAGAATAATGAGGAAGACACAGTTTTTCCTTTGCTACCTCTGGTATCTTGAACATATTGATTTTATAAACTAGATAGTAAAAAAAAATCTTTTTTTAACCTTTCATCCTGATGACAAAAGATTACTTGTGAGTGTGGACTGGTTAATCACTGTCTGTTTCTTCTGGTAGTGAAGCTACTGTGCCTGTAGGAAACTTCCAATGAAACTATTTGGAAGCTCTGTGTGACCCTCAGTGTCACCCTCATTTTTACATGTGATAAAACTGAACACAGCAAAGGTTCCCTAAATATATTCCAAAACATGGAAGATGTATGCAAAGTGGATGCTCTGAATTGTAAAAGGACAAACTTAAATAATGGTTGAAACTTTCTCTAAAATTACCCTTCTAAAATCTCTTGGTCCTCTTAAACTGCTTGACCAAGGTAGCTTTAGGTATGAATAAGGTAACAAATTGCCAGAAACTTTTTTTATTTAGAATAGACGACTTAACCTCTAACTTTTGATTTCTGCTTACATAAGTCTGACTTTTTTACTATTAAAATTTTTGTTGTGACAGCCAAACCTAGAAAATGTAACAAAATGCTAATTAAGTCCTGTCTAATCTGAGTCTTATCTGGCCATCCATGCTCATAATGTTTCTCAGGTTTAAAGGCACTAACCACTTAAAACAGCCAGCTGTGCTAATTGAAATTAATGGACTATTAATTCAGCTCTTGCACTACAAGGTACTCATCTCACGTACTTGTGTCAGCATTTCTGTCATTGTGGTTCCAAGTGCTTGGTAGTGCCTTGTCTCTGTAAAGGCAGAGCCCATAATGCCTGAACCTCCCATCTCAAACATGTAGCAAATGTAAAAAGAGACACATAGAAAACAACCTAAGAAAAAAAGACAAAATGACACTTTATATGGTGATGAAAATGATGTTAATGAGATTGTTTTTATGTGTCATAGCCATGACTAAGTCTATCAAATTTGGATGATGATTTTTTTTCTTTATTTTTTAATACTTTGTAGAGGAACAAATATAGTCCTCTTAACTTCAAAACATCCCTTTCCTCTGATCCTCAAGTAGCTACTCTTGGAAATTTTCTTGCCTTTTTGCTCAAGATCTTGATTCCTCTCCAGCCCTGCATATCTTTATGTGCAACACCTCGGAGCTCTCACTAACAGTGTTTCTTTTCCTCTCACTTTCTTTAGTTCAAAGTCATTTCCAAATATTTGTCTGCAACAAATTAACATACCCAATAGTGATAGAATCTCACAAGATCTTCTGCACAGGTGGAATATAAATTCCTTTAATGTGTACACAAATAGAAGTTAGGAAATGTATAAAATTCTGAGAGTGCTGTGCTTGTACGTTGAGTTTTGATTAACAGCTGATAAACAGTTCTCTAAGGTTTCCTGCCATATCTAACAACATGGGAGATGAAAGAGGATATAAGTTGCTTTAGGCCTTGTCCATTTTACTGGATGTCATATCAGAGATTAGATTTAATTTCATCCTTTGTGCAAAGAATTTTTTAATGAAGTAGCCATTCAGATTAAAGTAGGGATTAATATATTATTTATAGTAATAAGTGTGGAATTGGGTAATGTGTTACCTCTGATGCTATCACAGAAATTACTTACTCTGATCAAATACTTCTTGTTATTGTTCAGTGGAATATAAGTATGTCCTAGAAACTGCATTCCAAAAATAAAGGGGTTTTAACTATTTAAACAGGTTATAATGAAAAGTAAACAAAATAATGTTGTCCTTAATTAAGAAGGAAAAGAGACTACTTTTGGTTCTGCTATAGAAATCTTGTTGAATAAGCGAAACAGTGCAATTTTCTCAAACACACCCAAACCCAAACTGAATATTTTGGATTTGGTAGCAAAGGCAACAGTGGAGAGAGACCAGAGAAACCTCACAAGGCAATGAAGTTTTGTGTTCCATCCCTGTCATTTTATGCTGGCTTGAAGCTGGGTTTGAGTTGACAGTAGCTTTTCCAAATGGCATAAATTATGAATAAATATCCTAATCCCCACTCCTGGGGGCAAACGGCTTTGCCTGACAAAGGCTGTGCAGGCTCAGGAGGAGCAAGAAGTGATCCCCATTGCAGCTCTACTAAAGGCTAAAGGCCTTTTGTGCTCTACTTGTTCTATTCTGCACTTCATCTGAAACACCATGAGACCCAAAAATCACTTAAACACCATGAAATCCAAAAATCACACTGCAGCACCAGAGATGAGAAAACGAAGATTGGCTCACATGTTAGTTAGCTAGCTTCACTTTATCATCCACAATGCAACCTAGAATTGTGAAAATATGCCTTGGTGTTTCTGGTTGGTTGTCGTAGTTCATGCTTTTCTAAATAGAACATCCAAAGTTATATTTTATGAAATTTGATGCAACATGGACTGAACTCAAGCAGAAAAGGCACCAGTGCTTTAAATCTGCTTTGGATTATGCCCATAGTGGGACAAGAAGTAACTTTCTTGTCAGGCATTCCCCTTCTGAAATAATTGTCTTCTACTTCTGAACTCTACTTTGTTCAGTAGGGCTTGTTTATACATATATGCTCTGACTTTAAAGGTATTTTTTGTCAGTAAAAGCTGAGACAATTCTCTTCACCAATGACTGGAAAGCTGAGGAATAATTTAGTACAAGAAGAACCTCCTGCAGGACCTGCAGGATGTGGTATAAACCACATGACAGTTCCAGCTGGGGCTGTGTCACTCAGCAAAGAAGAGGGTGATGTGAACTAGCTTAAGCTAGGAAGTGCAGGAGTGTTCAGAAAGGGAAATCTTGATTTTATTTTTTTTCTTTTTAATAGATACTACTGCACACTTTAAGCCACCAAGGTAGGTGGCTGTGCCTCTTCCAGAGGAGCAAGTCACAATCCCATGACTCCAAGAATCCTCGTCATTACCTTTCAAAAACCAAATACAATGAAGTGTTATAACATATTGCAGGATGCTATCCTGCAATAACACCCAGTTTCTGCTGGCTGATCAGCTCTGTACGCCCATGCACAGAATAAACCTGGCAGTGCCAGGACCAGCCTGTAGGCTGGGGACATCCTGCAGCATCAATGTGCCAGCGTTCACATACTGTGACTGGCCATCTCTGTCCCTCCTTCTGCAAGGTCACCTGCCTTTCCCAGGAGTGAAGGAGTCGTGTGGGCTCGGGGTGTCTGTAGGCTGTGTGAGCAGAGAGCCAGGTGCTCACTGGGAAGCACTGGGTTGAACGAGCTGGTGTTTTTCTTCTGCAAAGGTCTGCACAGGCTTCACAATGGGCACTGTGTGATGGGGAGGACAGTGAAGAAAGTCGTGTGTGAGCCCTCTCTAATGCTGAAAGTCTTGAATAATCAGTCCTGGCTGCCAGAAGGGGTGAGAGCACGATAGGTTTCAGATGTTTATCAATAAATCCCATTTCTCTGCTTTGTGCTCAGAATGCCCCTCCAAGGGGGTAAGTACCCTCCTCTAGGCACCAAAAGGTAACAGCAGCTTTTTCCCGTGGAAGAGAATTGCCTAAGGCAAATGAATCATATCGCTTCATGCTACTCTTTCGTCCCCTCTCAATAGCTCTGTTTCCGATTTCGGAGATAATTTAGTAAGTTTGTGTTGTTTGGGCTGCAGTTATATCTAAATGCTTCTCTACCTAGCAAGTTCTGATAATTTTCTTACAAAATCATTTCTGTTTGGGGAGTGTGTGTGGGTACACAGTGTTTTATATACAGAGATCAGGCCTGGCTAAGAATCTAATTTGTCTACAGTTTATTTGCTATCTGTCATCCAACTGGGTGTTTAGTCTCATGGTGTAAAATGTTTCCTGTTTCTAGACAGCCAGGTTGTCTGTGGTCACTTCAAGGGACATTTCCCGCTTCAGATATTCATATTTATTTATAGTTCAAAATCAAGAATATTTTAAAATGTTGAATATTTAAAAACGTTACGACACTAGAACATTCTTTCCTTGATGATAGAACAAGGAAAGTATCTCTTTTCACACTGATTTTAACTTAAGCGTTTTTATTTTTCTTGGAATTCTTTATTAGAATAATTTGATTTTTACTGGGTATATAAATATCATATTTATGTAATTTTCAGAAAGAAATGCAGGAAACAATGTAACTAGGCATTTTCTAACTAAAATAGATTAAAAACCATAGTCTGATGATGATATGGTGGCTGGAAGCTCATCATCAGTAGGCTGATAACAACACTGCAGTTTCTGGTTGTGGCTAGTTATCAATATGATTTCCATGAATTCCAGTTTTTCACATACATTTGTTCATTTTATGTGATTAAATATAATGACCTAAACTTTACATGTTTAGGTAAAAAAGCTTTTTTAGCTGTCTAGAAAAGTGTTGTTTTTTTTTTTTCCCCCCCAAATCCTGTGCCTTCCCTGCAATTCGTATTCTGAATTAGCAGAAACTTTTTTTCCTGGAGTGGAACTTTCAGCTTCTGTTTTTCAATGAAGATGGGAGAAATTGGGTTCCACTGCTTTTTTATTTTCTGTTTTTAATTATCTGCGGCAGTGGAAGTGCTGACCTTATGGACTGTTATTTGATGTAATTGTAGATGATTTAAGAGCAAAGGAAATTTCCCAGAAGTCATTCCAGTGCTTTTAAACTGACCTTTTCAGTACAGGGTGTCTGCATGAAAAAAAACACCTCATGAAATACTCTCAGTGTTTTTGATATCTGCATCCAGGTGTTTCTGATAGATGCCTTAGAATATAAAATCTGCATATGCAGCCATCACTAAAGCTGATAAATTGCTGAAGCTTCTCTCACACACACATCGCATATGTAGGTGGCTTAGTGAATGAATAATGCAAACCAGAGGTTTCTAGATTTTTCACTACAGAAAAGAGGAATGAAGCTCCCTATCAATATTAAAGGCCCAACTCTTCTTCATCTCAGATCCTTTGTGAGCATTTATATCTGTGCGAAATAAGCTTAAGAAGAATTAAAAAAAAAACCTGCTTCACTGGAATTTACATGGCTCAGGAGGCTCGTAATAGGATGAGTGTCTTTACTTCAGGTCACTGATTTAAATCCCAGTTAGAAATAGCCAGAAGTCATTACAATCTGATCGCCAGTTGGTGACCTATGAAATGAACTGGTGATGGGAGCCACCAGTTGCCACCAACATGTGGTTATGTATCACACCAGTGAAGCAAATTCAGTATTCCTGCAATTATGGAAGCCAGAGTTTTTCTTTTTCTTAAGGAACACCTCATTTCTCACTGCCCAGCCTGTACTAAACAGAGTGCAGTTGAATTTTATCCATTAATAGGAGATTTTCTTAGAATTACAGTCTTGGTAGCTGATCCTTTAAATCTGTAGAGACAACCAGCTGCAGCCTTTAGGTAGTAATTTCCCCTCTGCCTGGATTTCATCTAGTAAATATTTGCCTCTTTTTATGAATATGGTGATTTTCTCCAGGCTTTTCCTGTCATCACCAAGGGCTCACCCTCTCCTTATCCTCTTCCACACTTTATTTCACTTTGTAAAAATAAAAAACATTAAAAAAAATTGATCACTGACCCTGTGAATGTATTATTGAAAATAGTTATGTATAGTTGGAGTCTAATATAAAATACCAATTGACCTATGGAGCCCATAAGTTACCCCTTGTCTGTGGAGGCAGAATCTGGAAACATAGTGTGTTCATGTGTAATAAATACAGAATTTGTAATTTGAATTTCCAGGCAGAGGTTACTGACAGATTATGCATCTCTCAAATCTGATTCCAAACAGTCGCATATTATCAATGATATTTTCCTTTCACGACACCTCTGGCATGTGTGAAGCACAAATTTGAAGAGAATAGGCTTATTTGAGCTTTATTATTTTTTAATTTGTTACATTTTCTCAAAAATAACAAGTCAGAAAAAATATTGGGGTGGGGGGGAAAGAGGCTGGGGATAGGTTTTAATGTTTCAAGCTGTTCCCTTTGGAACTCACCATAGAACTTGACTGAGACATCCTAAATTACAGCTTTCATGTATTAGTCAGACACATATGCATGAACTCACTTGTGTGGGAGATCGCATGAGTGGGGCTGGAGAAAGCACTGACCTCTTATTGTGCTTGTGTTTGCACGTGGGCAGACATCATCAATATTGGTGTCAATGACATTTTTTTAGTCATTCCACTGACAGCTGGATTGAATCTCTACTTAGAAATCCCAGGATTAAGCAAAACAATCTCCTGGTTTACCAATACTGACAAATATACACCTCAGCATTCTTGAGGGAGCACAAGCAGTCTCTCATTGAGACTACACAAATCTTCTTACTCATGGAATGCAGAGATAAATTCAACTTATATCAGACTGGCATTGTTATTACATGTATTGCACTCATACCAGGTAACCTTTATCAAGACTGGGACTCCTTCAGATGCTGGTTTTCAGTGTACAGTTTGTATTTTAGTCCTTATTGAAACAAGGATATGCTTTGAAAAATGTTATCAGGGTTGAGCATTGGGTTTGCTTGGCCAGGTTTCAGTATAGGAGCATGGGCTAAAGGGGTGTCTTCTGTGAGAAGCTGCCTGAAGCTTCCCCTATGTTCAGCAGAGCCAATGTCAGCTGGCTCCAAGATGGACCAACTGCTGGCCAAGGGTGGGGCAATTAGAAATAGTTGTAAGGCCTCTGTGATAACATATTTTAGAAGAAAAAAAAGTTCTTGTGCAGATGTAATTGCAGTCAGAGAAGAGCAGCGTGAGATACGTGAGAGAAGCAACTCCACAGACACCAAAATCACTGAAGAAGGAGGGGGAGGAGGTGCTCCAGGGCCTGGAGCTGGGATTCCTCTGCAATCCCTGGGCAGGCCATGGTGAAGCAGCTGTGCCCCTGCAGCCTATGGAGGTCCATGGGGATGCAGAGATCCACCTGTAGCCCATGGAAGAGGCCCACGTCGGAGCAGGTGGATGCCTGAAAGGAGGTTATGACCCTGAGGGAGGCCTGTGCTGGAGCAGGGTCCCATGGAGAGAGGAGCCCACGCTGGAGCAGGTTTCCTGGTAGGGCTTTTAACCCTGTGGGGGTCCCACCCTGGAGCAGGCTGTGCCCAAAAGACTGCACCCCATGGAAGAGTGACCCATGTTGCAGCAGTTCATGGAGAACTGTTGCTTGTGAGATGGACTCATGTTGGAGAAGTTCATGGAGAACTGAGGGATCCCACATTGGGGCAGGGGAAGGAGTCCTCTCCCTGAGCAGCAGGAGAAACAATGTGTGATGAACTGATCATAACTCCCATTCCATGTCTCCTTGCACCACTGGAGTAGGATGTAGAGCTTGGGAAGGAGGGAGCGATGGGTGGGGGGAAGGTGCTTTAAAGATGTATTTTACTTCTCATTGTCCTGCTCTGATTTTGTTAGTTAATAAATTCATTAATATCCCAAATTTGAGTATGCTTTGCCCTTGACGATGTTTAGTGAGTGATCTCTCCTGGGCCTTATCTCAATCCATGAACCCTTAAGTGTATTTTCTCTCCCCTGTCCAGTTGTGGAGGGGAGTGATAGAGCAGCTTTGGTGGGTGCCTGGTGTCCAACCACAGTCAACCCGCTATAGTCTTTCTGGTGCCAAAACCCGGGATCATGAAGAGTTTGAGATAAGGATAGTAACGGGGAGAAGTAACTGGCAAAACAAGTACTGAACAATGTTAGAGACTGAAATGGTCATGAGGAGTTTTTGTTGTGATTGTGGTGAAGTGACAAGGGGTGGATTTTGTGTAAATCTTTTTTGTGATGATGTTATCTTGCTCTTTGCGTAGGGAATTTTTGTTATGTTTCATTTGCTTGATTTTGTTGCTGTGAGTGTAGATTATGTGATGAATGTGGATTTTAATGATAGTTCTTAAATATGTGGATCACAGAGGCGAGGGGTGGAAGGTGGTAAATTATTTTATGTAAATAGTGACAAAGAGAAATTAAGTGATAAGACTGAATAGATACACTTTTATTAATATGGATCTACTATTGAAAGTATTCTGTATTAGTCAAAGGCACAAATTTTTGAATAACTCACAAACAGAATAGGGTTGTAACTTTCCACATGAGGTTTTATTTGAAAAATTTGAAAGCAGTGGCAGTGTTGAGACTGATAATCATATTGACCCAAAGGACCAAAAAGGCAATTATAGAGGTTATAGGCAAAGGAACAAAGAACGGTAATAGAGGTCACAGGCAAATGGAAAACCAGACAGTTAGTTTATCTCATGTCTATACTTACTATGCTGGTTTTACCAGAGCTGTATGGTATTTCCGTGCTTAGGGTGACCTTGGTATTTCTTGCAAAAACAAATTATATTCCATCGTCCTTCAGAATGGCAGGTGTATGTCCACATTTTTGCCGTACCTATTTCTGTGTGGAAAGGGTCAAACTCATAAGACCTAAAGATACAGTAGGTCAATACTTAGGCCAAAATCAAAGCAGGGAGGCTGGGCTGGTTTGCTGGATCTGTGGCAGGAGAACGTGGTATTATGCAGGGCGAAGAAGCCTTGTTGTGCTGGTGTGGGTGGAACTGCAGTGCAGTCTCATGGTGGGCCTGGCATTCTTGTGCTCAGAGGAGGCTTTGCCTGCTTGCATGGCCTCTGACAGGATGGTGGAATCTGTCCTTCATCCTCTTCCCTTTCCTCAGCTCTTCACTTGCTCCCTTCTTCATCCGGCGCTTTCCAGCTGCCCCAGAAGCAGAGGACCCCTCTGGTTGCACAAGCTTCCTGTGCTCTGGTCCTTGCTGGCACTGAGAATGTCCAGAGCCAGGAGAGGAGGAGCAGCTTTGCTCTCTCTAGGCTGGTTCTTTCTCTTGTCCCTTTGTGTCTGCAGGGGAAGTGTGTGCTGTCTCACAGACTCTTTTTTTTTTTTTTTTTTTTTTGAGGGCTGCAGACGGTGTAACCGCACCCAAATGGAGCGGAAGTGCATTTTTGTTTTTTTTTTTGTAGGACTGGCTATGGTTGTGGAGATGGGGAAGTCCCAAATTAGATTTTGTGCTGGCCACAGAAACCTCTGTCTGTGTATCTATCTGGTCATATTATGAAGACACAAAGATACATTATTAAGCTACAAACAGGTTTTTCATATGAAAACAAGGTGCACAAAGCCCTGCTAAACAAGGCCAAGATTGTAAATAGGATTAAAATATTTTTCCTGGCATTGTCCTGTATATTTGCTATATGAGGGAATTCAGGACAAGGCTTTTATAGTCTCCCTGCTTCTCCAATATTCAGGTGACTGCTCAATAAGTTTTATGAACCAAGGAGTTCATATTGACAACAATTCTAGTCCAGCACCTTTGTCAATATTGTGGGGTGATTTCTTAAATCACAAAACGGTGAGCTAGAAAGGCTGACATTTTCAATATACACCAGAGAGGAGGACAATTAATTAAATCAGTTGAAAAGCAGCTAGAAATGACTTGAACATTGTCTGGGGGTGGGAAGAATGGATATTATCAAACACTACATTCAGAATATTAGGCTCAAACATTCAAAACAAATTGCCATATTTTTCTTACAGTTTTGAAGGTGAAGGTATATATACATTAGGTAATCTCTATGCAGAATCTAATTTTGTGGCTATACTTAATATGTGTCAAACAAATCAAAATTTTCAGGAAAGGATAGGTCCAAGTTAGTATTTTAAAACCTTCAGGCTGAAAAAAGTAAGGCTGAAACAGAGCTCCCCAAACTTAGTCTCATTTTGATGAAAATAATTTATTTAAGTAGTACACATATATAGAGTAAATGGGAACAATAATATGGAAAAGTGATGATTTTGACCTTATCTATTAAGAATAGTATAAAATGGACCTGTTCATTTGTTCAACTTGCAATGGAGATTTCACTCTTCATAATAAAAATTTTCATTTGTGAGGAATAGAAATGGCATTAGCAATCATCATATATGAACATATTGCTGAACTAAACCCTTTTTCTGAATTTTCTTGGGTATTAGCTATTTCTCTAGGGACTCTTGTACAAGATCTGTGAGTAAAACCATAGGCTCTGGAAGAAAAGGTGAAAGAAACAGTTGGAATGAAGTCATGTCTGTGTCTGATTATTATTAGCCAAATAAAAAGGGGGGGTTTGGACAAAAAAAATCCAACCCCCCCTCAAACCAAAATCCCTACAAAATAAGATATAAATGGAGGTGACAAAGAGGCTCTGGTGTACATATCTTAAAAAAAAAGCTATGTTTATGGGGTCTACAAGCTAAGACTTTCCTTGGCTTGGTCAAAATGGAGACTTGATGGAAAAGAAGAGAGAGTATTTCACTACCCTTTTTCTGGCTTCAGAAAAAACACTAGGAAAATACAGCTGGTTGCAAATCAATTACAAATGGTATTTTCTTTCTCAAGAGTACAGATGTTATGAACAACCTTTAGGTGATTTTTAAAAAGATCTGGAAAGCTCATGGTTTTCTACCCTTTTAGAATAATATAGTTTGGATTGGGTTTTTGTTTTGAGTTTTTCCTTCTCCTCCCCCCAAAAAAACACTCTATGAATTTGCTGGGTATGTGTCTACAGAGAATATATTCATGCCAAAGCAATTCTTTCATTTGCAGGTTTGTCTTTCTTGGTCTTTACACTTACAGGAGTGGCTTGACCTATTGATTTGATTCATGCTTCTACAAAAGAGTAGTGGTGAAATACAGAAAAAATAAAAATGAGAAGCAAAGAAATTTGCTAGGACAGCAAAACTCAGCAGGTCCTCTGAATTATGCCTTAAAAGACCACATTTTGCTGATCATCTGATGTACTGCTCATCGTCCTACACATGTCAACATCCAAAAGCTCACAGTCAAGTCAGAACTTTCACATGCTCTTGAAGGATGAGTGGTAGTTCACTTCTCAGGGAAGCAGGGTCAAGCAACACTGAACTTTTTGTGCAGATTTTTTTCTCACAGTGAAAGCAAAGACAGTTACTGTAGCTGATATACTCTAATTTTTCTATGAGTTCTGTGAGTTTAATACTGATGTATTAAAATAGAAAGAACTGAAACCAACCCTCGTCTTCTGGGGCGCTCTGTGGTAATGGGAGTGAGACACAATCAGCACCCAGCTAGCTCCCTGCTGCAGGCTGGGCTGCTCTTCATTTTGATCTGCATGGTAGGTGCTTACAGCAGCTACACAAAATGCAGGGCTTGGGGGTTCCAGTCTTCACATCACTTGTGGCACTGACGTGCTTCTAAATGGCCATGGTGTGGCAACCAAGTGTTCAAAGAGTGTTACAGCCCCAGAAGCCCACTCGGCTGGCAAACTTCAAGCAATTGTATGTTCTCTTGGTAAATGTAATGGAACCTAAACAAGTTAATGTAAGTAATCCCTCAAAGAGACTAAAACAATCCTGTAAGTACATTATCTCTGCAGGAAGGTTTCCTGTCCTGTGCAGCCAGTCTTGCTTTCAGGCCCCCATTTATAAAATTAGCTGTACGCTAATTTAATGTGGTGGCGAGACATAAAATAAATTAAAAAATAACTAGAAGCTAAAGCCAAACAAATTTTGATTTAAAGTGAAGTCCAGCCCTTGTTTTTGTTTTGTTGTTTTCTTTTCTTAACAGTGCGAGTTATAGTTGGCTTTGTTCTTAAGAGAAGTGGTTGACTGTGTAACGTGCAATGTTTTAGCAAAATGGAACACCTTTCTGGAAGTCAGATTTCAGAAGAATATGGACAACCAGGACAAATACAGGAGAATCTGGATTACATTTTCTGTCTCGTTTGCAAAAAAAAAAAAAAAAAAGTCTGACCTTTTATATGATGATTTAATGAACTTTTGTGATCTTAAAAGTCCTGAAATTGTGTCTAGAGTTAATTTTGATGAAGCCTTTCCTGGAGGAGGCTTGGGAAGCAGAGTAAAAGTCATGTGGAAACAGAAAGAGGTCAGATAGCTGAAAGAATTAAGAAAAATGTGATTGTGCAGTGTGGGAATCAAGGATTTAAAAACTAAACACAGGTAGTATAGTCCACTTGTTTCCATTATTTGGGAGCCAGAAGACACTATGTCACTGCCATTTGGAAATGTTAAAATATTGGCACCCTGTTGGAAATTTCTTCACTGTTATGACTTTCTTCAAGCCAGAGCAGTCAGCATGTGGAGCTGTCACTAGATCTGTATTCCAACCCATCCTACATCCACAGTGAAATTTAAATACAAGGGCAAAAAAGGAATTAAAGATGAAGGAAAACTGCTTTAGAATCATTATACTTACCCTTAGTTCTCCTTGAGTTTAATCCCATGTCAATCTTTCCACTATTTTTTAAGGGATGAATGTCAGGCAAAATGGAGTATTGTAATCTGTGTCATTCTGTTTGCCCCTTTTTTCATATTGGCACAACGTTGGCAATAGATTCCCATAATTTCCATGACATTCCAGGAGTTATTAAACTGAACATCACTGTGACATAAAGTACCAAGTATTTTCTGATGTTAGGGTGCAAGACATCTGGGGCTAAGGATTCAGTGTTTATTGGAGATAGGTGCTGCCCAAAGACCAAAAAGCAGGTCATTTTCTGTGTGCAATATTTGTCTTTCCACTTACAGAACACAGGCATCATTATTAGTACATTTTGTCTCATAATTACAAATATTACTATTTCTACTGACAGGCCTATGAACATTATTAGGAGATGCTTCATTACCCACTTGCTGTAAAATCATTTGAATTTCATCTCATCAAGAAGTGGATTTTTATATCATGTTTTTGACTTTTCCAAATAATTTTCTACATTATATAATTTCTACTTCATGTTAATTATCATAAACTGCTCCTTTTTTTATTGCCTCTTATGTACTCCTTTTTACTGTTTAATGCTTCTCTTTACCTGGCCAATGAACCACGAGGGAATTTCAACCAAATTTTACTGTCTCGATGGCAGATGGCCACTTATCCATCAAATAATCCCTTCTATAAGATACAATAGCTTTTACTGAAATGTTTCTGACATTTTTTGTCCTTTCAAACAATTTTTCTATTTTTCCCATCCTTGCTCAGTTAGCTCTTAACTAGATATTATCAATGGTGACTCTCCTCTCTTTGTGTGTATTGAATGTGATCCATGATTATGGGACCGTAGGCAACTCATGATCTCTGATCCAATGATTAGTTAATCTTAATCACTCATAATGAAGTAATAAAGTAGGCACATACCTTGCTTAAATACTGCCAGTACCAGAAAATTAAAATGTATATGGTTATATTTTTTTGGAAGCTTTTGGCCTCCAGCTTCCAAGTGAAGGAAGAGAAGTGCACATGGGTGATCCTATTTACCTGCCCCACAAAATCTAACTCAGCTAGCAGACCAGGGGGCAAGTCAACATCTTTACGAATTCTCAGCAAGTTATACCTTTATGCAACGTTATTGATGTCTGCCAAAGCCAAAATCCCACGACACAAGGAGCTACTTGTACAGATTGTGTTTTTCCAGAGAAAGCCACTAAGAGTAGCCCTTTTTAAGATGTTTGCTGGTTGTGCCACAATGCACAGTCTTCCACTGTATTTGGGAATTATCTGGGAAAGAAACACAGCAAAAAACTATATATATGTTAGCAGAAGAGTACATGTTTGCTGAACTTCAGTGTGCCCTGCTAAGAGAGTGCATGTGAAAACTAGAGAAAATAAGGATGGAATTAAGGAAAGGTGCAGTCGACATTCCTCTTCCACCATGAAACCAAAGGATTAAGGAAACAAAAGTGCAGAGGTGGAAAGACAAAACAACCATGGAAATAGTGTGGATGGAGAGAATAAAAATCTGTGAAAAGTCAGAAATGGATGGGAGGGAGAAACAGTGTGTAGAAAATAATTTAGGAGGAAATTTTAAGAGTGTTTTGATAGTTGCTCTAGAGCACTCAATGCAGAAGGGCCAAAGAAGGTGAATGGTAAAGAATGACTACAAGGATGCACTTCTCATGCCAGGCGTTACACTGTGGTAAGTATTATCATTTCACTTCAGAAATCTATAATGTAAACCAACAGCAATGTACATTGCAGCAGAATGTAGGAAGACAATGCTCTAGAGCAACATAAATCACAGGCACCAGTGGGAGAGCTGGGGGGCAGTTTCTCTGGGGCACAAGAATAAAAAAGATGATCCTGCGTGGGGAGTTGCAAAACGTTTTGAAGAACAAAATTTTGAGGCTGACAGTATTGGGTAGGAGGGAATGGTTTGCATGAGCCTCAAAGCTAGGGAAGATGGGCAGGGGGAAAGGAGCTGGAAGGACAAGTTGGGGTTGTTAGCATGAAATGAACATGAACTGAAGGAAAATAGGAAGAGTCATAGGTGAGCAGGGACTGTAGAAGCTGTCAACAGGACAACTTAACCAAAGGCTAAATAGTGTGCCCTTTCCATTCTCTTCTTCCTTCTAAAAAACCCCACATCTCAAGATCATCCTCTGTTATCTGACTTTGAAAACTAGCCCTACCATGTTGGGTGTGGGCTGCTATTAGCTGCCATTTCCTAGTAACTTCTTCAAGGTTCCTCTTGCTTCTAAGGCAAAAAAAACAAACAAAACAACCCAAACCCAAACCAACATAGAAACAAACGAACAAACCAAAGAGAGTAAAGAAAAAAAAGTAAACAGCACTGGGGACATCTTTCAGGCCTAGTAAGCAAGGTCCTGAGGGCTGGAGCCTCTGGCACCCATGCCCACTGTGCACACGCAGTGCACAAACTCACAAGGCCCCCATGCGTGCTCTGGACGCCCACGCCCCCTCCACGCCGCCCTGCCACGGGCACACCCTCGGACAGACAATGAGCAGCGGGTCCGTGTCGTGGCCCCCCCCCCCGGCCGGCCC
>NW_008237353.1:4602889-4668409 GCF_000691975.1 Corvus brachyrhynchos
GGGGCGGATGCGATCGGCCCCATCTTTGCGCTTTACGCAACAGGTAGGGATGCCAGGAGCTGGCGGCGGCGGCGGCACGGAGCCGCGGCCAGGAGGTTTCGGGGGGCTTTTTTTTGTTAAGCTCTTTGGAAAAGTGCGAAGGGGAGGGGGAGGAGAACAACAGTTTTCCGAAATTCCCCTTCAGTTGTTTATTTATGTACTTCCCGTGTCCATGAAAAAAGGGTACGTTTCGCAACTCCGGAGTTTTATATTGTTTTCTATTTATTCCCCCTCCCCCCCCCCTCCTTTCTTTTAAAGTTTGTTTTCTTTATGCCCTGCGTTTGCCCGTCTCATTCCGGCAGATCAAACTGTCCGAAAGCAGATCCCCAGAGGCTTGTCCTCACTGACAGTCGGGGGAATCCAAACAAAGAGGTGCATCTACCGGAAATAATGATTTGAGAGATGGTTCTCTCCCTTTCCACCCCCCACTCCCCCGCCTTGAATTAAATTGTTTTCTTTTCTGGGAGGTTCAGTTCGAGGGAAGTTTTGCGCCGGAGCCGAGGTCGGGGCTGAGGAGGGATGGAGCAGACGGAAAGTTGCGATGGTGGGAGGAGGCGGGGGGCGAGGGCAGTACGGGACCCCGGCGGCGCCCGGACCGCGGGGGGAGCAGGGGCGAGGGGGACCTGCCGCCGCTGCCGGCTCTTTGTCTGCTCGGGCAACTTGAACAAAAGGAGAAACTCGGATGAACTCTCCATCTCTCCCTCGCCTCTCCCGGGTTAACTCATCTTCGGCAACTTTATCCGAAGAGATTTACTCAACTTTCTTCGAGCTCTCCCGCCGCTTAAAAGCAAAGAGCCTCGTCGTAGGCTTCTAAGGAAATCTGGTTTCACAGTTTAGAGAAAGGAGAAGGTACGTTTGGACTTGGGGTTTATTGTTCTTTCCCGGCTCCCTCGTCGCCCCCACCCACACCGCCCTCCCTCCCTCGCCGCCGACTGCGAGCCTTTCCTTTGTACTTTTGGGAGCACATGCAGGTATTTTTGGGGAGGGTAGGGCAGTCATTCCGCCCCAACTCCCGTAAAGCGGGCTGGGGGGCACTACTCGGGAGGGTCTTGCCTCCTTCTTGTGCCTGCTTTGTGTTTTTAGAGGTTTAACTTCTTTTTTTTTTTTTTTTGTGGGGGAGGGAAGTGGACTCGGAAGGCTTTCTGGATCGGGCTGTGTTTTTCACAGTTGGGACAGAGAAAAGCTGAAGACAGGGTAAACTTGATGGGATTGTAGGGAGTCCTGGCGTCCCTGGCCAGGGAGTGGGGGGCTAAGTGAAGGCCGTGGGGCTGGGCAGGGCAGCGCGCAGCAGGGACAAGGTGGGGGCTCCGCCGTGTGCCAGTTTGGGTCGCGGGGGCCAAAACACCACAGAGGGTAACACATTGCTCCTGTGGGACCATCTCCCAGGGAACCAAGGTGCGCAGAAGTGCCGAGGGACAATTTTAGGAGAAGAGGGACGGACCAGAGGGAGGACTTTGTTCTTTTGAATGGATTGATCATAGGGAAGGGGAGAGTGGGAAGGGTCAGTGCAGGCTGGCCCTTCCTCGGCTGGGCTTCTCCTGCACAGTGCAAGGACTCCTTCGTCCCTTTGGAAACGCAGTAGTTGCCTTGGGTTTTGTTCATTCCTTTTGGTTCCTGCTTTCTAGAGCAAGCATCACAGCTCCAGAGAACTTGTGCGCTCTTTGTACTTTTCTTAATTAACTTGATCAATTTAGTATCTTATTTCCCCATCCTCTTTTTCTGTGCTATGTAATAACTATTAATTTTTCTCTTTTTTCATCCTAGTACCCTACTTTCTTGTGTTTTCTTGTCCCAATTTCCTAATCGTCCCTCTCTATCCTTAGATCTACACATTTCAGAATTTCTGAAGTCTCTACTTTTTCACTTTCTATTGTTACTCAATTCTCCTCCTTCCTGATCCCTTTCCACCTACTCTTCTATCTGTATGCTTGCTTGGATTTCTCATGAAAAACTCCTTTTGCCAGGATCTTTCCTTTCCTCCATGCATAGATATCCTTGTTTCTCCTGATGAGAAACAAACATAAAGCTTCTTCTTACTTTCTTCTAAACTTATTCTTCTATGGACTGCCCTACATCCATGTTACCCAGTTACGCAGAGAGAGCTTCCAGCAATAATTCTTGTTCACCAATGTTCGCTTTCTCCTTTCTTCTCGTCTTAATCTCTGTGTGCATGCATCTTCCAGTCTCTAAGAGCTTCTTCTAGTTCCTCTCCGTGGTCCTTAGTGTGGAAGTTAGTTCTTTTCTGTTTCCCCTACTCCATCTTGGCAGACCCGACGCTGTTCTTCACGTCATTGTTCCCTCCTGTGCAGAGTACTCAGACTTTTCTCTCCATTCTTCATAGTCCCCTTCCCAACCTAAGTAAAATTTGCGTTTTGTACCTCTGAAAGGATTGCACAGAGGGACTACCAAAGTAGATTGATGCAGTTTTGGCTACTTTGGCTTCTTCCTGATGCCATCAGGTCCCAAATGAAGTAGCATATTTGCTGGTGGAGGTGCTGTGGGGAGGCAAGGCTAAGAGGCAGAGAAGATCACATATGTTTCCCTCAAAAGGGTTGATGAGATTTTTTTTGATACTTGGGTTTTTTTATTGACTTACTGTTTTCATTAGTTTTTAAATACCTGTTAGGGCAGTTGAAGAGCCTTTATATTACCTTTCTATTACCTTTCTTTCCAGTCATTTCAGTGCTTTCTGGAATGTAAGACTGTGCAATCTGTAGAGATATATGAAAGCCTTTTTCTTAAACCTTCTTCTGTTACACTCCAGCGCTGTGATGTTTTTAAAGCAAAATGCCATCACCAGGCTTCGAGCTTAGGATGTGTCTAAATCTGTGAAGATATATATGTTTGAAATTATTCAGAAGAATGTAAGTTTATATTTGTATGTTAGTCCCCGAGCGGTGTGGCAGAGTTACTGTGCTGAACTAACACTTCTTCCTTGTATTTGAACAGGTCACAACATGATTGTTGGGAAAATGGGACGGTTACCAGAATGTCAGTCTGTGATGGGTGCCATATTGCATTACTCTTCGAATGGTGGAATACAGCTTGGGATTCTTCAGGGCTGCTTAACATGGTTCAAACTGGACCATACAGCTGCTTAACTGTTTGGATTCATACTAATGGTTAATGGACTCCTGGAGGAAGTGGAAGAGCCCCATGCTGAAACTTGTGGATATTGTGGAACATGCTGCTGTGACCCGTTTGGATTATACTGCCATCTGACACCAAGGTTCTGCAGCTGATGAAAGGTATGCTTCTCCCCTGCTGCAAAAATACTGTGTCTCATACATCAAAATACTAAGCACAGTGTCTTTGTTTTAAACAAACTTGTTTTGTAGCCTTTTATCTTTTTTTGTTTCGCCTTGCAACTGATACCTACCAATAGTTTTGAGTGGTGTTAATCTGACAGAAATGTCATACTAATGGTTTGACAATGTTTATATCTTAAATGTAAAAGGAAAAACTGAATGTGAAAGTTTTTCTTTTTTTCATAATTAACTTACATTTTCAACGTAATGACTTCATAGAGTCTAGAAGTGCTTAGCAGCTCTAGAAAATGAGACAACTTCTAAAAAAACAAAGTTAAGGACAATTTAAGCATAGCACTTTCTGCAGTTCCGATCTTCCAAATAGCGCAGTTTGTTTGAAGACGTTACTATTTTGAACTCAAGATAGCAACCTTCTATTATTTAACCTCTCTTCCTCCAAATAGTAACAGAAATCTTAAGGATGGCTTGTGTGGGGGAAAAAGAGTAAAAAAAAAGTATTAGTTATTATCAGTTAAAAATTCAAGGAATTGTTTTGTTTCATATGTTTTTAAAGTTTTGATATAAGGCTTCTTGCAGAGAGCATTTGCATCCTGAATGTCCTAGTAATGTGAAAGTCTAGTGGATGCAGTTCAGTGCTCAGTCTTCTTACTGAATGAGGTAATCAGTGTATGAAAGTGAACTGGAAAGCAGCAGAGAAAACAAGTGGTTAAAGTGTTATTAATGAATAACAAATTATTCTTGAATCTAGATGGTGTGAATCCAATAGTGAGGAAATCACTGAACTCTTTAGTGAACTGTGCTAATGGCAGAGCAAATTTTAGAAGTATTTAAAATCTCATCCTTTTATACCTGTTCTGTGCACTTCTTCATTATAGCTGAAAATGAGTGACCTGAAAATGAGTGACATGAAAATAGTCGGTTTTGCTGCATGTTTCGGCTCAACTGATTGGTTTCAGCCTAAACCATATGTAGGGCAGACAAGTATTCATAATCTTAAGAAAAGTGCTGAGCTGGCTGGCCTACTTTAGAGCAAAACAGAAATCTGAACAAATAATCACTTGTGATCCTTTCCCGTTGTAAACAGAGATACAAGAAGCGAGACAGTTCTAATTTCCTGGTTCTGACTGTGTTTTAATAAAGACCTACTCTTAATTGTCTCGATTATTGCGGGTAAGCTTTTTGTTGTGTACTGGATGCAATTAATGTACATTTAGATTTATGGTCTTAATATTGTTCTGCATTTATACTATTTTTGAACTTTGCATGAGTGAAGCCAGCCATATGAAAGTCTTTAATTTGAAGCCTCAGAAATAGAAAGTCTTGGGCTGTTTGTGGAAAGAGAAAGCAAAGAATAATAAATGGATTGTGTGGATAAAAATATTTAGAGCTGCTATCTAGTGTCATCTTGGAAAAGAAGCCCAGTTATTATGTTCCTGTATTTAAAGAAAACTAAAACTGCAATCCTTTTTGGTTTCTGTGAATATTTTATTCTAGTTGAGTTTCTTCTCAGGTTCTTGCCACTCTTTAGGAAAACTAAATTGAACATAGAGGTACACTTCATTTATCTGCATGGAAGCTATTAATATTTGTCAACACTGAAAACTGAGGGAAATTTTTACTTATAATTAATAAGATATAGAAACTACTCCTTAGCTTAATCTGAGAGTTTGTGTAGATTGAATTTCATCATCGCCATAAGATTCTGGATATAGAAGGCAAATTATTAGATGTATTTGCATTTGTTTATACTTGGAACATTTCAAACATTAATAACTTGGTGACAAACTTAAGCTTTTCAACTTATCTGTCATCAAGTTTCTTTGGATTATTTCCCATAAAACACAAAGAATCATTCTCCTATTTGGAGATGAGATCTGCAGAGAGAGGACAAGCAGGGCCAGATAGAAAGTGTTCAGTATGTAAGATCCCAGCTGGCATCTGTGCTGTGCTGGCAGGAGATGAGACCCTTTTGGGTCTTGCAAAGAGATAGGGAAATGCTTTCTGGGGGCCCTGGCTGGAGTGTTCCTGTACCTTTCTCCTGGGAGCAGTCCCAGCAAAGGGGCCAGGTGGAGCAGGGGTTGAGTGGAGGCTGAGAACTGTGAGAAGGAGCAGCACTTGGGCCCTGGGAGGGGTGATGTGGGCCACCTGCCTTACTTGGGGTGGGAAGGAGCCTTGCTGCTCTCAGAGGGCCTGGCTGTGAGGAGCTGCTGCTTGAGAGAAGGGTTTTAGGTATGGGAACCTGAAGTGTGGGAACGAGGTTGTTTCTGTGATTTGTCTTTGGTTGCAGTTTGTCAGTTGCTTGCTTTGCTTGTGACAGTCCTGGAAGGTGATTGAAATCCTTGCAGGTGTCTGAGGTAGCGTGTTTTTGGCAGGGGGGGGAGGGGATGGAGTTCTGAACTGCCCCTCACAAGCCTACCCTGCAATTGTAATCTGGTAGCAGAATTTACACCTAAAACAGATGAAACCAAATCCAGACAGTTTCAACAGTGATTTGTCTTTTGAGCTGTGCTCTCAGTTAAGAAAGTCTTCTAGCCAATGTACTTGGTTGTTTGACAAAGTGTTTTGCTCTGTGTAACTGAGGTGAGAGTAAACATGAGGGTCTTTCAGGCCAACCCAGCCCGAATGTGGAAGAGATTTAACAGGCTGCAAGGAGTGCAGATTTTACAGTGTGGTGTGTGTGGGCAGGTGAATTGCATTGTTGGAGTTGTGCTTTGTGAAGAATGTGCTGAGGAGAACAGGGCAGGTTTTGTTACTGCCGGATTTTTAGGTGGAAGAGGAGACAGTATATGGAGTAACTTCCTATCCATTAACATCTAGGAAAGTGGAAAGGAAAATGTGATAAGGACTTTGTTTCTTTGACTGTTCCCTCCCTTTGGTTGAAGTGTTTCTCTGGATGCATGAACTCCAGAATTCCCAAGTGAAGTACAAAGTTCTGTAGGCCCATGAGTGCCCCACTCTGGGGGGTTCCTGATACAAAATGAAGATAGGGATGCTGTTCTGAGGGTCTGCTGCCTTTCACCCCTTCTGTGAGAGGCCCCACTCCTGGCAATGAAGGACAAAAAAGGCTTCTTCTCTGGAGGCTTCACCAGAGTGTCCTCCTCAGGATTTAGAGGCACAGTTTGATTCTTGAGTAAAATTTTGGACATAGGATTGTTAGTCTCTGAAAGGGTTCCCAAGCAGTCCAAAGAGTATTGGGTATCTATGAGGAGACTGGCATGGTAAATAGTCATTTCAGGATCTTCACTGAGAAAGCAAGATGAAAGCAGTAGGTCAGAGCAAGTTACTAGAATGGAGTTGTCTCTGTGTCTTTGGTTCCATAGAAAATGCTGTTGATAATTTTGTCTGGTTTTTTTTTCCTCCTTATTTTGCTCAAGGCTGGTTGAATCTCATGTGTGGAATCATATAGCTTACTATAGTAGAAATCATAATTGCAAATACGATATTTTCTTTTTTTTTTTTATTTTTCTGCTTTCACTGGTTTGTCACCTTATTATGCAACTTGAGGTACAGTATTCTTACAGAATCAATATAACCATTGGAGTATGTTTCTTTTCTTGTCAGAGCAAATTTTTATGAGAGGTACAAGAAAGTCAACCAAGGCTGGAAAGATAGAGCTTCCACTTGAAATCTGAGTGTGGGTTTACACAAACCACAATCCCCCACACCTTATATTACAATTATGATTGAGAAATAACTGCATGAAAACAAAGCTTCCAACATGTGACCTGCTTTTTCTGTAAAGTGCTCTCAGTTATGTCAGGATGAAAGCATATGGTGTCTGGAACAGTTTTCTGCTTCTTGATTGGATTTTTTATGTAACAGGAAGCTTTCCAACTCACTAATGGATTCTATTTTTATTCTTTTTTTTTTTGCTTGCATTGTCATAACATGAAATTTATCACAAACTATTTGTGAAGCCTGAGGTAGGGTGATATTGTGCTTGATACCTTGACCTTTCCTTGATTGAAATGCATAGATGTGTTTGGGTTTGGTAGGGGGAAATGGATAACCTGGGGGGGCTTAGAATATTTTAACACAAAATTAGTTCTGGCCTTCGAGGACAGGGACAGTACTTCCCCCAAAAGGTTATGAGACTATTACAAGTGTGGATTCTGTATTTAAATCCATGAATATTGTTAGTGAGAACAAATTGTGTTTGTTTCTGTATAAAGAAGAAAAAAGAGAAAAAGCTCCTACCTAGTCCAGATGTGTCTGCTACTGCTAAAAATAGAAAAATTATTTCATTTCTTTATACTTCTAACCCAAGTCCTTCTATTTAAGAACAATGTTGCAACTCTATGAAATAAACTGCATTTTGATACATCTTCGAGGTTCCAGTATAAATTTTTCTGTGTGTGGTTGGTTGTTTTTGTCTTTTTTTTTAAATTGTTTTCAAAGCCTTAAGTCCCACCATGGGGCGATGAGTGTGGTGTTGCTCTGGATGCCAGCATTACTTCCCTGTCAGAGATAAGAGAGAGCACTGAAGTAGAACCATGAATGTTTTAATGGAATTTCTTGCAAGCGTGGGAGGCAGGTGGCATGGAACGAGGAGGCATTTGATTGCCATAAAAATTAATAAGTGGGCAGTGGGAGTGGGGATTCTGGGCTGATAAGGATGGTGTCTGGCTTGGTTGTGAGCCAGTGATGATTGGTGAGGAAAGGAAGTGGTGAGATAATTTTGAAAATAAGGGCTAGTTGCTAGTGATGGATGGGATAGAGAAAAAAGAGGGGGATTTTGTGGGAATGGATGAGAAGCTGTTTGTCATAATTTATGTGTCAGGACGCCTGTGCCATCAGAGCATTTCTAATAGGAAAATTGAGTGAAATCTTTAAATGGCTGTGGCATAAGTTATAAATATCTCAGGCATCAGTAGTATTGGCTTCTTTTTGGTGTATGATAAAATTGTGCTGTTTAATGCTGTGGAAGGAAACAAAGTTAACTTTAACTTTACACATTTTGCATTAAATTACTCCCCAAGTAAGTGCAGTCTTCAATTGAGTATACAACTTACTGTCTTCTGTTTCTCTTTGCAACAGTGTTCAAGGCAAAGATTAATTTAGGTAAGTGATTCAGGAGTTGCACGTGTTGGTTTCAGATGATCTCAGAGGTGAGACTTTGTGCAGCTGCTCATTTAGTTATCTCTCAGAATTTGAAAATGGGTTTTTGGTTGGTACCAGTGTTGGTCTGTGCATATCCTCTGAAAATAATGAAATTTGTGATGGCTCCAGAGTACCTAAGAAGGTACCCTAGATTATGCAGCAAAAGCTGAGGTGTTTTTAAGCAACTTGATGCTTTTGGTGCAGGCTGGTGTGGTGCTATGCAGGGTATTAAATGAGGCCTGTAAGCTGCTTTGTGTAATCGTGCTACTGCACTTCATCTGTCAATTGTTGCTTCTCTGCTGGGCTTGGCTATGATGTGGCTTCAGCTCTGCTGGTGCTGGAACTGATCTGAGCTGGTGGTAGCTCAGGGGGCTTTTCCTTGGGTTCCCCTGGGCGTGTGTGTGAACATGAACTCAATTGTGCTTTGTGGAGAGGCTGTTGTTTCAAGGCTTTGGGCTTCAAGCGCTGAAAGAGATGCTCTCTTGCCCTTACAAAAGCTGCTTTGCCTTTTTGTTAAAAACATGGATGAGATAGCACACCTTTCATCATCTATCTCTGGGGCTTAATTTTGCTGTATTCAAAGTTTTATGATGCCATGTAGCCAGTAGCTTTATTCATTTGAGCTCCTGGACTGGACTTGTGTATCATCTATAGGCATGGCTCCGCACTGAAAATCAGACACTGGAAAGAAGGGTGGTTCAGGTTCACAACTTTGTGTTTTCAGTGCCTGGGGATTTTAAAATTTATTTATCAAAAGATATTTATGAAAAAGAAGGAATGAAAGAAATGTAATTCTAAACCCAAAAGCTTGTTCTTTATCGCGCGGTTGCCTCTCAGCTTCAGTATTTGTATACATTATCTTTTTTGCCTTAAATCTATGTGTTATGTGGCTTTACAGCTTTCCTTTTGCATACGGTTAAAATCTGTGTCCAAGATCCTGGCAGGGTTTGATACACAGCCCCTGCAGGAATTCCAGTGCTTGGGCAGTGCAGGAAGGGGTCTATAGCCTGGTGTATGTTCCTGACAGCAGTTCACCTAGTAATAGGACTGAAAAGGAAGTTTTAAGGGCAGCTGCTGACCTCAGTGGTGATACTGATGACTGAAGTTTTTGGAAAAGCAAGTCAGACACCAGAGCACCCGTGTGTGTATATACACATACATTATGTGTTTATATTTTAGATACAGACATATATAGGCACATACACATGCATACCATGGAGTGCAAAACCAAAGGTGTGCCTGAGGCAGCTTCAGGAAGGAGACAAGTGATTTTTTTCCTCTCTGTTTGGAGCGGTGTCTTGTTCTTTCCCAGACCTTGCTTCTTGTTGTCTTTCATTGGTTGTCTTCAATGCTGTCTTCCCTCTTTGTTTTGGAGTTTAGATACTCAAAATGAAACATGTGTCCTATTCCAATTTAACAGTTTGTTTCTTAAAATACATCCATCCTGTGTGCATATTCTGATGAGTTAAGAAACATGTAATGGGAAAGTGTCTGTAGCGATCAGGAAAATACTGAAAGAATTCATTGTAATCAGCTGTGAAACACTTTCAGTCTCAGGCACACCGCTGCTCCTCCCCTCCACCCCTCCACAAGGCACCACTGAAGAGCAACAAGGCATAGATGAAATGTACCTTTGACAAGCACTTAAAAAAATTAGTTTCTTCAACTGGTAATCAATATGGCTTAATTTTTGATGTATGTATAATGTGTGTATATATATATGTACCCACCATGTATGTTGGTATTTGTGGAATTCATTGCTTTAAATTATGCATAGTGTAATACTTGAAATGGCTAGAGGTGATTTTTAATTTTTTTTTTAATATTTTCAGTAGTAATTGTTTTGAGTGCTATCAAAACTATGTGTGGAATGTTGCTTGTGGACTTCATGCAGGGTAGATGTATTAGTGGATCTCAGTTTGAGACAAGTGAAATGATGTTTGCAAAGGAAGACCAGAACCATTCCCAGATTGATTTCTTTGCATTTGCAAATGCAAAGAAATCAATCTGCCACTTTGACCTTGGGTTGCATGCTGCAGTTGAAATAGGTTTTTTCCCCTGAACACTGTTTCAAAAGGCAGTAAGTTAAGATATGACAGTTCAGAGAGAGTAAGACAGTAGAGAGGCAGAATAAGAATTCATTCTTTTGTTGAGATTGTTGCTCAGGTTTATACATCTTGGGCATTTTCTTATAGTGTTGGTGAAGTCCTGTGAAGCATAGTTGGGCTGTCCGATGACTTTGTAGGAGAGCATATTGTAGATGTTGAAAAATGTCATTATTAAAAATAAGGATTTGCACACGTGCTGTAGTCTGGTAGATTGTTCCTGAAAACGAAGTGGAGGGGAGCTCTCTGGTTTGTTGCTCTGCTGTATCAGAAATGATGTATCCGAGTGATGGTTGCTGGATCAAAGCAGTGTATATTATAGGCTTCTGGTTTCTTAGTGTGAACAGGAGCCAGAACCCCAGGAGCTTCCAGGAGCCATTTTGTATCTAACATGTTCCCGTGTGGTTTTCTACCCTGTGTAGTGGTTTATGTCAATGATTTGTGTAACAGGAGCAGGGTGTCTTTATTCTTAATTTTTTTCCTGAATGCTCCCAGGCTGAAGAGAGATATGAAGAAGACCCGTTTTTTTCAGGTCAGTGCCTGGATTAACTTCTTGGCAAAAACTTGTTATGGATCATATACTGCCATCACAGCAAAACAGAGTAAGTCAGGCAGGGTATCTCTAGTTCTGTTTAGGTAAGATCAGTTTCTTCTATGCAAAACAAAGAGAGAATATCTGTGGAGAGGCGGGGGTTGAATGTAATATAATAACCACTTGCCAGAGAGCTACTTGATAGTAGTTAGCTTCTGGGGGAGTTACAGCCACTTAGTGTGTCTCTAAAGAGAACCAGGGTGTGCTCACTGGAAGGATATTGGTGTATCTGTCGGACAACATATATATTTTTGGTGAGTTTTTTGCTTAATCTACCTATTGTAAAAATAGGTGTTAAAATATGAGAGATATGGACTCTAAAGAATATTGCCATAAACAGTTGATGTAGGGTGTAAGCATTTGGGTGTAGGGTCATACTTGCTGTACAGCAGAACTGGCAAAATCTATAGGCATTACTGGCTGAAGGGGAACAAACAATTCAATAAGCACAATAGAGTATTCAATGTCTCTTACAGTTTTTGTAAGGTTCGTGTTCTGTCTTGGCTCTTCAATTCTTAGATTTAGAATTGCTGTGCTAGCTTCACATGCCTTATTATTTTATGTTGAAATAAATAGAAATTGTATTTAAAAAAAAGCAGCCAAATAATTCTGAACCAGTTGATTTTAAAAGAAAATCTTATACTTCAAGGGCTAGCATCTTTTGTTTGGGGAAAATTATCAGTATAGAAGCTCTCTGTATCTTTAACTGAAATGGTTTCTAGTTTATGCTTGATTCTTCTGCTAGGTTAATGTTAATTAGTTTAACATATCACTCATAAAAGATGTCATAGTTGAGTCATTGTGTAGGTAACAAATCTTGCACTGGCTAGCAATGAAGAAATATTACCTCTATTAAAACCCACACTTAAACCGTGGAGTCAGTAAGAGCTCATGACATTTTGCAGTTATCCAGCTTAATGCATTTTAATGCCTTCGGTGGTGTGAGGTTTTTCCTTGGGAGGCTGTGTGGGGGATAAGCAAGTGAGGTAGAGCCTTCAAATTATGCAGTCAGGATAAAGTGTAGCCTGTGCCAAGTGAGAAACCCAGCAGAAATGCTGGCTCAGGCTGGGGTTGGGGCCCGGATTCTGTAATACCAATTTAACCTTAAAAACCCCACAACTGGCCAGTGTTGGGTTACCCAAAGAAAGCATACATCAACAGTGGTAAAAAAGGTCAAATCTGCTTATATTTAGAGCTCAAATAATTAGATATTAACAACACATTTAAGTATGCATGCTTGTAATTACCTAGGTAGTTTCATCCATTTGTGCCCTGAGAGAAGCATTAGAACTGGGCCTGTGGTGGAAAGCAAATTTCAGTCGTGATTATGGAGTGGTTAGTGAGACACTATAATCCTTTATTTCAAAATAATCCCCCAGCCTCTTGGAGGAGGAGATTCTGTGGTGCTGCCAACACAGCAGTGAGCCTGCACTGAGTCCTGTCATCCTCCTCAGCTGGTACAGGTATTCCAGGATATGGGATGGGCAAAGCAAATTAGTCTGATCAAACCTCTAGCCAAAAGCTGCTGCCCATATTTCTTTGTTTGTCTAAACCATCAGCATCTGAATGGCAATGAGCAATTGAGTAAGTATTTGAGGATGTTGTTGCTTCCTCTGCCTGAGGAAGCCTGGGTGAGGAGAAGGTGTTAGATCTTGAAGGTTGGTGGAGTTTGACTGGAACAGCACGGGCAGGCATGGTCAAGAGCTTTGCATCCAAAATACTAATGTAAAAAAGTTTAAAGCTTTACGACCTTGCTAAAGGTCGTAAGCACTTACATGGCACAGGAGCAAGGCCAGTCACTCCAGTATGTGGCAGGGAATGCCTGAAACTTTGGAGGGCAGCTCCAAATTAGTGAACCAGATGTGTTTTCTTGCAAACTGCGTTTGTTTCCCTGTGCAGCAGATCCTGTAGCTTTGTGGCCAGGTAAACATGGTGAGGTTGATCAGAGAAAAGAGGGTTACTGCTACTTGTGAAAGTAAACAGCTAGCATGTTCTAGCATCTCACAGTCTGAACATCAACATAAACTAGGTTATCGCTTTAATATTTTCAGGTGTCCTGCTAAGTTCGGTGTTTCAGATCTGAGAAATGGCTGCTTTGCAGCAGGTGGAGCTGGCAGAAGAACAGGAGTGGTGTTCTTCTACCTCCTTTCAAATTGAAAGGTGTGTCTGAGCTCCTTTGGACTACTTGTATTTCTGTACCTCAGCAGAAGGCCAATCTGGTGATTATTTGTAGTGTGAGGATTCAATGAAATTGTGTAAATAAAAATACGCTGTTCTTTGACATTCTGCTTTACAGCTCATAACACTGGTGTATTTGCTGAGTGCCTCAGCATAGTTAGGTGAAGACATGAGACAACTTTCCCTATGAAGTGACTACAATCTTCAGTATGTCACCCTGACCTTTTAATGAGTTAATCACTCTTGTGTATGCAACTGTGAACATTAGGTTTTCTCTAGCTAAAGGAGACCTCTTTCTATGGAGAGGTTGCTCTTAAGGTGATGTTTTCATGAGACAGTTCTATTTTAGCTTCCTTAGCCATTTGTTCATTCATTTGTTTGCAATTATAAATTCTGGTTACCATGAGAGTTGAAAAATTGCAGCAAATGAGCGACTTCTTTCTGAATTTGCTTCTCACCTTGGATTTGCATTAAGCTTTCAGACTTCCTTTAATTTTAACCATGAAAACTGAATATATTACAGTAATTTTATTAACATCAAAAGGCTTCAAATTGTTCACATGTAGCTCTTAAAATTTATAAAGCAGCAGTTTAAGACTTTGAAATTCTTAACAGATGCTCAGCTGTTTTCTCAGTATTTGAGCTTAAAGCAGAAAGAATTTAACTCAATTATAATAATGTAAACCTTTCCACTTTGCTTTGCATAATTAAATATTTTCATTTACATAGCACAGAAGTTTAACATTCTAAACAGGGTAGATAAGCAGAAGAAAAAGGCAGACAAAGATGCATCTTTAATGTATGCAGAGTAGTAATGCACATGCTGGTAATCTTACTGTGCTTATTAATAATAACTTTAACTAGAAATCCATATGCAAATTCCTGTGAATATGGATTGTATTTAATACGTGGATTTTTTTTTAAATTGTGTGCATCCTTGGAAATACACGGTAAGGTACATTAAAACTGGAGCAGGAATACAGTAACCTTGATATGTTCTACTTCTTGTTTGAAAATATTAATTAGTGGAACAGGTCTGAGGAAAATTAAGGTATCTTTTTATTTATTTGGCTAACTTTTGTGGAGGCAGGAAATGGCTTGAGTGTGCCTATGTGGAAGTCTGTCATCCTATTGGTGTAGGAAAAAGTACACTAGAGGTGGTTATTATTACCACTTTGGATAATTCTGTGTCTCAGATTCACTAGCCTGCTGTCAGAGCAGCATCTCTGTGGTATGATAGGAAGCATCATGTATTTTGGTGGCTATAAAATAGACCCAAGATGTGCAAATAAACGCCTGCACTTCCCTAAGTTACTGCTGTCTGTCAGGTCCAGGTCAGCAGGATGTATCAGGCTGAAAGGGATCTTTGCTGGTTTCGAAGCAATTTAGTGCAACTTCTGTTGGCTAGTTTAATGTCACACTTGAATCTTCTTGAAAGTGGGAGGATCAGTGATGTCCCCTATAATAAAATGAAATAGATTTGATTCTTACGTTTCTGAATTCTCAAACTGTATAACATATTACAGATTATGTCACATAACATGTGGAAAAATATAGTTGTATTAAATAAGAGGAAAAAAGCTTTTTTTTTTTTTTTTGTAATGCCCTTTGTTTGCTTGCTCTTAAACTTCACGATGTGATTGGCTTGCTCTGGTTGAATGTCTTACATCAAAGCAGTTTGGAGGTTTGCTTTTGTTTTATGTTTATTACTCAAAATTTAAGTGCCAGTATATAGGATACATACAATAATTCTATACATTTGATTACAATTAGGAGAAGATGGATTTTTAGAAAAACTGATTACATTAAACACTATTTCCCATGTATTGATCTTAGGGCATATATCAAACCACCAAAAAAAAGTGGAAACCTGAGCAAAAGGGAGAACACCTGTGTGTATGTTTGTGTGTGCCTGCATTGCAGGGTAAGGAGTGGGACAGGGAACCTTAAAAGAAGTTTGTGTGTTTACCTTTGATAGTTTATTTACGTTTTCTCTAGGATTCTTTAGGCAGTGAACTTTGGAAAATTGTTTCAGTTGCACTTACATTTCTGGGGATTTCTGTCAATTGTCTAGGTTTCTTCCATTTGCACGTAGATTTTCTAGTGCAGTATAAAAGCTTTTGTCGTATTTTTTGCTTTATTTGATGGGAATGGAGATAAGAGAGCAGAATGTAGGGGAAAATGAGAATTTAATTTCCAGTGCAGCAAAATTTCATGTCCTAAAGCTGCTTCTGGCAGCCATTCTTTTAATATAATGAGTGGCTGTTTGCTGACTGCAAATCCAATGGTGTAGGTTACTTGCTTAAAGAACAAGTGAAGCTACAAGGATCTCATTAACTTTGATTTTCATGTCATCCCAAAAACTTGTAGCGATATATGTGCTCTTGTTTTCTCTTGCCTCTGATCATTGGGGAGTCCTTAAATGTACTAAAAAGTCTTTGGCACCTCTGAGCACCCTAAAAATAATTTTATTGGTAGGATTTTATTGGTAGAAAGGCAACTGGAGGCTGAGTATGGAATTCTCTTAGTTTTTCATTATTGCTCATTTGGCTTTAGCTGTTGAGTGTTTTGCCAGTTTTCTATTCCTGCTTCATTAGACTTGTGCTGCTTTTCTGAAGGGTTATGAGAAGTTCTCATTATGAAGTAGCTGCTTAGCTCAGGAAATCATAGTATTCTCTAGGTTTATGAGTTGTTTTGTTGTTTAGGAGAAAAAATGGGATTGTTTTGGTTTATTTTGAATACATGTAGTAAATATATTGGAGAGGTGTCAGTATTGTAGTCAGGTGAGGTAAGTTATTTTTGTATATGAGGAGAACACATGTTTCTGTGTTTTTGGTTTCTCAGTTGTGCGTCTTAGGCATGTTACCTTCCAGATTGTTTTCTGTTATCATATTATCTCTGGCTCTGTTTCTGCTCATTTACACCTGGATTTTACCATAGTGGGGCATCTCCTGTGAGATACGGAATCGTTTCAGTATGTGACATCAGGCACTTACCTAGCTTTCTGTGTGTATGAGGTAGGATTTAGATTCTTTTCGTAAAGAATCCTGTGCTGACCTCTATGTAGAAGGTAGGAAAATACCTTTCGTGCTCGTTGGATTTTGTCCACATTTAGCTTATGCTGTGTTGCTTAATTTACTACAGAAGTAGTGTGTTGCTGCTTTACTAAGCCTTTCTCTCTCCCTTAAAGTAATTGTGTGCCCATTTCCCATTTAAAAGCTGAACAAAAAACCTGACGTTCCAAAAATAATAGTGGCATATTAGGCCTGGGGTTCTCTGGAGTGTGGGTAGGTGGAGTTTTCTTGTTTTTGTCCAAAGGTTTAGGGAGTGTCTGTGCGCTTTCCACTTCCCAAGTCATTAGTGATTTGTGGGTGATTGGGTCCAAGTTTAACTATTCGCCTGTAATCTCTGGGGATTAGAATTCCTAGATGTTTTAATACCTGTAACTGTCATTATAAACTGCAGTGAGTAAGCAAGTCCTGATTTATGAGCACTCAATCTTAATGCTTGGGATTTGTTCCAGTAAATTCACACATCTGGGTGAGTGCCCAAGGTTTTCAAGGAATTCTTGTAATTTGCATATTGACCGTTGAGGGCTGGAAAGTAGGACCAGGGTATCATCCACATAAAACAGTTTTTCTGTGGGACCTACTTTAGTATTTTTTAATATCTTTCAGATCATGCACCTGATTATGTTGAAGAGGGGCAGGGGAAGCAGATGTTCTTGCTCTGTTGTTGGTTTTGAGAAGTATGGGTTTTTTTTTTTTTTTGGAATACAGTTTGAAAAACAGACCCCTCCACAGCAGTTTAATCCAATTGAGGGTTGGTCAGTGTATCTCATTTTCCTAAGAACTCTGATGGGATAATCCCAGGTAACCCCATCATAAACTCTTCTTAGCATCTGGCAATACCCCTGATGAGTGCTGTGATACTGCAGGTTGCTTGATTAGTTGCTGGAGGTTATCTGGTCCAGGTCTGGATGCAATAAATCTAACCCAATGTATTTTAATATTTCTGAGTCCAAACTTAAAAAGTGGGTGGTGGTGGGGGGAGCTTTGGCTTGGAGTCTCTCTGTGGTAGGACATAGGCTGCACGCTGGAGGAGTGAAGTATTACCACAGTAGAGGAAGGCCGTGTTAGGAAATGGTTAAAAGTGGACACATCAATCCATGGGATCATGATCCTTGTCATACAGTTGTGATTCATTTGAAACATGCTCAACTGATGGCACTTGCCCCTGGCTGGATGCCAGTGGTCATAGCTGTTTCTTCATGACTGTGAGAAACAGGTATCCTCTCCCTGGGTGCATTGTGGGAGGGGTAAAAACATTTGCTTTGCTTTCAGCATTGCCTAGGGTTTTCCTGTATTGCTTCTGTAGTTGGATCCTTTTTTTCTCTGGATGGAGTGATGCTTCTGAAATGCAGGGCACTGAAATCCCAGGAAGGATCCTCCTTCCTTCTGCACCAGTAGTGTCAATTGGAATGGGAATATCATTTGAGGATCTGTCTCTGTAGAGTATCTCAGATGAGAGTTTTACATCCCTCTCTGAGATTTTTCTTTTTTGCCTGTGTAGTGGGAATTTGCTTTTTTTTACCCCATCAGTTCTGATAATTTTGCTGTAAGAGGTAATACACTAGGGAGGACTGTCTATCATTTTTATGTGGAAACTGTTTAATCATTATACCAGGATTTTTAGTTTCAGTTTGGGTACTTTGGTAAGCTTCAACTTGTGTGCTCTATGATCAGGATTTTTGGATGTTGTGTGTGCTATGTTTCGTTGGTTTGGGTTTTGTTGTTTAGTTAATGTGTTTTTGTTTGGTTGGGCTTGTTTGTTTGTTTTTATGTTTTGGTTAGATTTTTTTTTTGTTTGTTTCCCCCCATTCCTTTCCTTTTCTTATATCACTGTTGGAACTGGAATCCTTGAAGGTCTCTGGTTTACTGTAAATGAAATCCACAAATTTAGTACCTGGGAGAAGCAAACTGTCAATTTCTTACTACCTTTCCCAGTCCTTTGGGTGGGGAAGTTTCAGTGAACATCTGCATTGGCTCAGCATTGCATTGTCTACTTCACTATAATTTTTCCTTGTTATTTGTATCTACACCTAATCTGAAGGTGTGAATATGAAAATGATATTTTGCCTACCTATAAAAGAAAAGATTTTACAGTATTGGTAAGGAGGGGGAAGAAGTCAGGGGCAGGAAAAATGATATTTAATCGAAGTTTTGTCTCCTGGATGGAAAAAGTTACAACAAATGCATTAGAACTTCCTTTTTTGTGGTACGTTCAAGTGCAAGAGTATGCACAGAAACAATGACTATGTAGTTGGTAGCTCAGAGGCTTTATTGTAGCTGGTATAAGTGGTTTGATTCAAGGCTGTTAAGCTCAAGATTCTCACTGAGCTGTTGTGGGCACTTCAGGAAGAGTGTGGGAAAAGGAAGAGTTTGTATTTGCGCTTTCACAGTTTCCAGTGATTTATGGCTTGTAAGTCTTGAGCTTGCCTGAGTGAAAGTGTTTTTGTAGCTATTAATCATCTAAGGATTTTTATTCCCATCACTTTTGGAACCAGTCAGGACTGGTAGTATTCACTGCACCCAGTGGTGCTGAATTCCACAATGGTCTTCATGTGAAGAAATCTAATTTTGTTTGATTTGACCTGCTATGAGCCAGTTCTTCCAATGCCCCTCTGCTGTTACAATAGTAAAGGTAATTGTTTCCTGCTTGCCTCCCTCTGCCAGCAAGGATCTTGGAGAAGCAGAAATGAGTTTTATGTAGGGATACAGCTTTTATTTCTTTTTTTTTTTTTTGTTTTCATATTCCATAGGCATTCCATAAAAATGATAATTAATAACATTTGGTGTTTCCTTTTGGACTAGTACAAAGAATTAAACTATTAAAATAATCTGTTGTTGCCACAAAACTTTGTTCCTTACTGGTAGGACTCGTGGCTCTCTATGTAAATGGAATACTACATGTGCCATATCAACCTCTCACTCCACATTTGTGTTTTGTTGTTTTTTATTCAATTTCACCTATAACTTAAGTGCTGTAGTCACTGAAGATGCTGATAACATTTTTCAGAGGTTAAAGAAACACTCATCAGAATAAAGCCAGAATATAGCCCTTCTGGAGCTGTCTCAGCTGGCGGTGCAGACCAAAGAGGAGCTGGAAGGGCTCATTCCTCTGGGAGTCAGATAGCGAGTACAAGAATCTGCAGAGTAGAGGTAGTCTGTCCTCATCGTTGGCTAAAAATACAGAAACTGTGTTTTATTTTTGTATCTACTATAACTAAATGAAAACAAATTTTACCACTTAGAGACCTTGGTGAAGCAGAGGATTTTAAACAAATCTTCCGATTGTCGAGTCATTACTATTTTGACAAGTAGTTGTAGCAAGAAACTGGTGTGTGTTTTTTTGCATTTTTCCAGCTACATTTTTATTTAAAAAAGGAAAGTTACTTCTCTGACAGCCATACATTTTTGGGTCCTGAGAGTTTCACAGAAAAAGAATGTAAAATATTTCTCCCGATGAAATCCACCTAAATTTTTCATATAGATAAAACATCCTGAGGCTAGAGAAGGAAAGCAACTAGATGCTTCAAGTGCATTTGGAAAGAACTAGTGGTGCTGCCCTAAAACTATGCCAAAGTCAACGAAAATACCTCATTTCTTTGTTAGCTGAGCAAGATGTATAGCTACAGCATATTAAGATGGAGGCTGCTGTCATCATGCCTGCATACGGACTCGACAGACAGGGAAGACTTCAGGGATTAGTGGGAACTGTGATGTAGCAGCTGAACGAAGAGGCCTTAGGAATAGGGAGCATTCCCATGCATATTACAGATATTGGAAGTATTTTTTGTGCCAGCTTTCCGCGTATGGTTTGCAAATTGCATACAGACCCAGTCGATATCTGATAGTTGCAAATGTGTTTTCTATTGATTCCTGGAAAAAAATAAAAAAACCCTAAAAGTCAGTCAGACTGTGTGTTCTCCTCTGTTTAAAAGAAAAACTAAAAATTGCACTTTTGGTTTGGTTATATGTGGGCTTCAACCACTAGAGCTGCTTCAGAGAGGTATACAACAGACAGCCAGACAGGGTACTCCATTCTTTATTACCAATTTAACTATATCCATTCTAGGCAGTATTTCGACTAAAGACATTTGAATTGTGATTTAGATGTTAAGCTTTTTGAAGAAGCAATATGAAAGTGTATTAGGATCGAAAAGGTAACAGGAAGATCAGAGCTCTTCTGAACTGGTTTCAGAGGAATGGTGTGGCCAAAGAAGCCAATAATTATTCTTCTTGCATAACCCAGAACTAAAACACAAACCTTGCCAAAGAACCCATCTCTGTTTTATAGGAAAAAACAGCCCTGTGAGCAAAGCAGGCATGAGTTAGTTAAATGGCTGTTGCTAGAAGTGTTTTTTCCCTGTGGAGATGGTACAGCTGATTATAATGTGTGCAAATTGTCTTGTAAGTTCAGTGAACCTGAGTTTCAGGAACTGTGGATTTAAATATGTAATGTTTAGACTTCAGTAGCTATGTCTAATAGGTTAGTGCATCTATGTAAAAATTAAGAAGTACCTTTTAAAAAGAATGTGGAATCAGATTGATCTTGTATTAGCCATGTTAAATTATTGAACAGTATCAACAGGGCATGGGCCATCACCTGCTGGCACTTTCTTCAAGAAGTGGCAGAAGAAACTCTGTCTGCACTGTTGGAAACTGATTTCAGTCACCAGGGGCTTGTAGATGTGTAAAGAGAAATGTAAGGCAAAACTGAAATCCTGTTCTTGGGTGTTTCCACTGCATTATGAAATTTATACTTTGCTTGGCTATAAATGGAAACTGTGGTTTCCAAGATGCAACACAGGGGATCTTTTAAGACTCTCTTGTTAATTGTGTGTGTCAGTTTAGGAAAATAGGCATCATGTCTCCATACCCTAAACAGCAGGAAAGAAAGAGCAATCACTTGATCCAGTTATTTTGCCCACGGAGGCCTTGGGGAGTAGCTGTAACAAATTAGGAAAGAAAAAGACAGTGCTGGTGGATTTCTGTTGTGCAGTACCAGTGATGGTGATTTCCTGTAGGAGATTCAGGCGT
Organism: Corvus brachyrhynchos; assembly: GCF_000691975.1. Classification (NCBI taxonomy): domain Eukaryota; kingdom Metazoa; phylum Chordata; class Aves; order Passeriformes; family Corvidae; genus Corvus; species Corvus brachyrhynchos. The sequence continues at coordinate 4,624,275 of NW_008237353.1, forward strand.
CTGTTTATTGCACGTTGCACTTCAAAACCAAACATTGGTTATCCGGTTATAAGTGCTGGAAGTTGTCTGTCAGTGATGATGGCTGAGTAGTGTGTGTTTGCCTTGAGAAGAGTGATGCAGGGAACTATACCGACTTTGGCATGAACTTCTCAGAATTAGTTCTATTTTGCAGTTTTGAGATTAGCATGCCTGGTATTTACTTCCTGTCAAGCAGGTTTTTGAATGGCCAACCCTTTGTGCTCTGTAGGGCAGCCTTTATTTTGAGTGAATGAGTTTGCAATTCCCCAACAGACATCAACCCCTGGTGCACCTGCTTTGCAAATTCCACGAGCCCAGTTTACTTGGTGTGAGCTGCAAAACTGTGCTTATTTGTAAATAAATGTGTAAAAAAATGAGTTCCAGGAATCATTTGCACAGGTATTTAGTTTCTAATGTTTTTCTTCATTCTTCAGTAGCTGGTATGCTCAGGTAGAAATGGGCAGAACTCATCAAGGGGAGCAAAATTTCTCTGGGTTATGTTAGGCTGGGGTTTGGTAGCTAGGAAAATGAGTCTGTTTAGAGATAATGGATTTTAGAAGAATACAGCTTACCTATGTTTATTGTGCCACCTCTTTTTTCTTTTTTTTTTCCCCCCCTCTCTGATGATTCCAAAACAGAAGACGAAGTTCCAAACACGTGGCCCTTTTCCCACAGTGCTTGGCTCCAAGTGCAAATGGTATCCTTCAGGCTGTGTTGGGGGGCCTGCCTGAGAGAAGTGGCTGCTTTCAAAATTCTTGTTAGGGAAAAGTGATGGATGGCTTTGTTGCAAGCTGCCCTCTCCCGTTCAGGGTGAGCCTGGGAAGGACAGGGCTTCTGAGAAGTTGTCAGCGCTTGATAGCTGTGTGCTGGATCACTGGAGCAATGCTGAAAGGAGAAAATGGGAATAATCCAGAGACCTGCCTATTCAAACAGTACCTGCTAAGCGTGCTGAAATGCAGGTAGAACCAAGCATGTCTGATGAATCATGTCTTGTCCGTGGTATCAAAGGGGAGTTGAATATTGCATAGCTATCAGATTTATTAAGAGCTCTTTCCTTCTTCAGTGAATATTAAAGAATGATACCTCTTGTGTTGAAAAAAGGATAATCTGTTGATAACAGTCTTTTTGAATTCAAAGATATCAGGACTGCATTTTGAAAGGTGGTGCTTCCTAAGAAGCAGATCAGTTGAAAGAATAGCATTTTTTTCTAATTTCTCTTCAGTGAAGAAATGCTGATATAGTTGAGTGTTTTTTTAAAAAAAAAATTATTGGGAGAATTATAATTAATTTCACTGTCCAGTTAAAAGTACCCTGTGAACCTTTGTGTGAGCATTTTAAAAAATCAAAAAAATTATGCACTTTTAAAGGAGTCCTAATCAGAAGTTTATTTTTGATAGTAGTACCATACTGTGTGACTGGTGTGCTTAACACATGCATCAATGTAGTATCCCAGTAAGTGATCATACCTTCATCACTAACTCTGTCTTTTTGTATTCACACAGTGCTTTATTTTTCAACTTTACAGTTAATGCTTAAATAATCTAGTAGGGTATTTCTGCTTGTCATTCCTTTCCCTTGTCTAAGAAGAACAATATACTTTGCAAGCAAACCCATTTAAATTGAAATGAAGTCTGTCCTCTGTTTCCAGCATTAGTCTGTATCTAGGTGGAACCTTTACATGTTGACATGTGTCTGAGATTAGAAATTGTGACATGGTATAATTAAGTTTACATCTCTACAGCTGGATCTGGCACTTGAAACTGGGATCTTTCTTTGCTATGTATTGAGGATAAAATAGATCCTCTGGTATATAACTCAGGCAAAAAAATGTATTTCTGGAGAAATTAGAAACATATTCATTTACTTCAGCTAAAAATGATGTAATTTTAAATAAAGGCCATCAGAGCTGTTTAGAAGATAAGACAGACTTCTGGTTCCAAGTGCTGTCTAACAAACTTACCTAGCTCAAAGTAAAAAACAGCTTCTAAATGCAGTAGTCTTAATTTATTGTCTGTTCTTGTGCAATGGAAAAAAATCCTCTCTAGAAGGTGACAAAATGTTTTAGTTTAGCATTTGAAGGAGGAATTAGTTCTTTTCTTAAAAACATCTGTCCTTTCATATATTTTCCACATGCCACAGTGCTGTCACCTCCTGCTCTGCCATAAATGGAGGAGCCTTTTTTATTTTAGAAGCACAGTGTGATGATTTGAGCTGTGGTACAACTGGAGGATCTCCTACCTGCTTTTAAACCAGTTTAGATCGGTGCTGGTGAAGGAGAGGAGAGAGAGAGCCAGGCTGCTGCAGGAGGCTGTGGGGTGCACTCGAGGGCTGTCCCCCTGGGGGGCACGGGACTCCTTAAAGCTGCTGCTGCCCTCCAGGCTGGCCTGTGCCAGGCTCTGCTCTGCTCTATGGTGGGAGTGGGGCCAGGAGGAGTTGTCAGCTTTTTGTGTGGCCTCTGCACTGTCCTTGACCGCTGTACTGTGTCCCACTGCACGTGATGAGTTTAGCGAGAGGCTCGGCTGGGGGAGATTAAAGATGGGCTGCTGCCTGTGCCTGTGTGGACCGGAGAAGAGTAGATCCCAGTTCCTCATCATCTGAAACATGAGCTGTAGGACCTAGGAAACGAGTGTGCTTCTCGTTTCGTTGATCTGGTGATTTTTATTTGTGCAGACCTTGAAATGCAAATCCTGCAGAGAGCACATGAAACCTTCCCTTGTTCCCGTCCAGCTTGCTGGCCACAGGCCTTTGGAGTTTGTTCTGTGATGGAGTAACAGAGAGCCTGGCTTTACCATGTCTGCAGACAAATAAGGACACTTAGAGATCGTATAATGCCTGTAGTGCAAATGGTTGCAGTGGAGGATTGCGGTGCTATGAGTGGAGTCAAGATATTAAATGTGTTTGTGCTGTCATGGAGATGTGGGTGGAGTGGCTTATCTCTTTTGGCTTCACCTTGTGTAGCATGCAATACAGCTACTCTGTGTTTTTGTTACTTACATGAGCTTTGTGTTTGACCAGTTTTGCTTTGTCAGTACAAAACCAGAGAAATGACAGTGTTGTTTCAATTGCTGCCACTTTGGGAAAATATTTCTGTGTTTAAAAAGCAAAAAGGCTTAATTGGTGTAAGGGTAGGAATAAATGTTATGCAGAGAAACAGGATGAGGATTTGTTGGTTCCAAGGTTTGGGTGATTTTTGTACATAATGGTTGGGTAGGCTTCATTTCTTCCTGTTTCTTTTAAATGACCAAATGCACTAATAAAATCACAACAGTTGATCCTATGAACAAGGAAATAAATGCTGTAAAATCAGTACTTACACTTTTATTTAGAGAGAAAAGCAAAATTTATTATTTGCAAAGGCCTCTTTCTGAAAGACTTAGGTTGATGAAAGTATTTTTATTTTGAAAAAGCACGTAGCAGTTCAGTATTTTCTTGAAATGACATGGAGCTTAAAACTGACAGGAGAGTGAGGCATGAGTTTATTTAGGCTTGAGGAAATTACTGTAAGTTAAAAAATAAATTCAAATTTTCTGTTGAACTTGGAGAGAAAAATCAGCTCACTTAGTGGTGGGAGGCTGCTGGATTTATGCCTGAGGTGTGAGCATTTGACAAAGCCAGCCTGGTCATATAGAGGAAATATTTTCTTTCCATTTAGTTCAGTAGAGTAGCTATTCCATTCAAAATTAAAAGCAAATTGGAAGAGAAGACAGGAGAGCTTCTTTTCCATCTTCTGGCATAAGACAGCAGTGGGTGTAGTAGGTGAGGATGTAGTAATTCTAAACATTGCAGTGCATGGTCACCAACAGAGTCAATCACATTGATTAAATATAAATAGAATTTATGGCAAAGTGCTGGAGCTAATGCAAGGATAGCAGTTAATTTCAAATGAAAAGGTCTTGAAGATCACCAACACAGGATTTCTTTCTCTTAAGGAAAATAACTAAGCATACATAAAAAGCAAGTTTGAATTTTTTTTTTTTAATTGACACAAATGGTGATTTAAACTGTTGTTTTAAGTTCCTTCATTTAAATAATGTGATGAAGGTAAGAGTCTGTGAAGGGTATTTCCTTTTTATTAATTTTTATTTTTATTAGTATTAAAAAAAAAAAGACAGTGGGCCATACATAAGCACTATTTCTTCCATTGTCTCCAGCTGCATTTTATCATCTTCCCCTTAGAGACCTGTTTCAGTGAGTCCAGAAATGAAAATTGTATCTATATTTTGAAATTTCTTGTGGAAGCTTGTGAACTTAGTGGCATTAATGATAGGTTAGGAATAAAGGATCTGTACAAATATTTGAAGCTATAAACTAATTTCTTTCTCTCTGGCATCCAAGTTTTCATCTGTGGCATGAATGCTTTCTGTGGGTGTGTTTTTCCTTCACTTGAACTTTGTCAATCAAAAGCTTTCTTTTTGCTTAGCAGCAATTTATCTATGTTTTTCAAGTAATGATATGTTTTCTTTTGAATGGCTCTTTAATTTTTCATAGTTCAAGAGCAGAAACAGTAAGCAGAAGGCAGCAGTTTATAATAAAACATTTAGAACCTTTTTTTAAATAGAGCATTTAAAAACTGGTTTCTTCCAGCAAAACCTCTAGATAGTATTTTTTTGTTTCCATCATCTGCTTTGCTCTCTTTTTCTTTCCTTCAAAACACAAAAGGTGAAACAAAATCACACACACACACACTCCCCTTTTCTGATTCCAAACAAAAAGAGAACCTGTACATCTTTGTTTTGGAATTTGTTGCCCTGGTGCATGCTGGTAGACCTGTCCATGAAGTTAAGTGTCAAGAACCTACTTTTAACAAAATATTTAAATGCGTGGTTACATTTAGTCCTACTAAGGCCAATACTGAGGTCTAGATTTTGTTCTGAACAGAAAGTACTTACTGAGTTGGGGTATGAGATGTAAAGTGTCTGGCATTTGTCATGGATGATAGACGTGTGTGTGCACTGTCTAGAAATTGTATTTCTAATGCTCTACTAATTGCAAATGTGATTCTCACAGTTTGGTGTGTATTTAGCTATTCTGCACTCTCCAAAGAAGAAAATGGTAGTAATTCAAAAGAGAAAATACGGAAAATAATATTGTTTTGAATGGACATAGCAATAAGTTTGAAGGCTTGTAAACCTAACTTTGTTAGTAACCAGTCATATTCTTATGTGTGAGTCTAGATACTGTTAAAATGTTTCAATGATGTAATGATAAAAATATTTGTTGATGGCAAGTCAAACCAAAAACTTCAAGTTGCTTTTTAGGTATCAAACTGTTCCTCGGTAGATTTTTTTCCTTTATCACAAAGAAAAAGTGAAAACCAGATTAGGTGTTATGAAGCACACGATAATCTACTGAGCAATCCTGCTCCTTACATCTCTGTTATATGGGAGTGGCCTGTGCTCAATATGGATTCAAAATGCAGTGTAGAGCTGTACCCAGAGCCTGTGCTTTCTGCGTGGGAAGAGTTTCCCTCTCTGTGTTACCCATGAGGATGACTGTATTTCATAGTTTCTAGTTGTTGCTTTGGGCTCTTGGCAAAGTATCAAGGTAGCTTCTGCTGGTATAATGTTTGGAAGTGTCTCTCTTGCAAGAAAATATTTTGGCACTTTATTCTGTGTGGTTTGGTCCAGCAGAAGAGCGTGTGGGATGTGTAGTCTTCTAATGGAAGTGCTGTAGGAGTATTTATTTTAATCAATTTTTAAACATGCATCATGGCATGGCTAAAAATACCTGCTTACTTCAGTAGAGTGAAGAACAGCACTGTAAATACAAACGTAGGTGGTGTGAATGGCTGAGAGCTGGGTAACATTCACTGTAGGCTCCTTGGGGCTGTTGTTTGAGAAAGAAAGGAACTCATATGTGGATGGCAGGCCATAGAATTTATTTTTTATTTATATGTTTATAAATAGCTGGATGTGGCATATAAAACGATAAGGAACCAACACTGTGTTTTATTTGTTATGTTGGATAAGGTCAGGAGCAGGAACTGTTCAGACCTGACTCATTCTGTTTCGCTGCGCTGAATCTGAGGAAACTACAAAGGCAGTTTTAAAACATGTGGCTACAAATAACTTGTCAGTGTTTGGTGATGCAGAGTCCACATAAATCTCTACATCTGGAATGTGTGAACCCACGAGTATCTCCTGTTAATTATCCTGTTTGACATTTCCAAAGCTAAAGAAGAGAGATGGTTAGTTATGAATCATATCTTGCCACGCTGAAATGCCAAGCTTCATTTTACTGCGATAGAGATTAAGGCCAACAGAGTCGTAACCAGTCTCAGCATCACAGTTTTTGCTACTGTCAAACTGCTGATGCTGCATTTGCTTAATATAAATGAACCTTTGTACCTCTATAAAGTGCTTTATACCTAGGAAAAATTTAGGCCTTATTAAAAGGTTAATCTTGACAAATTATTGTAAATTATCTCCTGTCTGTGTGCTGCAGGTGCAGTGAAAATAATTCTGTGCTGCGCAGGCCAGTGACTGTTCCAGTGGATTGGAGAGCGTTGCTGTAGGTGCCAGCAGCACTGGAGTTATTGTCAGGACCAGCCAGGGGTTCATTTCACAGCACTTTTGATGCATCAGGTCTTGGAGTTCCAGTTCTGCATGAGGCTAACAAGCCTCATTTCTGCTGCTCAGCATTTTGGATGGACTACGTACCAGCCTTGTTTCAGCGAAGTGTAGAAAATGAATGCTTAAATAACATCAGAATTCAGAGCGTGAAAATGCTTTGATGGATCAGGGCCTCAAGTTGAGTGTGGTTTTTTTGTTGGTTTGTTTGGTTTTCTTCGATGGATCAGGGCCTCAAGTTGTGTGGTTTTTTTGTTGGTTTGTTTGGTTTTCTTTTCTTGTAGGATAGCATCCTCTTTCTCTCTGGACTGCTGCATTCTTAATCCAACTATTAATGCAGTGTGGGGGAAAAAAGTAGCCTCTGAAGCAGTGAGTGCTGGGTAGTCCTTCACCATCACAAAACCAGTCCAGATTCAGGCATTTGAGCACTATGTGCTTAGCCATCCTCAAAGCTCAGATTTAAGGAAGTTCATGAACTCCAATACCTGTCACTTCCTTTCATTTCTGTTTTGACTGAGAAATATGAAGAAGTCTAACTTAAAACTGTATTTTTAATCACATTGCAAAGTCATGCAAGGGTGCAGGCTTGTGCCTGTAAAAATTGCATCTGCATCAACATTTTGTAATTTCTATTACAACATACAGAATAAAGGATTTATATGAGTATGTGATGGGATCCTACATAATGTGATAAATTTCTGAAAATGGAGGGGGGGATGTGTGTGTGTTTATGGTAGTTGCCTTGTAGCTGTAGGGGCACACAATCCTTCTGAACAGGATGCTGTGCTTCCTCCAGGTCATGTAAGCAGCTGCCAGGCCCTTGGGCAACACAATGGGTTAACAAGTGAAGTAACTTCCACCTCAGCACTGTCCTGTGTCTTATGCTGATAAGCATTAAATAACCCTGACACAAGGATACCCTCTCAAAAATGTTACAACACAGGATTTTCTGGTGATGTTTGTTAATAACGCCTTTGGCAAGTGTGAGACCTGCTTGTTATATAGCTTGGAAATGCAGGTGTTCACTGTCTCAGAACTACCCTTCCCTTTTTTTTCCCCCTCTTTCTGAGGCAAGAAAGATGCGTGTAAGAGGTGTGATGTGTTTTGACAAAAGCTTTGTTTTAATGTCATGGAGCCAATAAGACCCGGAGGGTGCCCAGGAGATGTCTTTAAATCTGAACCACACAAACTGAGCTGTGGCTTCAGTTTTCCTCTGAAATGGGTCTTTTCGAAGCAAATGCTGGATTCACTGCTCTTTCACTGCAAAAACAGTCAAGGCCTCATTTCCCACCTTCCTGGAGAGTGCCTCATCCGCCCACTCCCATAGTCTGTTGTTGCGGGGGTGTCATTTTGCTGAGAGAGTTTCAGTCTGCAGAAGGGAGAGGGAAAGGGAGCCCCTACCGTGGTGCAGGCCTGCATTCCCTGGGCCAGCTATCGTCAACTCTTCCTCTCCAGCAAGCCTCTCTTTCTCTTTCTCTCTCTCTCTCTATTTCTTTCTTATAGAACAACTGTTCCAGGATTTTGCTCCCTGCCAGTGTGGCTGGTGATATCTCCCTTCTCTTTTGCAGTGCCTTATTTTCCCACTTTCCTTTTGATTGAAGTTCTCTCCTTAGCCTCTTATTGTATCTACCCAATTCCATAAATTCTTTTTCTGAATTCCTATTCCTTCCCCACAAAAAGCCCCTTATTGTCAGAGGGGAATGCGTTTTTGCCTGACCTCTGGACAGCTGTTCTATTCAAAACCTCTCCCCCAGAGTAAGAGGAATCCCACAATTCATTGCTTTTTTTCTTTGCCATGGTAAAAGCTAAAAGAATGTTTAACAAAGACCTACAATTGGTGATGGGGGTGGGAAATGGGAGTGTAACTTAATAGTTTCAGAAAACTGATGAATAATATAAGCCTTTAAAGAACCTTTTTGAAAGCGTTATCCCTGTTCATAAGCAGCTGGTAAAGCAATAAACTGGCAGGATTTGTTACAAATATCTTATTTGGACCTCAGTGGCAAGTCATATATTTTAATTATTTAATATTTCAAAGATTTAATTTTTTTTTTTCAGTGCAGGGTGGCATGAAATTAAAGCACATATTACATGTTGTGGGTTGATAACGACTAGGCGAATGATGGATTGTATTGCGTTTTGGAGATTTTGGAGCCAGAAATGTCATGCAAATGCAAATTGAGGACGACACATTTATAAAATGGGGTTGCGTTGATCCCCTAAAGCCATTATGTTTTCTTTTAAGGATGTGTACATGTTTGATTAACACTATTTTGGTCATGGGAAGCATTTGTGGTATGGATTTGGATCCTAGTCTGAACAGATTTGTTACAGAGTGCTTTGCTGAAATTGGTGTTTTAAAGGAATGCAATCGAGTTAAAATCACAGTTTTTTGTGTTGGTTTAAATGTTAAAAACCATTTTGACTTCCTCTCACTTGTAGCGTAATGTTATCTCAAAGCCAGATGAGAAATAAAATGCTCTGTTCTAAATCTTTTGCTAGTTGAACGGGCACCTTTGACAGCCTTTCCTACACAGTGGGTCCTGCTGTGTTCTCACAGTGGTCACTTTCTTTTTTTGTCTGAGAGGCCTTTTTGTGGGGGTGGGACCCTGGTGACAAATGCTTCTGGTTTTGGATGCATTTAATTTCAAGTGCAAGCTTGCACTGTTGCAGCTTTGCGTGTCAAGCCGTGTGGGGGGCTGAGACTGCCATTTTGAAATGCTGGTGCTTCTCTTCTCACAGTGGCTGCATTTCCATCCCTCTGCAGTGCTACATGCACATACAAACACACCTTTGCTTCTCGGGAGGCTCTTGGAGCGTTGTAACTGCCTGATCCCTTGCTCCCTGCCATGTGCATCTGAAGGCCCTTCTACATTTTAGGAGATATTTCTCACTGTTTTAGGAGATATTTCTCACCGTTGCACATGCACCCAGAGTATCTGGGTCTTGCACAGGCGCCTGGCCCAAGCCTTTTGGCTGTGCTTTAATACCATTGATTGCCTGTCCAAAGGAGTCACTGCGCTGCACTGCTACAGCCCTTTGCTTCCCAAAGGGCGGGCGGGTGGACAAAGGATCCCCCCAGCGAGCCTGGGATTGACTAGACCCGGCCATATGCATATGAATGGGGCTGTACATCTGCACTTGCTCCAACCGTTACTCCATTGTCACCGCTTCGTAATGAAGAGTCCCTGGGTATTCATTAAAAAAAGTGCATGGCTTCATAAACATCTCTGGTGCAGAGTTCTTGGCCGTGGCTGTTGCCGTGGTTTCAACGATACAAGAAGAATAATTTTTATTTAATATTAGTTACTATTAAAAAACTATTTATTTAATAATTAAATTTTTAATTACTAGTATTTATTTAATAACTAGTTAACATATAGAAAAGCTATATGCCAGCATGGAGAGAGTCACACAAAATATTCATTGTGAAGTTATGCATTCTCAGAACTGTCCTCTGGTGTTGTGGTGGTGAAGATTTTTTCACCGGTGATGAAGCAAGCATTTCAATGAAAGCCCGGCTTTTCTCGTCACGAGTTCAATTTGTTGCGCTGATCTCTGGTGTATTTGCAGGTACATGGCTCCCATCACCTAATTTCTTTGAGCAAGCTTGTTCAGCAATTCTGCAAATCCAGTCCAAGGTATAATTTGTGTTTTCATGTTGCAAGGTAGCGTGAGGAAGCCTGTTTATGCCGCTAAGGTTTGAGTTCCATTCTGCGGTGGAGCCTTGCATTGTGTCTAACACCAGCAGCCCCTGCCTGGGGACTGAGAAGGAGCTTTGTGAAAGATAACAGTAGGCTACCAGATGCATTCAAAGCCAGAGCTGCCGAGCATTACCCCATCTGCTTTGAGAAGAGCAGCAGGGGTTTTTAATGCCCACATATTCATTATATAGAGGGAGTGGCTACATGCTTAATACAGGTCCTCATTAATTTTGTGTAGCCCACTAGAGTTCTCTAGTATAAGTATGAAGAAATGAAAGTCATAATGATCTCTTCTGTTCCTTTGGCTTGCATCTGCTCCACAGGACCCTCACCAGGGTTTTCTGTCAGTTGGTTTTTTTTTTTTTTTTCCCCTTTTAGGCTGTAATAGGAAGCTTTTAGGAACCCTATGAATGTTACCCTACCTATGCAACAGGGACGTGCATGTCAGGCAGGGGACTGGAGGCAGCAGGCAATTTGGTGAAATTATATTCTTTCTGTGCTGCTTGAGAGTGCCTGGCCAGCTGGTGCCAGGTGGCCTGCTGCTGGAGTAGCAGGGGATGTGAAAAATAAGGCCTGGCTTTCAATGGCAAGTATCTATCCTCCTGGGCTTGCAGTCTCTGCAGGGCAGCTGTCTCCTCTCCAGTGAGTGCCAGATTTGCATGGTTTGAGTTCCGAGTAGTCTTGCAGGGATTTGGAAAAATGTGTGACCATCCCCCAGAGACGTGATAGCAGCCTCTGACATGCAAATGTAAATCTCACCATCTCATTTTCTGATTGGTGCCAAGGTCTTTCAGGTCCCAGCATGTAGGCACTGGTTGTGCTGTAGTGTGGCATTCACGTGCTTATGGTGTTAGTCACTTCCAGAGTCACTGTAGTGAAAGAAACAGCCACAGAGCTGATGCAAGAAGAGATGCTCTTGTTAATTTTCTAACATTACAAATAGTAGTGAGATAGTGAAACATAGCAAGAGACACTTTTCCATCTTTCCCCGTCTTTAAAAACTGAGGTTTTCCTTTTTTTTTCCCCCTATGATTCAGAATTTCAGGATATATCTCAAATATTGATTTAAAGTCCTAAATAATTTGTGTGATAGCTGGAGATCTTACAGCTCTTTATCACAGATTTTTTTTTTTGTCTGTGCTCAGTGCATGTTGAGATTGTCACTGGGGCACTAAAATTAAGTCTGCTGAAAGAGCTGGAGTTTTGAAGCCTTCGGGTAGGACACAAGAATCAGGTTGTGAATTCCTTGTTTCATCTTTATTCCTGACCTCTAACAGCAACTGAGGAGGAGGAGGAGGGGTGTGCTGGCTGCCAGAGCTCACAGGTCCAAGACCCATTCAATGCTTCCCTGTAGATGCTCACCTGCTCTTGCTTCTCACTGCTTGGATGTGTGCTGACAGAGATACCAATGTTGCAAACCCCAGGTGTTAAAGAGTTCTTGACTTCTTTTTATCTCCCACTTTGGATACTAGTACCTGCAGAAGGAAAGCTATTTTTCTAGTGGCATGCCTACTGGCATGTGCTCATTGTAGGGGAAAAAATTTAGATTGCCAGCTTTTAAAGTGTGGTACTGAATAAACAAAGTTGGGTCTATGTTCTACTACTTCAAAATTCTTTTAATGTCCTGTAAGGTGAATAAATATAAAATACAGGCAATTATTTTCTATCCTAGCTCATAGCATTACAAATTAAATGAATACGTCGAGGGTGAAAAGTGGTGAGGGTGGCAAGGGCATTCGTTCTCTTCTGCTGTCTCAGCTACACAGATGGCAGTCCTTGGGCAGGAATGGAATGGGAGAGGACGGTGTCCTACCCCCTGGCAGAAAACTGCTGCAGCTTCCCTGTCAAAGCCCTCATTTACTGCTGTAAACCTCGTCCTCTCCCCTCGTTTATAGGGAGAGACAAGCTTTCAGGCTTTGTCTGCTGAATGATCCAACTGACTGTTTTAGTAAGACAACTTATGTGAGTAGTGCTGCTTGTCTGCAGATGGCACAAAATATATGATGAAAGTAAGAGAGAGAAAAAACTCCGGGAAATGGCACGAGTTGAGGTCTATTTGCACATAAGTAGTGTGCAAAGGTATTAAAGAAAATTGCACTGAAGCAAGTTTAAAGTGCTAGGCGGATGATGCAGGCTGTGATCTTTATCAGCCTTTATCAGGGACTAACCTAAAAATTAGGCATAGTATAAGCTTACCCTAAGGTAAGCCTTTTGATTTCTGTGCATACTGTGGAATGGGTATTTACATTTTGTTGTTCCCTTGTTATTCTTATTTACATTTATGTTCCCTTCTTTTGTGAATATAGGTCACAACCATAGACTATTTTACAGTGCTTTTAATCATGAAAAATTCATGACAAACCTTGAGAAGACTGTCTCCCTGTATAAGTAAGTGCTACTGGTAATAAGTAAAAAAAGATACTTCAATGCCTTTTGTCCCTTTATGTTGAGGGGGGGAATAGAACATCAGATGGATTTTATAAGATCTTTATTGTGTCTGATGTCTGTAAATCTATGATGCTGGTTGGCTGGAGTGCAAGTCAGTCCATTAAAGAAATGTCAAGTGTAATTTTGGAAGAGATATGTTTTAAGACAATACATGCATAAAAAATAGCATAAGGAATTTGCCTCTGGGTTGCTGTGAGGGTGACACATTAATTGTCACAGATGAAGAGGTAGACCTCCCTTGGAGCTCGTGATTTTGCTGTTCATGATTTATGAGTCTTGCCACTCATTAGAGGGGGACACATGTGCTATTCTCATAGCATTCAAAAGATGGTCTTTCTTACCTTAATCTGTTAGCAACGAAATTGTAAATTTCTAAGATCTATCAGTGCCTTAATATTACTTCTTCCAGCTGTGCTTTCATTTGGTTTTTAATTGAGAAGCAAGTGCAACTGGGTTTTTAGTTCTCTCTTTTTTTTTTTTCCCTTGTAAGAACCGTTGCTTTTAAAAATAAATATTGATTTTTCCCCCCCCTTTCTGTCAGGATGTACTGAAATGCAGACAGTTAAACCAGTGGTTCTTGTATAGTACATAATAAATCATATCTTGTCTATTTTTTTTCCTTTATACTTCCTGTTCAGTTTGTTCAATTCAGCTTGGTGGTGAGATCAGCTAGATGATGCTGTTGTAGCAGAAGCAAGACACTGATGCTGTGGCAAGTACTCCCCCTCCCCCACAAGCGTTTATTGCAGCTCAGGTCATTTCTCTGCCAGTACTCATCTTGGTCTGCGCTCTTTTTTTTTTTTGTTGTTATTATTTCTTTTTTTTTTTTCCCATGCACAAGCATGCTTTGCTTATTAGGTGAGAAATGCTGCTCTTGTCCTGAAAGTGATGGTGGCCCTCACCTGTGAGTTTAACTACAGGAAGAACAAGAGATGTTGTACAAGGAAAAGAAATGAAAGTCTTTCACATGGCCCTTCTCTCTTAAGCTTCGACAAAGACTGCCTGGAGATGTTTCCCCGCCTCCTGTAGGCATTTCTGTTCAAATTTTACCATTATGGTAGAATGCATTGATTTTAGATCTGTAGGGGCATGAAGATAAAAAACATAAGCATGAGAATACAGTGCCCAGGCATGTCTTTGTTTATTGTGCTGCCTCCAAAATAAAACTTGAAGCTTTTCTTGTTGCTGTAAGACGTTCTTGTTTAGTAATGTGCTGAATAGGATCTCATATGGTTTTTCACTCATAAGGTCGGCTGTGATTGAAATGCTTTTATTGATATACACAAATTTTTTTCGCTACATAAAAAGACTAGGAGTCAAGTAAGATTGTGATAGTTTTTCAGAAATTACCAATCACTAAAAGACATGTCATATTAACTTTGTTCCTTCTGAAGGCACTGAAGTGCATTTGAAATATCCTTCTGTATCATATGTTGATTTTTGTATACTGAAAGACAATCGAAGTCATCTGCTTCAGGAATAGAGTCTACATGGTAAGATCTTTATTCCAAAAATAATCCCATGGATTCTAGGTACCGTCACGTGGTTTTTATGGTGGTCTCATGTCACTACCAAAGTGAGAGCATCTCTGTGCTTGTATGGCTGTGCACTTGGGAATTACCTCATGAATGTTATGTCCAGTTGAATTGCCCTCTGGAAGGGAGTGGGTAAGGTGCCACAGGCTGCATATTCATCTTGGGGCTCAAACTTGCCCCAGAAAAGTCTGCCTTTTGCCTGTTTGTTAGTGATTTATTCCGTCTCTTCAATAGCCTTAATGTTGCTTGAGTGTTTGTAGGAGTTTGTGTATATTTATTTAATGTCTTACTTGTGTTAGCTTCTCACGTCTTTGCCAGAGTCAAAAAAGGAGTGGTGCAACTTTTCATCAGTAATGCCTTCAAATAGTCAATATAAAAGCCACCAGACTACAAGAATATTTCATGGTTTTGAGACAGTACCTGGGATTCAAACTTGCATCGTCTGTGTGTTATTTCCAGGAGAGATTTATTTTTAATTTGCATGTCAGTCTTCTGAAACAGAACACCCATAACAGTGTTTTTGTGCCTGTATGTGTGGAGAGGAGCAAAAGTTGTAATTGTGCATTTTCCTGATGCTGCAGGTTCCTGAAAAGGTGCTGAGTCCAACATGGGCAAATTGCTTGTGACTGACTGATTAGTGATCTATTTTAGCCCTTCATTAATTTTCAAGGATTTTAAAGAATGAGTTTGGGTTGCATTTTTTTTTTTCTTCCAGTTTATGATGGTAATTCATATCACGTTATTTCAGTCCTAACAATCCTATCTTACTATTTTACTGTAGTGTATTTCTAGAAATTCTGATGTTCTTCTGTTTTTTCAGATACATAAACTTAGCTTTATTTACCCCAAGTCTGTAATGTGTTTCTGCTTTATTTCTGCTTTTGTATTACTTCTTTTTTTTTTTTTTAATCAGATAAAAGAGAAACCTATTTGGTTTATAAAACTAGATTTTTGAAATGCTGGTATATTCCAAGAGCTTTCAACACATGCTGTAAGGTGATACTACTACTCTGCATTTCTAAAGCTTAAACTTCTTCCTTTTTTCAGTCACTGGAGCGACTGGTGGACTTGATGGCATGTGTCTTGCTATTTGGACTGTAGTTTTCCCTTCTGTTTTCCAACGATTTTTTACATTTTTCTTTTTAGAATACTTTGAACATTGTTATTTTATTTCTTGCTGTAAATTAATCAGAAATGATTCAGTGTCACAAACACTGTCATGGCATAAGAATACAAAAATAACTCTAGACAGCAACAAAACCCACTTTAAACACCGTGAATGTGACTGATCAGCATTTACTTAATGGCTATAAAAGAACTTTTTTTCTCTAAAACTGTTGTAAAATTCACACTAATAATCTGTTGTCACGTTTTTAGGAATGGTATTCCCCAATTTAATGCTCCCACTAAAACCATGCACTGCTTGCTACTCCCTCCCCTTCCCCCATCCTCTACGGCAGGTTGGAGAGGAGAACTTGGAGGCACAAAAGGTAAAGATCACAGGCTGAGGTAACAACAATTTAGTGCAAACAGCAATGAGATGAGACAAGGAACAGTAACAGCAACAATATTAACAGAAGTGTACGAAAGAGGGAGAGTGATTCACAGGCAAGATGCTCCCCAAGCCAGACCTGACCCGACAGCATCCACGCCATCCTGACCACTCCCTCTGGCTCAGAAGCAGGGCCATCCCACCACTCCTTCTGCCAAGGTTACTCGAGCAGAAGGAGTCCCTCATTGCTGGAAGAGACTCCCTCCCTCCCACCCCCAGTGGTACAGAATAACCTCCAGGTCCTAGCCATGTTCCCTCCTGACTACTACAGACATTAACCTTGTTCTGGCTGGATCCAGGGCATGTGTTAAACCAGACTGAATCATGTGGACAATTTTGAGAAGACTTTTTCATTGGCTCTCTCAACAAAAGCAGAAATACATTTAAGATTATGAAGAAGGTACCCTCAGTGTACAGAAAATTGAGATGTGCTTGCCAAATAACTTAAAAACGTGAAACTGAATAAAAACATGAAATAAAATCTAGACAATTGCAGATAAAGATTTAATGGCCAGAAAAGCCAAGCTGTTTTCAGAAGTGTATGAAATACAACAGGTGACTTACTCTGCATCCAGCTAATGCTCTTATCACAATTGCATATCAGGATGATACTAATCAGTTCAGTTTCCCTTGATTTCTAATACGACATCACAAAATACAGCATTTCATGATATGTAAGTGCTTACATTGTTAATTATGTTGTCCATTACCAGTTAAATTGACTAAAACTGATTTTCTGTCACGAAGCATTTTCCAGTCTAAATAAAACTCTTTAGCTGATGTCACATTTAGCATAAGCTGTTTCCTAAGTTTTTAAAACACGTCTAAAGTACTTATTTGTATACGGAGAATATGTGTAGAGAAGATGTGTTAATAGTATCGTGCCCTCCTTTTGACCTTGGTGTAATCACAAGGTAGAGTTTCCAGTACAAGTGAAACTATAATTTTCACTCTTAAGTGGCAAGAGGTGGTGATCCACAGCAGTGCAAGAGACTGACGTGAGTTCCACGTTTGTTTCTGTGTTTTATGCTACCTTAAGACTGTGATAACTGAACTGTTCTGGCCAAAATGAGTAGGGCCGTGATCTTCATTTATATGCTTAATTTCAGCACTGCACGTATTTGGATTTACTTTTATGGGAATACTCTGTTTGTCAACTTACATTTTTAAAATTGGTACGCCAAGACTTTTTGTGATCTTTTGTGTTGTTATTTATAGGCATTGGGAGTCTTTGTCAAGGGCAGAGATGCAGTTTTGCTAGAAATTTGCAAACTTAAGGGTAACTCTTGCCCCACAGATTTTACAGTGTAAATGCTGTTGCTGCATTTTAAATTGCTTTGGAGCTTGCCAGAAAGGGGCTATTTTGTGTTTGTGCAGAGGGGCTTCTTGCAGAGTCCAGTATCTTGCAAATGCCACACTCCACTCACAAACACTTCTGTGTAAGACAATGATTCTGTCCCACCCCCTCCCCCCAAAACCAACCAGTGCAAAAAAGCACACAGTGAATAAAGCAAAAACCTAATAAAAATTAGCACTTGTTTTAACTTTCTGCTATGTATTTTTTTGCTTGTTTTTGTCTCTTCTGTTTGTTACAAAGCCCAAGAAATAACTTGTCGTGAAGCAGTGCACTCAAAAATCTGCAGCCAAGCATAAAGCTTTGCCACTTCCTAAGCTGCGGGTGCCACAGTTTCCCAATTCCCAGGGTGGCTGTGCTGCCAAGCCAGCTGTACCTGCAGTGCATCTTGGGATGGACTGGGAAGACTTATTTCTTAACCATTCACTTTCTCTGACTTGGAGCAGCCATGGGATTTGCAATCCCTCATCCTTTTGAGTTGTCAGTGCTGCGCTCTTTTCTGCGGGTTCAGGAGGAGCGTGTCTCAGTTTCAGAGTCAGGGAGAGCTGGCAGAAGTTTGCAGGGTAGCAGCAGCACAGGTTTTATGTCTTACACGGTTGCTGCTGTGAGGCACGTGTGATGGATATTTATGACACTGTTATACTTCTGTTTTAAGCAAGAAACAGAGACCAAAATAACTAGTTTTCTGTCTAGAAGACATATCTGTTCTGTGCTCGGTCATCTGAACTGATGAAATACAGTTACAAAACTTTCATTTGAAAATACCATCAGATGATATTTATATTACTGATGGTGATATTTATATGCTATATCCCTTCAAAGGGATTTGTGAACTATGTTCTTAAGAGGGTGGAAGAAGTCTTTGTGTCACAGGAACTCAAGAATTGTTCTAGTTCATCACCAGCAGCAGTGCTCCTTGTAGTGTTAGGGGGTAACAGATAGTGTTCTGTGGAACAATGCCTTTTTGATTTTATCTTTAAAAATAGAGTAAGAGAATTTAGGGGATGGTGGTGGGGAAACAGAGCCCTATGTAAACACCATGTAAAAAAGACATTAAGCTTGTACAGAGTGTCCAAAGGAGTGCCTCAAGGATGGTGGAAGGGCCCTGAGGGGAAGCTGTGTGAGGGGTGGCTGAGGTCACTTGGTTCAGCCTGGAGAGGAGGAGACTGAGGGGAGACCTCGTCACAGTCTACAACTTCCTTGTGAGGGGAAGAGGAGTGGCAGGCACTGAGCTCTTCACTCTGATGAGCAGAGATAGGACTTGAGGATCAACAGCATGAAGCTGAGTCAGGGTAGGTTTAGGATGAGTATTAGGAAAAGGTTTTTCACCCAGAGTGTGGCTGGGCACTGGATCAGGCTCCCCAGGGCAGTATTCAGACCACCAAGCGTGACAGAGTTGAAGAAGTTTTTGGACAAGGCACTCAGGCACATGGTGTGATTGTTGGAGTGTCCTGTGCAGGGCCAGGAGTTGGACTTGATGATCCTGATGAGTCTCTTCCAACTCAGGTTATTCTATGATTCTATAAGGTGAAGTAAACTGTATTATCCCAAGATAGTATTTGCTTCAGGGCACTTGTTACCCATTGTGTATTCTAATTACATGTTGAGAAAGGCCTGCAGAATAAGGAACTGCACAATGGAGGTGTTTTAAGCCATGGCTATTTGTTCAACTGAAAATACCCTTTCACAAATGTAGGGGAATGTATTTCTTTTCATGTGGTACAACTGCATCTTTAAACTGATCATCAGCATTAGTTGGTAGATAAAGCTGTGTATGTATGTAGCACATGGAGAGAACAAATAGCATACAGGATAATGTTAGGTTGATTATGCCATTAGTTTGCTTGCTGCTACCCAGCTTGTTTCTTGACCCATTTTTAAAAGACTTAGCTGCTCAAGCAGTTGCTATAAAATGAGAACTTCATCTTTTTCTTCCAGAAGTACGATAACAAAATTTTCATGTGGCATAAATTTTTACCTTCTGCATATTTATTAGAGATCATGCTCTAAAATGTCAAGGTAATGGGGCAGGAGGAGAGGCTGTGTGAGCAAGGAGGTGGCAATATGAGTTGTGAACGTGAGGTGCTAAGTTTCTGAAGTAAGAAATCCTTCAGCCTTCTGTGAGGGTGTGGATGGGCCCATACCTTTGTAAAATATAGGTCATAAGTGGGAGCACTAAGTCTTCAGTTCTATTTCATCTCTTTTTTTTCCTGAGGATGTCTTCACTTGTGCTATCATTTTGGATCATAGATTTTTTTAATGTACACTAGGCACATCTTGAAAGGGTTCTCGTGCATATGCGAAGGTTAGAGCTGAGTAATCAGCAGAGCTGAGTCTGCCTGAGCATGTAGTATTCCCACAGAGGTTTTGTATTCCTTGCTGCGGATTTGGATCTGAACTTTACACTTGGTGGGCAGAAATTGTATGGGTGCCATTTGTTTTTCTTCTTTGAGACTTGGCGGTGCTATATTTAGCTTATTTCCTACCTCTTTTGATTTCTGGACCAAGCACATCACCAGTGTTAATGAGTCTGAATTCTTACATATTCCATTTCTTGTTATAATTTCTACCTTTAAAATCCCTTTGCTACCCTCTCAAATTCAATCAGTGGGAGACTATATTTATTGAAAAATAATAGTTATGCTCGACAGATAATACAGTCTCTCACTCCTGTGGTAGGCTGGACCTGTGGTACAAAGGCCTCCACACGTGGCATTTTTTCTTTTTTCCCAAACATGCTTTTGGTTTTCTATTCTCTTTGCCAAACTGTTGGTACTCTAGTTTCAATGTAGGGTAAGATACATCTTTAATTTCCAAATATTTGATGGTGTTTCCATATCTTAACTGTGGTGTTTTGCAGCCTATCATATTGACAGCTCACTGTTTTGTATAAATTAGCAGGGGAAACCTACATACTTTGGCAAGTCAGAGAAAGGTAAATTGTGTTTTGACAGTTGTACAGACTTTGAAAGATGCTTTGGAACATGGTGAATTTTAATGACTGAGATGGTTAAGGCAGCTCGTAGCTCAGCTGATGGCTTCAGACTCCACACCTACAGCCCCGCAAGTGCAACTGTATTAGTTTGCAGTTATCTGTTGTTACAAAGTTACCTCTACAACTCTGAGTGCAGTGTGCAAACTGAGATTTTTTGTTTCTACCTTGGGAAGCAGAAGTAGGGGGTTTCCAAATTTGCATATGTCACCCTGAAGTTGAATGAGTAACTTTGACTTTTTGTTTGATGTTGTGGTCTTTCTTGATTGTAAGTCTGAATGCATATTGTGTGTCTGTGCATATTGAGTCCGAATGCAGGCACCAGAGTTAGACTCTTATTTCTCTTCAGGTACACTATTTCTGTGACAATTTTTGTGTTATTGATTTTAAAATAAGTTGCATTCAGGGAAAAGTAGTTGACTCATGGGTGTGATACATCTTGTGAGAACTGAGTGTATGGCCATCCTACTACTAACACAGTCTGCCAGTTCTGTATTTTCCATATCTTACTGCTTGAAAAAGACACAAATTTATTACCATTTTTTCCCCCCTCACTTCCATAAAGAAACATTTCCATTTTTTGTCTAGTTAATGAAGGAAACACATTCTTTCCCACTAAAATAACTGCTAAATACCTCTGATATCCTGGTATCAGGTCAGTATGCTTAGTTGATTGTGACAATAGGGGACAGCTTGTCAATCCTGTTTGAAAATTTGAGTTTGAGCATTGGCAGTCATCTTTGTGGAGGTCCCAAAAGAAGCTGCTCAACTTTTTGTTTGCTAAATTTTCCTGTGTTGCGCAGTGAGAGGTACTTATGATTTCATAAAAATGAATATGTAAGCCCATAATATGTGATTTGTAGTTAAAAAAGAAAAAATAGTCATATATTCTTCTCAGCCCCAAAGCAGAAAGTACTGCGTAGGCTGATGCTCCTAAATGAGGAAAATGAAGGCAGAGTGAAAATTAGACCAGCTCCCAATAGTTTGCTCATGCTTTTACCAACTTTTTTTTAGCATCTTTAAATTCTAAGTGTGAACATACTTTATTTAAGAATGTGTGACAGAAGGCATAGGCTTTTCTTTCCGTTTTCTAGCAACCCACACTTTTCATATGCTTGTGGATATTAGTATGAAGTGTAGTTTCCATAGTAGGAAAGTAATTCCCAGGAGTGTTTGCGGGAAGGAGTGGAGAAAGGATCTGGATTTATGTATTCCATGTTAATTGAGTTACTGAGTTTTCCTTCTTGTTTGGCTAAAATAGGTGTCATTTTTTCAGTTCATCGAAGTATCTTTCATTCATCCCATAATGATCCAAAGGGTGTAATGCTTTGCAGTCAAAGTTACACATTACAGCCATTCATTGCCATGTTAATGTTTTGGTTTGGTTCAGGAGCTCAGTTTTGGAGTGGAGTCAGGGCACTGAGAGTTGGTCTGTGTTGTGGGGAAAGCCTGAGAGCCCAATTTGAACTCATTTCAGATAATACCAAGACAAAAGACTTGCATCCAGAGCACTCTCAGCACTTCACCTCCCAGTCCCTGCTCCATCAAGGGGGAATAGTGGAGCTGATCTGAAATAAAGCTCCTGAAACATGCTGTGTGCCAAATGCTGAGCCCTGAATATCAACCATGTTGCTCTACTCATCCCCTTCCAGTGGGCAGCCTGATGAGACAATGTAGGAGTAGCCAGGAGGCTGCCTAAATGGCAATGAAATGAATAAGAGGAGCAGTGTAGGTTGAAATTTCTCCTCTAGCTTGGATGAACTCTCTGGAAAAGTTTGTTTTTTCTGGACTTGATGGAGATTTTTGTCAAGTTGTAAAAGTGCCTCACTTGGAATACATCTTTGGCTTTGAGTAACAATATTTAAATTAAACAAGACTTCTTTTTATTTGAAATTACTAGATTGTGAGGTTTCTGGAGCTCCTCTCAGTGAATTTTGGCAGTTGCCAGCTGGCTTCTCTTCTGTGATTGTGGATATAATGTGTTTTACTTCTGGCTTTTTAAAGTTCATTACTGAATTGAGTAGTTTAAAATTTAACACCATCACTGCTACAGTAATGCAGATAAAACACCAAATATTCATTATTAATAACCACTTAAGCACAGTTAGCATTTCTCTTGCTTTGATATCAGGTAAGACTGTCACGCAAAGCCTGCCTTCAATGCATTCTTACATCAGCTGCTTCAAAGCCTTCCAGTTATGAGCTTTGCTTTTTGTTGGTTTTGTGATCCAGATATCCTTACAAACAAGTGTTCTTCTGTTGGGCTCATGACCCCAGTCATAACTGCTGTGACCCTTCATGGGGGTCATGACCCCTTGTTTGGGATTAGCTGCGTTAGAACAATCTCAAGGAGTTGTCCTGTGCTGAT
Organism: Corvus brachyrhynchos; assembly: GCF_000691975.1. Taxonomy (NCBI): domain Eukaryota; kingdom Metazoa; phylum Chordata; class Aves; order Passeriformes; family Corvidae; genus Corvus; species Corvus brachyrhynchos. The sequence goes on from NW_008237353.1 coordinate 4,646,815, forward strand.
GCATCGGGTGCAAATGCAAGTAACTGTCAAGAAAACAGTGAAACAGATTCATCATGCAGAGGGCTGAAAAAATAGCAGTAGCTTCTGCAGGTTCAGTGTCTTAGACATAAATTCTGTCCCACTCCCCATGGATTGTATACCTTTTGTTTAAGGATAAAATACAAAGAACCCACATGCTGTAAACACATTTATGAAAGTACATAAAGATCGACCAGCTCTAATTTCATGCAAATGCTTATATTTTCTTTGGAAAGTAAAATAAAGTTTTTCAAGTGAACATCATGTACACAAGCCATTTCCCCTCACTTTTGGCCAAATTCACTAACCTTTCAAAGATAGGGATGCTGTCTCATGTTGAGAACTTGTGTCAAAGTTCAGCCTGAAAAGACTTCTTTTATAATCCTTAGACTAGTGATTTGGAATGAAGATAGTGATGGCACTGCCTTTTTAGTGTCATGTGTGTAATTTTTCTCTTTTTGAAGGAATAAATGTGAGTATATTGTTCCAAAATCTAATTGCCACCACCATTTTTGTACTGCAGTAAAGATTCAGTAAGTACAGCTTTCTTGGTCTGTGGGTGTAGTTTAGCCCTGTTCTGGATTAATTTATGCCATATGTGCTCAGCCATTTTTAAGTTAATGAAGTTTTGTTACTTGAGAGAGGTGACTGTTTCAGTGTCTAGGGAAAAACTGTTCTTCTGAAACAGAAGATTTAACACTTATCCAGGTTGGTGATGCTGCTTGAATTATTTCATATGCCTGTCTGTGTTAGTGCCACTCCCAGGCAGGCTTTGCCTTGGCTCTTACAGATGTGGATGGAGGCCTGTGCTTCCTTTTCCAGAGGTGCAGGCAACTCTGTTCAGTCACCCTGCTTTCCCACTGTACCCTGGCACTGACAAAGTGTCTTGGAGCTCAAGGGCAAGGAGTGCACCTCCATCCTTTGTCATTACATCCAGCCTTGGGTACAGGTGGGTTGACTGCCATCAGTGGTGCTGCTCAACACCGTTGCGTGAAGCAAAGTAACCTGTGACACCCATCCCATGAAAGCTGGAGTAGCTTTGTAAGAGGCAGTTCAGGACTGTGCTGGGAGATTCGGTTTCCAAAGAGCTTTGGGGCCACTGGTGGATGAGAGACTGGACATGACCTGGTGATGTGCACTTGCAGCCCAGACAGTCAGTCATGTCCTGGGCTGCATCAAAATGTGACCAGCAGGGTGAAGGAGGTAATTCTGCCCCTCTGCCCTGGTGCCTCTCTGCTTCCACCTGCAGTGCTGCATCCAGCTCTGTGCTGCCAAGCACAGGGAGGACATGGGCCTGTTGGAGTGAGTCCAGAGAAGGCTGCCAAGATGATCAGAGGGATAGAACATTTCTCATACAAGGAAAGCCTGAGAGGATTGCGATTTTTCAGCCTGGAAAAGAGAACTTATTGTAGCTTTCCAGTACCTGAAGGGAGACTACAAAAAAGATGGAAAGGGACTTTTAGAAGAGTAGGTAGCAACAGGACAAAGAGGAATGGATTCAAACTGTAAGAGAGTAGGTTTAGATTAGATATTAGGAAAAAATTCTTTACTGTGAAGGTGGTGAGACACTGAAATAGGTTGCCCAGAGAAGCTGTGGATACTCCATCTCTGTAAGTGTTTGAGGCCAGGTTGGATGAGACTGAGCAACCTGGTCTAGTGAAAGGTGTCCCTGCCCATAGTAGTGGTGTTGGAATCAGATGATCTTTAAGATCCCTTCCAACCCAAACCATTTTATGATTCTATGATCTCTGACTGTATGCAGGGATAGGATGAATGCAGGGCTAGTATCTTTTAACTCTTTTGAGGATCACCCCTGTCAGTAGTGTGTTGCATTGCTGTAGTTTCTCTTTGGCTTCTCAAAATAATCTGATACTGGCATTCATCATGGGTTTCCTTTGTGCTTGTTACTCCATTGAAGACACCAATCTGAGATGAGACCTCTCGTTCATGCTTTTATAACTTGTTAGTCCTTTCCAAGCCAGCTGTTGTAGTGTGCATGCCCTTTTGTGTCTGTAGTCTCACCACAGAGATCCACTGACTGGCACTTGAGTTGAGAATTGAGAGATTTTAACAGGTCCAAAACCATCAGGTTTATAGGACTCCAGAGTAGTTAAAATGTCTCCTAGGAAAAATATTAGCACTTTAGGGCTTTCAGGCTTGATCATTACTAAGTGTCTGCTGTGCAGGGGATGGGGCTCAGGGTGCTATTTACTGAATGTCTTCCTGGGTACTGAATGCTTTGTCTTGGTGCTTGCTTATTCCATAACTGTCTGATTTCTTAACATGTTCTAATTTAAATTTGAATTTGTTTGCTAGACTGCGTTTGCAAACCTCTGATCATTTTCAGTGTTACCTGTTAAAATTAGAGGACAGTTATAGCTGTGGGGGGAAAGAAAATAGCCTGCGTTATTATGATGCCCAGCTCATGATGTAATCCTGCTAATATAATTACTCTAGTGATACTGAAGTAAATACTTTGGCTGTCAGATGCAGCTGGTCATGGTTAGAGGAGAGGGAAAAGGCCTGCTGAGATGCTGCACTGGCCTTGCTGGCTTTGCCCTGGCTTTATGAGGAAATGTTGTCCTTGGAAGCGTAATTCTTATTTCTCTTCTTTCAGCAAGCAGAAAATATTTAGTCACATATTCTTTTATGCCTTGGCAAGCATTTTACTCACATTTCTGTGCTTAGAGTAAAATAGTTGTTTGTACCCAAGGCCTCCCTTCTGAGAGAGACCTGCTGAAGGGGCAGAAAGCTTCCTCATGTAAATCTCGTAGGTATTTTAATACATAACTGCCCTGGCTTGTAAGGGTAGGTGTCTTTGGTAGAAGCAAAACAGGAACTGTAGTAAATCAGTACATTGCACTATTAAGAAGTTAATGGCATTGGCTTCTTCCAGTTCTGGAAGACTGCAGACATTGCATCTTGGCACACTGAAATGCAATGTCTGTGTGTTGACAGGAGACCTCAGCATTCTCATTTTGGGAAGAAACTACATTATTTATTTTTTTAATATTATCTACATGATTTGTAGGCAGTTGTTTTCATTGTGCACTAAACTTCTGAGTAGACTTTTGGGAATTTAAACGTTGCAGCATTCTTGAAGATATTTAAGAAACACTTTGCTTAGCCCAAGTTACTTTGGTCTTCTGATAGATGCTCGCGGTTGTTAGGTCTGCAAAGCAATTTAAATAGGTAGCCCTCGTCCTAAAAATTTTAAGACTTCTAACGTTCCTCCAGCATTTGTATAGGCCTTCTGGAAATATGCAGTTTAATAAAAATATGCAGTTTAATTTTTTTCAGTTTCTGGCAAATGATCTGCATACATGGTTATTCAAAGAGGTGCTGCTATCAGCCTAATGAAATACTGGGTAACATTTACTCTCATTCACAAGGCGAGTCAGAGTGTCTATCAAAACGGATTTTATCAGAGGTTGTAATGACAACTTAGACAGTTTTAGTTAATGGGACAAGGTGATAGTGTGTGTTGATTACACTTCCTGCATGTGAATAGGTGGTTATTTATTTTTCTAAAGTAACAGCAGTTGAAAAAAAATAATAGTGTGTGTGGTTTTAAATATGACAGTTAAATGTAAAATTGCCTGTAGAATCTGTTGATGTTTCCTCTGTTGGCCTCTGTAAGTCTCTCCTGGCAGAGTTTTAAGAGGATGAAAAAATTACTTTATGGACCTAAAGTCCATATTCTGTCTTCTGAGAGCAATTAATGTCTGGAGAGTGAGAAAGGAAGCACATGGCCTTTAATTTTGAAAAAAACTTGTCCTTGTTTTAAGTAATTCTATTAGTGGAATTTTAGAGATTTGATGTAACTTGAGACAGAGATAGGCATAAAACTTCTTCCTTCCTACCATCAGTTGTCTTGACAAAATAAAATCCTGTAATGATAATGTAATTAAAAATGGAGGTAGATATTTTTCTCGTATTTCCAAAAAAGCTAGAGATTCAACGTATAAATGTCTTTGAGCACTTTTTCTCCTCACTTTGAAAATATTTTAGGTTGTAAGACAAGGTCTAGTCTATGCCCAGTCACGGGAATTGCATTTGTGTGGTTTTATGGGAAAAGGTATAGCCTTCCCAGAATCTTAAAATTAAATATCACAGATAAGAGGCTCTGAGGACAGTCCATTGTGAAGCTTTTGTTTTTCAGTCCCAGTTTTGTTTCTCATTTGCTATGTTGCTGTGGGGAATATGAACTATTTGTTCGTTGACTCTTGTTGCCTTCAGTGGTGACAGCTGCATTTTCCCAGGAGTATCTGTGTGGCCCGTGAAGGTATTTAGAGCCAAACCTCTGGAAATCCCTGAAGGCTATGACTGGGATTCCTGAGCTAGTCCGGCAGAAAGTGGAGTATATGCTGCACCTACTGACATGCTCTTTGTGAGGCTTCCTACTCTGTCAGTATTCACACGTACGCTGGAACTTCTGCTGCCCTCACTCTGTCCCACACAATAGCAACCCCAGTGGCACCTCATTTCCTGGCGAGCTGGAGACAGGAGACACTTATAATAGTTGCCAGGACATCGTTAGCGTTGCCAGGAACTGTAATCAAATAAGGTTCAAGGTTTCATACTGATGTGATGGATGCAGTACATGTGGCTTAGATTGCGGGGGAAGGTTGATTTTTGGGCTTGGTTTTCCAAATGTTTCCTCTGTTCTTATCAGTGTGGCTTCTCTTGTGCCAGTTCCTTTCCACGTGGACACAGATCTCTTGCTGTTCTGTTGACATTTTCATGATGGGGTGGGTGTGCTCGCTAACAAGGAGAGATAAAGCTGGGTGGTGTGTGTTAGTATATTGCTACCAGATGTGACATCCAGCAGCTGCACAATAGCATCCAGAAATCTGAGGGTGGAGTAGAGTATCAAAGGCTCCTCCTTCCCTCTGCCCTTCCTCTTCAAAGCAGCAGCTGGCAATGTTTGGTGGGTTGTGTGCGTATGTGTTTTTCTTTTGTTTTGTTTTTTTGATTGGTTATTGCTTTCTTTTTTTGTTTTTGTTTTGTTTGTGCAGTTTTTTTTACATCGCTTCCCCATCTCCTTCACCCTCCCATACATTAATTTTGGAATATAGGATGGTTGACAGCTTTCCTCTGCTTTTATTCTTTCTCCAAATATCTTGTTAGATGCTGTGTGTAGGTAGGGTTGTTTTTTTGTCTCCATTGGAGGTAAATAAGGTGTTGGGGTGGAAATAGGTGAGTGCTCAGGGTCACAGGAGTGAAAAATTACTGGAACAAAAAGCAAAAGGTTGATGTACCTGCAGCTCCAAGCTGTCATGTAAGTTAAAGCACCAGAGGCTCTTACTTCTTAACTGAACAAGATTTGGAAGTGTCACCCACAGAGATGTGGGAAAATGACACTTTCTCAGGAACTCTTAAGACTTGATAAAAGATTTGTCATCCTTATAGTAGCAGAGATCCTGAGCTTCTTTCCTTACACTAGAAGAGGATGAATATGACCTTTCTGGTCAAATTTAATCACAGTCCTGGAATCAGCTTATGTGTGTTTATGTTGTTTATGATGTAAATATGGAACAGATAAGTAAGACACTGAGGATTTTTTTTTTTTTTTGTTTGAGGCTTTTAGCTTGCAAAAGTTAGTAGTCTGTCCATTTCCTTCAATAACAAATCAATTTTCTGTTGATGATCTTGGTTTAGATAAAAATACTGCAGCATTAGCAAAGGAATAGCCGAGCTTTTACTATAAAACTATGTGATTAGGTAAAGGAAAAAAATTTACTTTTCTGTTACAGCTGATTTGAATACTGTTGAACAATTACTGTGATTTGTAGAGGGGCACACTGTACCTTCTATAATAAGAAAAAATAATGCGAAGTTGGAATGTCCTTATTGCACAACTTGTGTAATGTGCAGTGTGGTATGAAAGCAAGAATCTTAGCTGTAAGAGTTCATTCCACTGCAATGACAAAAGAAGTGATAGTCACAGTTCTTCAGTTAGCTGTAGGGTTGTCAGTCTGTGTTCCGTGATATGTATTCACAACTGGTTTCTCCACTTGGGTTTCTGTGTATTAGCTCAAATGTAGTGTTTTGGTTTGGATTTTATACCTAGGATTGTTTTAAGGTAAATGCTAATTGCTAAAAATAACCATGCCACTATTGCCTCTTCACTTTACTATTTGTCCCCACATTAAGTAGTACCAACTCAGAAAATGTAGACAAGTTTGGGTTCAAAAAAACCCTCACAACACCCCAGAAATCAAAAGTGTCTGAACAAGAACTTTAGTCAGCAGTGACATCAGTGCCCTGTGTGCGAAGAGTGCATTTCAGTATTTGTGCTACTCAGCTAAGCATTTTTTCCTAACAAGTAATTACGTGTATTTAGTTATTGTAGCAGAGTGAATGTTGGTTTGGTGCATTCCTGTGTTACATTAAAATAGTAACAAGTGATTTTTTTTGTATACTCTAGGCTTTGGGAGCTGCTGAAAGAACATTTTTCAGATGTGCTTAACAAGGTAGCAATGTCAACACACGCTCTAAAAATGGGAAATGTACTACAGAATTGAATGGTAGTGGTTTTTTTTTTTATGTACTAGTGGAAGTGACTTCCTAAATGGTTGTTCATTGTATACAGTAAGAGCTTTGAAGAGAATCAACAGCTAAGCATAATATTTTTGTGCTTTTCTCTTTAGTGGGCATTCTGCTCCAAACTGACGCAAGTGGCTTGAGTGGTGGTACCATCCCTGGGAATGCCAACCAACCAATGTTGATTTAGAACCTGCTAGGTGCTGCTGGTTGTTATACCCCTCTCCCAGGGTCATTGCAGAGAGACCAGGGCTTGGGAGTGCATCTAAGCTGCTTCAGCGTCCAGTGTCTTTAGCTTGAAGAGCAGCTGGTGTTGATGGACACATGCAGCTGCTTCCAGGGCTTGGCTTGCTGGTCTGGCAAGTGGTAACAGGCAAGAAAGGAGGAGGAGGGTGGGAGAGATATTAAAACCTAACCCACAGCAGCTGTTTAGGTGAGTGCATGTCAAAAGCTCTTAGAGTTAAAAACGCAGGCCACTGCAGTGGGTAATGTGCCCCTGGTTTTCTCACATTGAAACACCTCTCACCATACAGTGATCAGTAGGAAAGTCCTCTGTATGGAGTGCTTCCTAGGATCAAAGATGAGGCCTGAAGTATGTGATGTGCAGTGTAGCTGTTCTGTTACTTCCTTGTCACCGAAGACCACAGTCAGACATGGGCTGAATATTAAAGTGGGTAACCAGAGGGAGCTAAAGCAGATAGAGCAAAGCTCATTTAGAAAGTGGGATTATAAATGCTCCTCAGGCAGCTCCTAGATACCTTGTGCAGTCACAGATTGCTAGACAGTTATGCCAGAGGCAGAAAGAACAGTTTTGTGGTTAAGGCACACTGCTATAAACTTCCTGTTTGTCTTGATCTCCCATTCTTCTGTGTCCCCTTATGGTGCAGAGGTGATCATGCCTTTCCCCTTCCTAGCCAGTTTTGCCAGCTCTCTGGGGCAGGGAGTGTTGTTTGCCATAGTACAGCAGGGCTCTTGTGATCACTCGGTGTTGTATTCCCACCTGACAATGTGGAGCAAAATTGTACGGTCCAGCCAGATGGTGAGCCTGGTAAGGAGAGTGTTGGTGTAAGAAAGAGAAGTGTCACCTGCAGAAATACATGCAGCCTGGGAAGCATCATTGCGTGTGTGGTGACAGCTGTGACACTGCCAGTGCTGGACTGTGGTGCTGTGGAGAACAGATGCAGGTTCTTGAGGACAGAGAGGAAAGGGACGATTGAGGGAGTTTCACTCCTGCAAGTGAAGGAGCACTTCGAATGTATGGCGCTCTTCTGTGGGACAGATAACAGGCAGGCAGGGAGCTTGTGGGTCATGATCTGGGATAGGTGAGTAAAAAGGACATTGTGTTAGGTGTTTCTAATAGCTCACCTGATAGTAAGGAGGAAACAGACCAAGTCTTTAGAAAATTTGAGGGGGTCTCTGTCTCACAACTTGTGGGTCTTTTGAGTGACTTGAAGGTCTTTGACATCTGCTGGAAGAGTGGTATGGTTGGCTGCAAATTAGCCAGGGCATTTTTTGAGGATATCATGTTTAACTTCTTGATACAGACCTTGGAAGGGTCAAATGGATGTGACATCTGATTGCATCTGCTATGCACAAAGTTGGCAGATGTGATTGAGAGAGTCATAATGGCAGCCTTGGCTGTAGCCACCATGAAATAGAGGAGTTCAAGGTTGTTAGGGGCATGAGAAGCACAAGGTTTCACAAAGAGTGACAGACTCTGGACTTGAGGAAGGCAGGATTCAGCTTATTCAGGCAACTGGTACCAGGAAACACTGAAGCTCTAAAACACATAGGAGTTCATGAAAGCTCGACAGGTCTTGAAGGACAATCCGTTGGAAGTGCAGGAGCAGTCCTTACTTAGAAAACAAAAGGATGTACTGGTAGATCAGACTGGCTAGGCAGGAAGCACATGATAGAGCACCAGTCCAAAATAGAGGAGGAAGCAGTAAAAGAGGAACTTGGAAACGTTGTCCAGGGGCTGGTGTTACAAAAACTCTGCTGGTGTTGGTGGGTACAAGTGAAAAGGGCTGCAGCACAGTTTCTACCACTTGCACTCATAGGAAAAGACTGAATGAGGAAAGTGTGGATCTGCTGCTGAGTGGGACAGGCAGCAGTGGGCACAGGTAAGGTTGAGATACTTGTGCCTTGTGCACTTCCCTTTTCATCAGTGAGATCTCACAAGCTTCTGTACTTGTAGTGAAGGAATTCAGGGAGGGCAAGAAGTCTCTCTTGGGCCACAGAGTGTCATGGATTACTTGAGAGCTCAGCAAGCGCAGGGAGACTGCCATCTGCACCCCTTGAGGTTTTCAAGACCCAGCTGGGTCTTGCCCAGACCTGAGCAAACTGATCCAATGGATGACTTTGCTTTCAGCAGGCGGCTGAAACTGACCTCTTGAGGTTGCTTCCAGCCTGAACAGGTCTGTGGTCCTGTATAATGTATGCTGGGAGGGTTGTCCTCAACCATTTAGCTCACTTTTTGAATTTTGAAGTGTGTGTTGTAGCTCTGTATGTAGGAGATAAATTGCTTTAGCTCTTTGTGTAGGAGGAGGCTCATTTTATAACGTGTCAGGGTAAGTGTCTGTCCTTCCCTTGCAGAAGCTATGCCATAGGGTGTGAAGTTAAGCATAGCTGTAGTAATCTATCCTTTACAGGAGTGTGTGCCCTGATTTCTTGAGTGTTATGATCAGTTCAGTGGGAGGCTGTTCTATGTAGTAACCTCAGACTCCAAAAGCCAGTGCTGAGGATGGCTCCATGTGGAGCCTCTCCCTTTGTGCTTATGACCACTTGTCAATGAAAGATAGCTTGAACCTGCCAGCAGCAGTTATCCTGTTCAAATCTCATCTGATGGGGCCGGGCCCAGTGTGAGGAGGGGAGTGCTGCTCTCCTGATCTCTCCTTTGAGTCTCACCTCTGTGGTGCTGCAGTCACCTTCCTTCTCCTGAACTTCTGACTTGATGCAAAGAACCGTGTTTCAATGATGAATGGGGTTGGTACTGATAGTTTGCTTGTAAAATGCTCTGGGAGTCTTCCCAGTGAGAAGCTCTGTATTGGGAAGTAAGAAACTGAAGTGTGAATCACTGTTGTGCCTTCTCTTGCCAAGCTTCCCAGGCTGAGGCCATGGGGCTTAAATTCCAGGTTGTTCCGGTTTTTCTCAATGGGCTTGTGAAGAACTGATAGTATTTTTTGTGTGAGTAACTATGAAGAAGTTATGCATATCAGGCTAGTTAATGAACTGTCCTGATTTCAAGATAGTTTCTGGAAGCTACATTTAAATTGCAGGACCTTTAAAGACCTTTTGTAGAATTGTGTATTAATGAAGAACTCTCCCACCCACCAAGGGAAGGATGGAAGAGGGAGAATGGGGTCAGGTCTCCTTTGGGACTACAGCATTCTTGCCTTCATGCAGTCTGCAACAAAAAACTCGATTTTGAGTGTATTTTACTTGTGCCAACTTTTCCTTCACACGCTGAATTGTTGACTTTTTTTTTTGGAATGCTGTTCAGCTGTCTGTGGTGTTAATTCTATCACTGTTTCCTGATAAATTTGAAAGCATTGTATTTGTTAATATATTTTTAAATGTTCCTTTCCTCATATGTATAATTATAGTCTTGGGAATTTTCTTCCAGCATTCTGCTAATGTCTTTAATATTTGTTTTATTCTTTAAAAATTCATAACGGATGTATTTCCTGGTTTTAAAATCTTTGATAGGAAGAAAGGAATCACAGTTTTCCCATCTCAGCGATAGCCTGAAGCAGGATGTGTGGTATACAACAGACTTTCACCAGGAGGAGGAAATTAACTGGCTACAAATTAGGGAAAGTTCACGAGAAGTCATTACTCTTCATTTATTTCTAAGCGAAGCTTTGAATCTCTAGGCTAAAGACAAATTATATAGTAAATGGAGTCCCCATGCATATGAATGTGCAGTGTTTAGATGTCTGTGTTGACTGTGACCGTGGTAAGATTATGCAGCTTCATATATTAACAGTGTTATCATTGAGCACTGTCTCTTCTCCTTCCCTTTTTTTTAAAGGAATGGTGTTTTAATGCTATTAAATGAAGTACTGATGAATGTTTCCATGGCCAGATTCTGCTTGTTTCCAAGTGGTGTGTGGTGGGAGTGTACATAATTTACCCAGATATGTCCTGTCAGCTTTTTTGTCCTTATTCTTTTCAGTGCCTGGAAAAATGAGATAAAGCAGCTTATCTTCTTTGAGACCTGTGCCGCATTCAAAGCAGCTTCAGAAAAGAAAACGAACCTTCAACAATTTTTCTAAAGTTAATATAGACTAAGAACAAGAAAACATGATCAGAAGAGTTACTGTTAATAAGGCTTGAAATTTACTTTATTCTGAATAATCTGCAGGACAGTGGAGGGAGAGAAAAGGTGAAACCTCTTGAATGGCCTAGTACTTTGGAAAACAGAAAGCTTTCTTTTTAAATAAACTTTGGTTGCAACACTTATTTTCCGTAGTTTACTGATTCTATGATGCAGAGTGCCTGTAGGCAATGCATTGAAATCTCTATGAATAAAAAAGTCTACTTCAGCTGTTATTTTTCCTCATTGGGGACACGTCCCCTCCCCCTTTGAACCAATTTTGAGTTTAGTATAGCAGTGAATTCAGTGCAGTGTTTCAGCGTGGTGATGCTTACCATAACAGTGCTGTTCTTTTTAAATTTATTCTATTTTATAGTCAGTAATGCAGAATTTATCCATGGGATGCTACAGGTAGAGATAATTAGCTTAGCTTGAAGGCATTTAGTCTCTGTTGCACTGCATTTGTTTTGATGGGTGACATATGCAAAAGAGCTCTGCAAATGTAGGAGATTCATATTTTAAAAATTGCTTTTGTCCACTTCCTGGCTGCATGTTTTTTCCTTACCTCTTATTCAAATTCCATTTAGGGTATGTTTCATGATGCCTTCATCCTTTCTTGCAACTTTTTGTGCCTAATTCCTCACTTGTAAAAAAGTACTAATATTTCCTCTTCCTTCCTTTTTATATTTCCTCCTTTTTGCTGTTGCTACCTATTTTTGTATTGGCAATCCGAAGTTGCTCCCCAGATTAGAATTTGTGTTGCTTATTACCTGGGAACAAAGTGGTTGCTGTTCTGATGGGTTCTACTTAAATGATGATTAAATATTAATTCCAGTATTTTTCTAAAAGCAGCAGGATTCCATCAAAGATCCGTGAAGGAGGGGTTTGCAGTGAGAATAGTGTCCTGAACCACTCAATTTTAATTATGGGAAAGTGATGATATGTAAATCTTAATATATATGTGGTTTGCTAAATTTTTATGCTGTTCTGTTTGTAGTAATAGGAAAAAGGCCATATTACTGTAGAAGTGTCTATGTGCAGAGTAGAAGATTCCATGGAGATCTTATTTGAGGTGAGTGAAAGTATTTTTAGCAGTAATACTTCTGTTTGAGGCTCTTGTTTTGTTTGCTCTGTGTTTAGCGTACACAAGTGAGAGGAGGTCAGCTTCTTGAGGTTGTTTTCCTTCATTGCCATGTATCGTCAGGCGTAAACTCCTTACCTCTCCATGGGAAATTCTGGAGACCAGTTGGGAATGCCCAGAGGAAGGCAGCTGATGCTCCTATTGATTTACTTCCCAGTACCTGGCTCCTTTGAAAGTGAAGTATGTCCAATAAACATGAGAAAGAATTCATTTGTGTAGCCATGTTGTCAGCTGGAAGGAACATTAGAAGAGTAAAATTTCAACAAATCTCTCGCTTGCAGAACTTGGCCTGTCAAAGCTTATAAATGAGATGCACTGGGAAAGCTGTTGCCAAATTCACATCGAATGCTTTCAGTCTGAGGGATTGTAATGTATACAATCATCTCAACTGAAGTTATAGGCTGTTTTGGTCTTGATTTTGTCATTGATTTTTTTTTTTTTTAAACTTTTTTTGGGGTGGTGGTAATGTAAATTATTGTAGTAAAATTATGTAGTCAAAATGATTGTGCTCTTACTGCTTGATGAAACAAGACTCGTTAATGAAAAACTTGAACTGTTAAAAGAAGTGTGAGTTTTTATACATACATGCACATTTAAAAAGTTTATATATATATATTTTTTTTTTAATTAAGAACAGGATGCTTGTGTTCATTGATTTCCAGCCTTTGCTGTCTAATGGGCTACTGGTGGAACAAGTGACACAGTGACTAATATCACACCAATGCATGCATGCCTTAATTTTTAACTCTTTTAACATCCTGCAGCCCAACACAATGTGAGGATCTCATATGAGGCTTGTTTCCTACCACATGTAGGTTCATTGTCACGGTGGTTGGTTGTGAAGTGGATGTAAAGCCGCCAGGGTGCCAGTTTTACATTTAGTCCAGACATGCAGTGAGGTATCTGTCTCAAGGGCTTTGTTCCTTCCCTCATATTAGTTTTATTATTTATATATTTTGGCTTTTAACTATCACAGGATTAAAAGCCATAAGCAGTTTGATAATGGAAACCATGTTGTCTTCTTCCTAGGGAGTGTCCTGACCTGATAAACCATAGTGTTTTTCCCTGGCTGAGTTAATCCTGGGTGCTATTCTGTTAAGTGGCACAATACAAAAAAGTGCTGTTCTGATGCATTTTTGTGGGTCTGATGTCCCTCAGGAAGGGGAGGACTGTGGGGTTGAGAAGCTGATGTGGCATCTGTGAGCCCCAAGTGGCCCATGGAGCACACTTAGCATTTCTCCCTGTCAGTGGGACTGTTTGTGTGGGGTTTTTCTTTTTTTTTGGTTGGTTGGTTTTTTGGTTTGTTTTTGTTTTGGGATTGTTTTTAGTGAAAATTATTCAAGTTGCTGCCATCTTTTTTCTGGAGCTCCAGGTATGGCCTGCCAGCACGTGTTGAACAGTTTTACATCTTGCCGCTGGTGAGATTCCATTTTACCCCTTCCTACGGGCCACAGGCTCCCACAGTTTCCCTTTGTCTGGGGCTCCTCATGCTCTCTCCAAACCACATTGTGGTGTGAAATGTGTGAAAAAGCAAGGAGGTCTTCTTGGTGTGTGGAAGTTAATGGTGAAAGTATACATCTCCATGGGCTTCCAGGCACAGGAGGTGGCAGGCATGTGGGACACACCAGGCCTTTTAATTCTGCCAAGCTTCATTTGAGGCGCACAAGCCCACCCTTTGGGGATTTCCAAAGTGTTTTTCCATTGCCTTGGCTGAAGAAACTTGTGCAAAGCATTCAAATAAACCTGTGAGTCAGACAGAGAATTTGGCGATAGCCTTTCCTGGGATCTGGAGGTGAATAATCAACAGCTAAACTCTCTTGAAATGTTTTTCTTTGATAAGAGCATGAGCTCAGCTTGGCAGAGATGTTGAACAGACACAGAAGGTATTTGTAGTGGGATGGCTGTGAAATGAGGAAGGTTGACTGGAAAGGATGCAAATACACAAGTGACGGGGGGTCAAAAGCTGACTCTTGCTGCACTCTATTTGTTTTGTATCTGTAGCCTGTAGTACTGACTGGCTGTTTCCGACCACATTAATTTTTTTTTCCTTCCTCTGAGGTAGCTCGGAACTTTTGGCATTACTGTACTCTGCAACCATTCCCCAGTAATTTTTGCAGAGGGATGTCATCAGTGCCTGTGTTCTGTGCCACAGTGCTGTTCCCCAGGGCTCAGTATCGGGGCCAGTTTTGTTTAATATCTTTATTGATGATCTTGATGAGGGGACTGAGGGCACCCTTAGTGAGTTTGCAGATGGCAGCAAGCTGGACAGGAATGTTGGTCTTGGAGGGTAGGAAAGCTCTTCTGAGGAATCTGGAGAGGCTGGATTGATGGCTCAAGGCCAGTTGTATGAGGCTCAAAAAAGTGAAGTGCTGAGTCCTGCACTTGGTTCAGAAGAAGCCCTTGCAGCGCTAAAGGCTGAGGGAATGTGGGTGGAGAGGTGCCAAGCAGAAAAGGACCTGGGGCTGCTGGTCAACAGTGGCTGAGCATGAGCCAGTGTGTGCCCTGGTGGCCAAGCATGCCGATGGCATCCTGGCCTGTATCAGCAATAGTGTGGCCCGCAGAAGTACTCCCTACTACGTCCCCCTGTACTCAACACTGGTGAGGCCACACCTCAAATCCTGTGTTTAATTTCTGCCAGTCACTTCAATAAAGACATTGAGGTGCTGGAGCTGTCCAGAGAAGGGCAACAGAGCTGGTGAGGGGTTTGAATCACAAATCATATGAGGAACAGCTGAGGGAGTTGGGTTTGTTTAACCTGGAGAAAAGGAGGCTCAGGTAGAACCTCATCACTCTCTACAACTACCTGAAGAAAGGTTGTAGGGAGGTGAGGGTTGGTCTCTTCTCCCAAGGGACAAGTGACAGGACAAGAGGAAATGGCCTCAAGTTGTGCCAGGGGAGGTTTAGATTGGATATTGGGAAAAATTTCTTCATTAAAAGGGTAGCCACATTTGCGCCAGTCTGCCCAGAGTAGTGTTTGTCACCACCCCTGGAGGTATTTAAAACATGTATAGATGGGGTGCTTGGGGACATGGTTTAATGGGAAGCTTGGCAGTGTTAGGTTAACACTTGTATTTGATGATATTAAATGTCCTTTCCAACCTAAAGGATTGTATAATTCTATAAAGATCTAGAGAAATCAGAGTAAGAGAAGAAATGAGAGTGTGCAATTCAACCAAGAAAATACTGCTTTTCTTCTGTGGTGTTAAGGAAAAGTAAAAAAATCTTGCAGCCTTCAGGTTTTCTTTTATCTGTTACACAGAGACCTGCTTACTCAATTTTTTTTCTTTTCCTCCTGGGGTTTAGCAGCTCTGTCAGACTTTCTGGCTGTGTGGCAGTATAGTGGCTTGTAGACACAAATGGTATCAGGCTTTACAGGTGCAGGAGACACAGTAGCATTAATACAACATGGTTGTAAACACCAACAGGGCCTTATTTGTGTCTCCTTTTAATGATTTTTCTTGAATATGGCTTGCTTTAAAATAGCAGTTCAGGTCCCCTGTGTGAGATTTGACACTGGGGCTCAGCTGAAGAAATACATTATCTTTTAATAGCAAGGGTTTTGAGGAGAGTAAAATGCCAGCAGAATAAATAAATAAATATTGGAGAAAACAAACAACTGCCCCCCCTTTCACATGGTGAAAGATGCAACCCAGGAACAAAGGATGTTTAAAGGATGGGTAGAAGGGGAAGAACAAGCCAGTTTAAATGTGTGGCTTTGATTTGATGCGTTGCTTCCTTTTCCTCCTCCCACTATGACTTCTTGTCTCTCAGCATTAACCTCCAGTCTCAGCGTAGTGAATGTTGTGCTCCCTAAGTCCTGCTCCTGCCCTTGCTCCCCTGCTGATGCCCCTGCTGAGCTCAGTGCTGACAGCTGGGGGAAATTCAGTGTGATTTGGAGTTGGGAAGTGCTGTATCAGCACATGGGAGATTAAGGTTTTTAGTAAATTTTTTTTCTTGCTTGTAGAGGGGAATTAGTAAGCTCCCAAATTCACTGGATTTATTGGAAATCTGTGCCTGCTGAATGTATTTATTTCCCCATGTTGCTGGCTGTACTCTTGACAGGTGCTGAGAGGAGATTTATAGAAACAGCAAATATTTGCTAGAGTGGCTGAAATATCTGAGGATTATTTAGATGTGACTCTTTATCATCATCTCTCTTAGTTCTAGTTCAGTAATTTAAATGCATAGGCTCGAGTCTTAGGAAATTTTTAATCTACTTCTCTGTTGGATTTTATACAGGTTTCATGACTAAATCCTACTACCAGTGGACTAGTACAGAGCTGATACACAGACTTTGGGAGTAACATTTTTTTCTGCTTTTTAGTTTTGATGAAGTAATATTATGGGGAGAGCAGAACATGTCTACAGAAGGGTGCTGCTCATCACAGGAGAAAAACTTGGGTTGTGTTCCTCTCAAAGGAATCCTGGAAAAACTCCTGAAGAAAAATTTCTGTATTAGTTCCTCTGTTCATATTTTTGCAGGACTCCTTTTTGTGAAACTTACATTTTTTGTTAAATATTTCTGTAGATGAGTTGTACACCACTGGTTTTTAGAGGAGGTACAAGAGGATGAGAAAATGAAAGTAAAACAGATAACTCCTTCCAGATGTTCAGATCAAAATTTTATAAGGAAACAACAATAAAAGCAAATCATTAACCTTCCCTCAGGTTTCCAGTGAAATACATTGAAATCAATATCATCTTCACAGTTATTTGAGATGCTGACAGATATGTTCTGTCATGCACCAAGCCTAGAAGAAAGGTTCAGAACTGGTACCCTGTATGGAAAATTCCAGGTCTATGTTTGTTCTTATCCTTTTGCAAGCTCTCCTACCTTCATCACTTTGTCTGACCTTAATTTTGACTGCTCAGGGACAAGTAGGTAATTGCTGAGGTGCCAAGGTCCGGAACTGGTAAAACAATCTTTGTAATTTGCCCATGGTACTCAGCAGAGCTCCGAGGCTGTTTGTGGCTCTGTGCCACCTCTCCTTGTGTTTCTTAGCACAAGACCAGCTGCTTTTGCAGCTTCTTCATCTTTCTTGCACCCTTGGCAGGGCTAGAGTTTATCAGAACCAAGTAGCTGAACTTCATTTGGTTAAGATGATACCTGCTGGATCATAGGAAATCATTTGGCAGAGAAATGACAGGTTTCTTCTAATTGTTTTGCATTTTCTTCTCCCACTCCACAAGTTTTCCATCTATAGGTGCTCTGCTTGGAGCACTGTCCTGTGAAGTGCTTCAAAGGCAGAAGGCCTGTGACTATGTCTTTCTAGTCCTTCCTCGGTGAAGAGGCTGAGCTGATTTTGCTTCCTTACGAGCCCTGACACAGTTGTCGGCTCCTGCCATTTGATATTGCATTAATGTGCTCCATCAGTGGCTGCTTACCACAGTTTCCACAGGAGCTGATGCTATTGTAAAACATGCTGTTTATTTACAAGTGTATGTGTGTTTTTATTTTATTTGTGTGATGTTTTTGTGGTTTCCTTTTTTTTTTAACTGTCTACTTCTGAGTGCCATTCAAGGTAGATTTTGAAATTGTTCTCCCTTTTCTCTGCTGCTCTTAGTGCAAAATGGTTTCAGTGTCTGAGAACCCATTTCAGCTGGGGTAGTATGGCTTTGTGGATGTCGTATTCTTGAATTTATTTTTTTTTTTCTTAGGCTTGGGGAGACCAGATATTTATTGACCTTCATGGCCTGTTTCAAAGCCTGCTGCCTGGAGGGAGTGGAGTGTGTCTGAGGCTTTGAGTTTCTGGGAGCACCAATCACATTGGTTCAGCTGATGCATGGCTGTGTCTTTGCAGCAATTTTTATGCATGCACCTTGGTCATGGCAGGCATGCTCCTAGGCCCCAAAGGAACAAAGCTCTGTAAATTACTGTCTTTCAAAATATTTTTGATTGACTGATTGCGGAGTTATTTTTCTAGGAAAATCTGAAAATATCAAGTCCAATAAGAAATTAATAAAATGAGATATGATTTAATGAGAAATCACAGAAAGTTGACTGACACCTGCAGCAACATTGGACTTTAATGTCAGTTTTGTATTCACGTAAAAGCATTCAAATGCATTAAAGAAATGAGATGTATTCTTGTTTTCAATTAGGATATTGCATTTCTCCTGTTTCCATATATCCTTAAGTTCAGGTACAGCTTCCATTTTAATCCTTAAAAAGTTTGAGTTGACATGCATAGTGAATATGCAAATGTATCTCTTTATTTTGGGGCCTGTTGAGCTGACCAAACTAGCACTGGCAAAAGTACTCTTCTTTTGCCAAAAATGATACTCCATGTTAACTTTTTCCATCAGACAGTCAGATTTGTATTGTGTTCTGTGTCATCTGTTGTTGGGTAAGGATTACAGGAATGATTTGGTTAGTGACAAGGAACTGTTCCTAACCACATCACCATCAGGCCTTCCCCCCAGTATATATATGTACATACTTAGAGAGCCCAGTAAAGCAAAAGTTTTCTATGGAATGTGTTTTTGTACATGGATGGAGGGATAGATAAAAGATGAAATGAGTATGGTTCTAAATCTGCTTTGTCTAACAAACTGTTATGTTTTGGTTATGAAGGGAGCGAAGTGTGGAGAGAAATATTATGGGTACTGCAACTATAATAAAATAGAGGAGAAAGTAGAGAAAGCTATTGCTCCAAAGGGGCTACTAGTGCATCTTTATTTCCCTTGTTTCATAGCGCACTGTGAAGAAGAGACATAACTTATGTTTATGGAAATATCTATCTAGAGTAACTTTCTCTGGGCCCTGTGGCCTCCTGCTTGGCAGGAAATGAGTGGGAGAAGATGCAGCAGATTCTTTTGCTTGGAGGAGTAGCCAGAGCCCACTGTGAGCATCAGAAATACTCTGGCAGTCGCCATGCTGAGCCTGTGACCTGTCGAGGCTTTCAGCTTGACTGCCTCGGCCTGTGTCGTTTGTGTGATGGCAGAAATGGCCAGGCAGTGGTTGTCTTTCACCTTTCCTCTCTGCTTCTGGAATTGTCTGTGTCATTTACAGCACTTCAGTCTGCTTCACTTAGCTCTGTGGGAGACACTTCAGTCCAGTGGAACTGGACTTTCCTTTCTCTTCACCTGATGAGAGAAAAGGTGCATCTAGAGTAATCGCTTTAGATGAATTGGTAGGCTGTGTAGATGTAAATCTAAATTACTCTGGGCTGGGAGGAGCTGGGGAGGGGATCCCTCCCACCCAGTCTTTCTGTCCATGTGCCTGGCTCCCAGCACTCCCGAATCAGTCAGCAGCCACAGTGAAATTCTAGAAGTCATCCTCATACGCGTGGCAAACTCATTTTGGGTTGCCTGGGCTGAATTCCCTTTGGCTGAGCTTCTGTCCTCTTTTACAGTTTCAACACTTCATAGCCCTGAGACATTGTCTTCTTCCTAATTAATCTTTTCATTCTTTGTGGAGTCTGGACTTCCTCTCAATATCCTGTTTGAAGTGTTTATTCATCCGGGCAAGCTTCCAATCTTTCCTTACCATTTTTTCCCTTCCTGCTTGGAATGGGAGTGTGAATAACATTTGCCTTTTTCAAGTGAGGTATTTCTGTGTTTGAGGACAGCCTCAGTAATTTCCTTGGTTTCTCAAAATTTACCATTCTAAGATCCTGAAGTCCCCATTGCATTTACTTTTGTCTGTTTGATGCTTCTCAATAAATTGACATATGCAGCAATTTTTGACGGTCAACTTTTCTATCCAGTCTTTCCTTTTCACTAAAGCAGTGGTTAAAATAGATTTATCTCATTTTTTTTCTTGTTTATGAAAATAGTCTCCTCAGTAATAGGGGGTAGGTCTCAGACATTTTTTGGGGGGGGCAACCCTTATCAAACAAGGTAAAAGAAGCAGCATATTGTAGTGTCAGAAAGGGAAAAAGAATTTGTTCCATATAGAAGTTGTCATTGGTGAAATTCTTTTTGTGTGTATCCACTCACCTTACTAGTTGCAGCAGGCCTGGAGTCACTCCGTATTAAAAGAGTCTACAGGTTAGCCTGGACCTCTCTGTACCCGGTCTGTGGCCTTTTTGTGCATTATAGGTATCTTCCAAACAGTCTCCATCAGGCTTTTGCATTCAAAGCTGGTAGCCTGCCGGAGGAGTAACGAATACCCTTGGCAATTCCTCGGCTGAAGAGTCAGAGCAAAAAGAGGAGAGAAACAGTGTGATAGAGATAGGACCTATGGAACAGTTCTTGTGCTTTCTTGGTGAGTACCTTCCTCTTTCTCATGTGTGTGAGTTATTAATGCCTTAAATAAATGCATCATTTTTTAGGAAAGCAAATACCCCATACTTACTTTAACCTAGTAATTTTAGGGCTAAGCTTGATACACTGACACCACTGGAAATAGGATGCATGTGGCTTGCATCTGGGACATAGTGGCTTATAAATAAAACTGTGACCAAAAACTCTGCCAACTTTTCCCCAGTGTCTGTTTTTTTTTTTCACTGTGTGTGCATTCAAACCTGAGTGCATATCTCCTGTGAGGTGAGGATGTTTGCTCTGTGCCAATCACGTAGATTTATCTAAGCATAATAAAAGAGCACAATAAAAGTACTGTGTAAAATCAGTAAGAGGAATACTATTAAGTGCACAAAGTTGAAAATGCAAAAAAGGTTGAAAGTTTAGAAATTTGGCCCACACCATGCACCAGAAATGTCTCAGCGTGGGTTTTGTCCCCATTCTTTCCTTGGAGATGTAGAACGCCCGTGTGGAAAACCTCCTCTTGCTCCTTGCATTTTATTCCTTTCCATTACTGAAATAAATCCAAGTTCTCATAGTTCACATGAAATGGATGCAGTCCAGGGAGATCGTTGCCCTGTTCTCATTATTAATCTAGGAGGTTTCATACTTGCAGCATGTTGCTGTGCTGTGAAGAATACAGAGAGGGCAGAAGCGTCTGCCTGGGGGCTGGGGCAGAGGCGGAATTCCTCCCCCCGGTACCCAGCAGCCTCTTCAGGGATGATTTCATGCGGATTTGAGCATGAGCTAGTGCAGAGCCAGCCCAGCCCGAGCTGTTCTCACGGAGAGTCCATGTGGGAAGGAGAGGCGCTGGGCGGGATCTGCCGTGGGGCATTCTGCTGAGCTCTGCCGCTTCCATCACCGGTCCCTGACCTGGCGGGGAATTCCAGTTAGCGGTGATGAGACCTACCCAAAACTGAGTCACACTGTATTTAAATTAAAACAAATATTTAGTGAGTGTTTTTCTTTAGGACCCTCTTGTGTGAGACTTATTAAATGTCAGTGTTTAACTGGAGTGCAAACACAGCTGTAATTAGAAAGGATGTTTTTGCTTAAAGCTGTATGCCATCGCTGACTGGGGTTTGTAACTCCATTATTAAATGGCTTTTCCCAGTGACCTGGTCTAAAGATTCCCAAACCATGATCCTACAGATCACTTCAGGTCTTCAGGGAGCTGACGCACTGTGGCAGCTGCTCTCAGGCTTCTTGCCAGAGATCAAATCATGCAAAAAGCAGCTAAAACCACTTTGAATGCTTCCCCTGCCACTTTCCCAATGCTCTCAGCACCCTCATGCCTCCCCCAAGTAAGCAAATGCTGTCTAATTCCT
>NW_008237353.1:4668456-4702697 GCF_000691975.1 Corvus brachyrhynchos
AAGTGTCTCTGGTAGCTCTTTCTGGAGGAGTCATTGCCACTTCTTTTCTTACAATGTTTTAAAATAAATGATGATTTGTGTGTGGTGGTGTTGGATTAATTTGTGTGTGGTGGTGTAGGATGGATAGCTAGGTGACTTCTGGTGTAGAAATTAACATTTCTGGTGGTCAAAATACATGGAATGTTCTGTATATGGAATCCTTGCTTGGAGGTACAGAAGATGGATGGTCTTACCTTATGAAAAAGTTTACTATTCTGTGAATATCAGGTATGACAGTTGGAGTATTTTTTGGTGTTTTTTGTTTTTTCCCTTTCAAAATCACAATATTAAGTAACCCAAAAACCAATTTCTATTTCAAGGTGGTTTGTGGAAATACCGAAGACATCCCTTATTTTATTTTATTTTTTTTTTTTTGAGCTGCATATTTAGTTCATATTAATTTTGTTAGTGTCTTATGAATTTTCTTATTACTGTTCCATTCTCTTAAGATTGATGAGTGCTTTCTTGGAAATAAAAGGTTAATTCTTTTTTCCGTGACTCAGGAAAGGAGATTTTTGAATTGTGAGAATATTTATTTTTATCTTATCGACAAGGATGTTGGGATGAAACAAATGCTTCTTTAAAAGACAGCAGCTGGTTCCAGCCTCCAGGTTTGAATTATTCTGCTTACAAGCAGCTGGAAGCAAGCCTATATAGGTTGCTTATTTAAGAGGTTAATGTACTTTCTATGGGGAATGCAGAACTGGATCTCACAGAAAGGAATATACTAATGTTGTCAGTGATGAGTTTTCATAATTTGAATTCGCACCAAGGGCCTTTGAAAAAGTGCTTTACTCTGAAAGTAATTTTGATCTTCTGCAAATAAAAATAATAAATGTTTGACCAGAGCCAGATTGCAGTTGTAAATGGCAGTTTAGCTATTTCAGATTTGTCAGTTGATTCAGTTTTTTTGGATGAATTCGAAACAAATATCCCAATAAAAGAAATTTTCAGGGGAGGAGAGTTATTTTACATGCTGGTTACTGGCAAGGGAAGGAATGCTTGTGCATAGCCAGAATCTCACAGAAGGCCTTTCTTATTCATGGGAAGTGTGTGTGTGTGTACACAACTTGTGTGTAGATGTATATATATTAGAATTTTCCGTGCAACTGGTATCTAGCACTGTGTAAGTCTAGCAGAAAAAGATTCAGTTTGAAAGATAACCATTCAGTATCTTCACTGTGATGATGTGGGTTGTTCAGCTCATGTATTGCTTTACAGAGAATATGTAGTGAGTGAGAAGGGATTATTTTCACTTGAACTGTTCTTGTGATGGAGGGAAGATGAGGCAGCAGCAAAGTGGGTCATACTGAATCCCTCATTCTTTGTGTAGAATTTGGAAAAAATGGAAATACAGTGAGAAATTGACAAGTTTATCCTCCTCTTGCTGGGTGCCCATTCTGTATTTTCAGGTTTTAATAAAGCTGGTAATTCTGTAGTGTATCCTTCTTAAATTCTCAGCAGTTTACATGTATCCAAGATGTTTCCTTTAGGAAAGTTTTCCTCTTTCCATGTGCTAAGTAGAGAGCTGTGAGCAGCACTGTCTTAAAGGGAGAGCAATGCCTGTTTCCAGAATGGCAGTGACAGACATTGTAGGGGAAAAAAGGTGACAGTAGTGTTTCCCCAGTACTGTGTCTCCTCACAGGGTGTGGTACTTACTGTATGTTACAATGACCTGCTTAAAAAAATTTTAATTAATTGTCAAAAAAAATCCTAAACATTATGAAATACAGTTCAAGATATGTTTCTGCTTAAGATGTTGGTAAGACTTTTATTTATTTTCTAGCAATTCTTTGAATATAATTGCTAAACGTGTAGATAGGTCCTGTGAGATGATCTGTAGCACTGAGTGAAGGTAGCTGAAGATACAAAATATTGTATCAATTTGCCTTTTTGCAAACCTAAATGCACCTCACAGCAAACTTCCTGTTGATGGTATTTTGGGGTTGGAGGTTTGAGTGGTCCCAGATATATTTTGCAGATGCATTCTTGCCTGGCGTCAGTGGATTCCAGGGCTCTGGGCCCTGCCATTGTTGGCTGCTTGCATCAGGGCATTGCAGTACATTCACCTTTAGGCAATTTCCTACCTTTGGCTCGTTCAATACCCAGAACCTTCTTACATGAGATAACGTGTGAGCTGGGATACATTTACCATATCATAAAGTTCTTCTCACACTTTAAAAAATAACAGAGTTGTCACTATGGATCAAATATTCATTGCCCTGATTTGGAAAATGTGTTCTTTGACTGCAGTGTTCATTTCTGTGGAGCTATTTCACATTGCCACTCACTCTCACTTTTGGTGTGACCTGTATTATGTGTGCATATGGCTCTGTTTCACTGCAGAAATGCTGTGTCTAGCAGCCTATTTTTCCTCCTCTCTTCAGGAACCTTGGTTTTCTGTACTTTAGGAGACCTTTTGGACACTTCAGTGTATTTCTAGAGTATGATTTTCTAAAACCACAAACAAAGAAAACCCAGCCCTAGGATGCAGGTGCCACAGCAAATAAGTGGAGATCAAAGGATTTCATATTGTGAAGAGATGCTGTCAAATCAGAAGGTGTAAGAAAAGGAGAATGCTTTTAAAAGGCCTGAATCTCTAGGGTGCTTTTTCCTCAGGACATATCCTTTAATTTTCTGAAAAGTTCCAGAACACTTAAACAGTGCAATTTTTTCCTAATCTTTCCTGTGTTATATTGACAGTTTGTGAGCTGGGAAGGAATGCTATAGGTGGACCACAGAGCTTCCACATATTGATCTGTGTTTCTACTCCTTTTTTTTTTTTTTCAGTTTTTCCTTAAGAGTAATGGCAGAAACGTGCTTTGCAACTTTCATATGAATGTGAAGGAAAAACAAAGCAGCCAATATGAGACAGATATGTGTCCATATGTCTTGATCAGTGCTTCTTCTGTTTCTTTTCTGAGAATGCTTCACCGTGAGCGTTATTTCAGTATCTCTGCCTTTGCAGTTAATGATTGCAATTAATAAGTAACTGTTACAATATATCATAGCAGTGCACTTCTGAGTATTCTTTTAAAAATTATTTTGAAATACAGCTGTGGGATGATAAATGAAAGTGCTAATAAATGAATGTAAGACAAACTACATGGAAGAGTTTGAAATATCTAAAAGTTACAGGTTGTTTTTGATAAGAAAAATCCCGAGACTATGGTTTTTTGTTTGAAGGATTTCCCAGGGGTGCATAACTTGGTAGCAAAAAGACATTAAACTGGAATTACATCTGGGTTTTCTTTAGAAGTAACCTATATGATATGAAAGTAACTTCAGAATCCTTCAGAATGAAAACTTCCTTGCAAATTAAAATGCTCTCAGAAATGTGAATGGAGGGGAGATAAAAAGGGGCTGTGAAGTTGTATATCATGACAGTGTGAAATAAATAGGAGCCAAATACAGTTTTGGATCATGATAATGGGACAGCTAATACCTTTTTAGCTGTACTGCTCCATCCATAGTTTTTTTAGAGTGAAGATTAAAGTTGTGGGGAGGCATAACCTATTTCAGGATGGAAGGAAGAATCCCTCCGGCACTGAATTGTCACCTGTGCACCAACACTTGCTATACTGTTCCGTTTGCACCAGGGATGGTGGTTGCGGTGAGAGAGCCTTCCCAAAACATGTTTCTGGGATTCCAGAAACTTGAGGCAGCTTCTCCTCAGTGTTTGGTCTGGGGTTTCAACACCACAGTCCTGCATAGTGTGTGCTCTTGGTAACACAGCTTGATTATTCTTGGAAGGAACCATGTCAGTCACAGGTTGATGTGTCTCCAGGGGATGCCTGTTTAGGAGAGGTTTCAAAATTTACAATAATACTGCCTATTTATCTGAGAGATGTGTCATTTTTAGAATTCTTGTTCAAACATTAGAATTATTTTCTGCTTGTTTTGTTTTCACTCTGCTAAACTGATGAATATAGTCCTTTATTTGAAGTTGATTAATAAAGATTTTAACATGCTGTTTAAATTATAGCAGCTTTATACTTCATTAGTAAAATATTATGTAATGATTATATTTGGATCTCGTCTTCTTTTTCTTTTCTCCTGCTAGTATTATTCTGTGGTGGCCTTCAAACAAGGGATCCTGTTAGATTCTCACTGGGTGGCCAAAAAGCAGATTACAAAAGTTATAAAGATTCATGTTTGTTTTGGGTGGAGGCTTCAAAGGCTCACAGGCTTCCTTACACAAGGATGCAGTCAGGAAATGTGAAGGCAGGAAAAAAAAGATTCTGAATCTGTTTTGTGTAAAAAGGGGGTTGTAAAGCCACTGTCCTTGCCTAGCTTCAATGGAAAGGCAGGGTAATCATGGATTTCTTTGCACTGTATGTCTTTGATGTTTGTGTTAGTTGCAACCAATAAAGCTTCTTTTTATTCTTTACATGTATGCCTTAGTAATGTAAAATGCAG
The DNA here is from genome assembly GCF_000691975.1 of Corvus brachyrhynchos. Taxonomy (NCBI): domain Eukaryota; kingdom Metazoa; phylum Chordata; class Aves; order Passeriformes; family Corvidae; genus Corvus; species Corvus brachyrhynchos. The sequence goes on from NW_008237353.1 coordinate 4,672,915, forward strand.
TGACATATTCATAAGGCAAATTGTAAACAGTGTGCTAAAGCTTAGTGACTTAATGCCTGTAGTTTTGAGGTGCCGGATGATGGGATGTATTCCAGTCCATATGTTCTGCAGATTGCAATTAGTAAAACCCTCCTGCTGCTACGTGGGATAAAGTGTGAGTTAGGATTTAAAGCTGTGTATTTTTTTTTCTTTGATAAGTTACTGAAGGAATTACCTCATCAGTTCCTTCCAGTACTAAAGATAACTCACTCATGTGACTTGCCCAAGCTGGTCTGTATCTGCAGGCCTTCTGATACTGTTGTATATCACCCATGTTAGTAATTTTATTAGATGATGTTAAGATATGGCTGTTAATCAGAGTTCTTACATGATATTATGAATGTCTGCAGGAACACAGGTCTTTATATACCATGTGTATACTCTTAATGCTTAAATGATGTTGCACAGATATGTACCAAGGATGGATGAACATAAAAGGAAGAAATTATTTCTTGTCTTATTCAAATGACTCCTTTCATGAAAAAAGGAAGGAAATGCTTTGTATTAATATGCAATTATTTATATATGCTCTCAGAGGTGTTATCTGCTGTGCTTTAAATATGCAGTAGTCTCTGTCAAGAAAAAGAGTTTTGTCCTTGTGTTTTCTAGCTGTAAATATTTTTTCCCCTGAGGTTCCCACCCCTCCACCCCCTCATTTTTCTTTTAGGAGGCTTCCACTTAATGAAGCTGCAGACAGGAAGTGATTCAGATTGCAGAATGGACACTGGCAACATGCATATGCATGAGAAGATGCTGTGAGATAGTCAGGGCTTTGAAAGAAAGTCACCATGGAGCAGTAATCCCACAGAGGAATGACTCAGGAGGACTCTGTACTTGAGTTGCTTCTGTGAAATTGTTGCCCTTTGTCAATATTTGCCTATATAGGCATTATTGATTGGGTTATTTGTGTTCATTAATATATATGATAACTTTATATCACTTTTGTGGTGAGGTAGCTCTTTGTTTCAGTGGGAAATTGAAGTTACAGAACACCCAAGCAGTGTTTAAGTTTGCCATTCAGGGCTTGCTGCAGAGATGTTACAGCTATTTTTGGTCTCCCTCTGGGTCCGTGGGAACCAAGATGTAGGGGAAAGAGAGGGGTCTTCTCACAGCACTAGGGAAGGACGTGAGGAGATGATGTGCAGCTGAGCTCAGGATGGGATGTAGCCTAAAACTGAGTTGGCCAAGGCTGCCTGGGCAGCCAGGACAGGGCAGGCAGATGAGATCTCTCTCATGCTGCTGCTGCTTGGGCAAATGACTATGTGACAGAAGCTAGACAATCCAGGACATGTTCATTTAAAATCATAACTTGAAGTCACTCCCCCACTTATTTAACCAAACTGAGGAGTGGCAACAGATGCTGCAGTGTTACAAACTGCTCAGAGCCCAGGCTGGTCCTGCATTTTGGCCACAAAAACCCCCTGCAGCACCACAGGTTGGGGACAGAGTGACTGGAAGTGCCCAGGCAGAAAGGGACCTTGGGTACTGATTGACAGCAGCTGAACATGAGCCAGCAGTGCCCAGGTGGCCAAGAAGGCCAATGGCATCCTGGCCTGTATTAGGAACAGTGTGGCCAGCAGTGATTCTTCCCCTGTACTTGGCACTGGTGAGGCCACACCTTGAGTGCTGTGTCCAGTTCTGTGCCCCCCTTTTTAGGAAGGATGTTGAGATGCTGGAGCATGTCCAGAGAAGGGCAGTAAGGCTGGTGAAGGGTCTGGAGCACAAGTCCTGTGAGAAGCATCTGAGGGAGCTGGGGGTATTCAGCCTGGAGAAAAGGAGGCTCAGGGGGGACCTTGTTGATCTCTTCAACTGCTTGAAAGGAGGTTGTAGCCAGGTGGGGGTTGGTCTCTTCTCCCAGGCAAGAAGTGACAGGACAAGAGGACAGACACAGTCTTAAGCTGTGCCAGGGAAGGTTTAAGTTGGACATTAGGAAGAATTTCTTCACAAAAAGGGTGGTTGGGCATTGGAATGGGCTTCCCAGGGAGGTGGCCGAATCACTGTCCCTGGAAGTGTTTAAGACTGGATGTAGCATTGATTCTGTGATCCTGTGGTTAACTGAGCATTGAACAGCACTATGTGGGAAAAATCAAGCAAACCTAGTTTTCTTGGCAATAGTTACCCTTGTTTTCCATTTCAGGAGGATCTAGGGCTCTGTGAAGTATAACTAGAGATTGTCGTTACAAGTCAGCTTCCCAAGACCTCTTACATTCAACACTGACTCTTAAATTGACTCCAAAACCGCTAAAAATAGATATTACAGTGTGATTGTTACAAGATTAATGTTATGGAATCTACAGATGTAAATTATAGTTCAGTTTGGGAGGCTTTGCATGTATAAATCTCTCATGAATACATTCAAGCAAATATTAAAGGGGTGGAGAATCTTCTGTTTTGGTTTTCTATTGGAGTACTTGTTCCAAGAACTGGCTTGATTTGGTCTCTAGTGGCAGAAAATGAAACCTGACGTAATTTCCACTAAGGATTGAGAAGGTCAAACCAGTTTTGGAATCCAGATCCAAATCTGAGAACTGTTCCAAGTTCGTCAGTCTAAAGGTGTTCCACTGATTCAATGAGCGTCCTTGCCATGATGAATTCGGAGATGAGCAGCCTTACAAATGGAAGCTGTAACAACCATTACACCAGCAAAAATCGGTTTTGTCACTGGAGTGGCAGGTGTTCAGCCAGCCTTTCTTTTCTGCTGTTCTGCCCCAGAGCCACTGCTGTAAACCTGAGAAAACTCTGATTGTTGTTTACGCTTAGGCACCCTAATGTTGCTGTGATGGTACCCAGGGACACTTGTCTGATGGTGTTTGCTATAGTATAAACTATGATAATATGATAATGTTGCTGTTTCTAGTTATTCACAGAAGTAACTGATAGCAAAAGCTATATTTTAAAAAAACAGTGATTCTTCCTTCAGATTTGCTATTAGTGTAATTAAATTAAGTATGTATGTTCTTAGATCTAATATGACTAAAATTTGCTTTCTGAATGTGATGGTATTTTCTTTGTTCTAGAAATACATCCTAAAGCTTTTAGAGCAGGTGGTTAAAAGTGACCAACTGTCTAAAGATATATAGACACCAAAAAAAAAAAAATTGTTTTACATCTTATTTACTGTTACTTGTGGTGCCTTTGTAGAAACTTGAGTGTTTCTTCCCTATCAATGCTTTTTAATTTGTTTTTGTATTGAGACAATAGACTCAATTTCTATTCTTTTTTTTTTTTTTAAAAGAAGTTAAAGCTTCTTCTGTGTTGTCAGAGTCATAGGAATTTTCTCAAGTCCGGCTTCTTCAATTATTTTGTAGTGAATGTTGCAATATCACAGAGTGGCTACAGTTATTCACACAAATTGTAACCAATAGAAAAAACCAAATCAATGTTTGCATTGTTGCTACAGCTTGGAAAAAAGATTTTTGGCAGTGAAGAATAGGTGTATGTAATGAGCTCTAGATTTTAAATATAGTGAGAAGAATATAGGAGGAAATTGCCTGTATTTTTATGAGCATGACTCATGAGGGATATATTTGCTATAGTTAATATCCAGTGGGTTTTGCCCTCCTGAAGTACCATGTCTTGTGCACAAAACTCCTTCACTTGGCTGATCTTTGGCGTTGTTTTTGGTTGATCTCCACTGTCTTTAGTCAGAGTCAGCTGTATTTTCCTAGTGCTCACCAGGGGAAAATACTGCTCCAATGCACTCAGGCCAGATTCCCTCCTTTTTTTTTTATGTTATTCACAGGGATGCTCTCAAACCCCACCTAAACTCCTGCTTTTGGAACCAGTGGAAATCTGCCTGCTTTGGTACATGTCTTAGCAAGCACATGGAAGCTGTACTTGCTAATTGCAGTCAGTGATGACAGTCTTGCAATCCCATCCCCCTGAACTTGAGTGTTTGTGTATTCCCATGGGACACCAGGCTTAGATGCTCAGTCCTGAGGTGTGCTGGGCCACGGCATGCAGTGTGGACATGCTTCCTGCTGTCTCAGGCTAGTAGGTGCAGCCAAAAGTGGGGTCTCAGGAGGAGGACAACTGGGACAGTGCAAAAGGGGTTGGTGGGAACAACGTGAGAACTCCCACTTGCTTCCCTTGAAATGGATGCTAATGTTGTTTAAAGACAAAAAACCAAACAATGCAATAACAGCAAAAACCTACTGGCACACCTTTGGGGAGTCCCATAAGAAAAGAAAATGTGACAGATGCTTGCCATCTTAAATAACTTTATTATTTTAGTGGAAGAATGCAGTAGATACATACATTTCTATCCTGTGTGTGTCTGAGGTACTGGTATTATTTCTGTTCTGTGTAATCCCTGACATTTTCCAGTGTGCAAAGATCACTAGTCACTGAAAACTAAAAGCAAGTTAAGTACAGAACTAAAGCCATCTGGTAGTTCAGACAGAAAAGTTAGATAATTAGCTGTTCTTGTCAAGGGGCTGTGATTAAAATAGGCCATCTTCATAAAAGTGACTAGTTTGCAAGGGACTTCCTGGAAGCCACCTGGGATAATGATAATGAAAAGAACAAAATTAAAAACGGGGGGGAGGTGGTGCCATTACAGCTCATGATGGCTTTTGTAAGTGAATTAAGTCAGCTTTTAACTTGAAGGCTGGTTATTATTTTTGGTCCTTTTTAAAGAAACAAAGATTGAGTTTTCTGACTGTTTGGCAATGTGATGCCACTAGGTCAGCCAGGTTACTGCTGGAGAGCCATAATATTTCTGTGTCAAGCTCTGGTTTCATTGCTCACATCCTTATTAACTTCTAAATGCTGTTGGCACAGCTCATCTTCAAAGGCCACTCTAATCTGTGTAACCTGATGGCTTCTGCTCAGGGAATTTGTTCCTTTGGGGGAATCAGCAGTATTAAGAAACACTAGAAGAGCAAAAAACATCAGAACAGCATTACTGCATCATTCTTTGCCAGCTGATGATTGCAACATGCGTAGCAATGTTAGTGTAATATGAATTTATATTGATAGATATCTCTTAAGGAATAAGCTGTTTAGCAAGTAGTGCTTAGAAGGGAACCTCTTTGTATAGTGGGAGGAAGGATCTGTGTAACCTTGGCAGCTCCAGCCCACCCTCCAGTTCTAGTGTGAAGGGGCTTGGTGTTCCCTTTGGCCTTTACTGCTGAAATCTTGTCCTCCTCATCCTAGAAGATCGCAGCAGGAAAGCCTCCAAAGGCTGCACAGGACTTGCTCTTTCCTGCATGTGGATTCCTTAGTGGATGCCCTATGCTGATGTAATAGTTTTAATCAGAGAAGTCTGACCTGAATAATCTAAGTAGTGTCTCTGAGAACAAACTGTTGAGGGCATCTATGCTAAATGCACTAGTAGGATAAAATAAATGTGGAATGAGAATGCTCCATCACTGGTGTGATTTAATTAAATATATTTTCACTCCATACGGATAAAAATCCTATATCTAAATAAAATTAATTGAAATTTATTTAGGTTTTTAAAATTTTCATTGACAGTTGCTACTTATTTAACAATTCTAGTAAAGAGCTGTTCATGCTGTTTCAGAGGCTTGTAAGAATTTCAGTGTGACTGTAATATTTTCTCATATAGAATGTGCTGGAAATCTCTTGTAAATGTAACCAAGTTTAATATTTAAATTAAAATGTGGGCGAGAATGAAAACTACTCTGGGTTTCCTGTGCTTAAATTCTCCTAAAAAAAAAAAAATCTGCTTCTAAATTATTTTCATTAAGTGGAGCTTTTATGTCTCTATATTTCTTGATTAGGAAAGCAATGATTTGAAAAATTCAAGATATTGAGGTCTCAAAAGTGTCAGGGATGCTCAGCTTCAGAAAGCATAAGTAAACATTTCAGTGCAATGTACTTGAAATAAATTGCTGTGAATGCTTGTGGATATACAAATATTTCTGATCAGTTTAATGGGTCAAACTTTCAGATAATTAGAAAGGCGCTGACTGTACCCATGTGCGATCAAGTTAATAATGTCTCACTGCATTCTGTGTCAAACAGGAGCGTGATGCATCTAGTGAATGCTTATCTAAGGCTTCTTGTAAGAAGTGTTGAATCTGAACACTGCTTTACAAATTTTCTTTTCCTTTTTTTTTTTTATATTGAGAAAATTAAACTATTAAAAACTGCTTTTGAAGTACTTTCTTGAATACTGTCAAAAGCAGAAAATCCAGATTTTAGGTTCCAAGTGCAGGTTGTCACTCATGTTTTAAGTTCTGCCTGCTCATGACCTGTTTCAGTATCTACACTTGCTGACCTGATGGCCATGGTTCTACTTTGTAGTATTTTTTTTGGTGACAATATTTTCTATTATGCCCAGTCAGTCTGACTTTCCAGCATTCTTCACACTTTTATTGTTATTTACTTACGTGGGAGAAAATGGACTGAGAAGTTGACAAGCAAGGTGAAGCAAGAACAGGGTTTTCACTTGGTAATGTTATAACTGTTTTCAGATAAGTCTTGCAAGTGAGTAAGTTACTATCAATGATATGAGATAATAGAAAGCCTGGGTGGCTGGGGTTGAGCACTGTGAAGTCTGAATGATCTCTTGGTGGCAGTTCATTGGAATGAAATTTAATCTGGCTTTAAAATTCAGATTTTTTTTTTTTAAGGCTAGATTGTTATGAGTTGTGACAAACCATCAGAATGTTCCTTCCCCCACCAAATTGTATCCCTCTAATGTGCCAGAGTTTTTTCACGTCTGCTTATTGATGAGGTGTCTGATCACAGATTTTTTGGTTTGTCCTGTTCTTTGTAAAAGTTGGTGAAATTCAGGTTTTCCTGTAGATAAGCCCTTGGCTTTTCAGTTGCTTCCGCCTTGCAAAGAAATTAATTCCTTCAAGCCAGTGAGTCTGCAGCTCCAGCTGTGACTGTAGATGAATGTTCTTGCAGGGTCATGTACTGTAGCTCTGAACCTAAATAAAAGGATTAACAAGAGTTCACTTGGAGGAAAAACACTTAATTTCACTATAATAACTATGAGAATCCATAGGGAAAACCAATAAAGCTTTACTATTAAAATTGTTAACAAATGATTATTCCGCCCTGACCCTCTCTTCCCACTGTTACTGTACTTTTGAACAGTAACAAATGATGGGATTGACCTAGTTCATGGTAGTGCTTTAGTCCCTGGCCTACAAATGATCTTTTTATTGTAAAATAATTCCTAGTCTAGTTCTTTTAGGAAGCATTGATAGTATTTATGAAGGAAACAATGTTTTTTGGTGCATTTCACACAATCTTCTGCCCCAAAACTTGGCTTGGTGTGAAGGAAGAAGGGGCATCATGTGGACAGTGATGCTGGAACTGAGCCTGGCAGCCAGCAATACCCAGATGATACATCTCATTGCTCCAGAAGAGCATGACTGATTTCCACAGCTAGCACAAACTGCTTTTAATGATTCCTGGCAGAAAAGGAGGATTTCTGGGGTGAGTGACTCTCTTCAGTTGCATACATATAGACCTCATTGTCTCATCTCCAAGCAGCACCTCTGCCCAGCAATGGGGGAGAGCAGAGGGGCTGCTGGCAGGGGCTTCCTCACTCAGTAATATCTCAGTTGGCTGGTGATGACTGTGGAACAGCTGCTTTCCACTCAAGCAAGTGGTGTAAAGGGCCAAGCCCCTGCTCAGGAAAATAACTGATCCTTCGGGGCTCTCCTGTCTCTGATGGAGATGTAAGGAGAGGGCGGAAGGATTTTGATCACAGTGATCTTGACTCTCTCCCAAGCATTTTAGGACTTCCAGCCTCAGGCAGCACTATTGTCTGGGTAGACAAAGCAATACTTGTATCCATTTCCTTGGGAAGGAAATCAGGTAATTAAAATTGACTAATGTGACTGCCCTGATTGGATTAAGAAATCAAATAGATGAAAGTTGTCTAATTTTAAAGTTTAAATCTTGATATTAGTTTTGTCTTGTGCTTCATTTGGGCTTTGGGGGTGGTGAGCAAGTCCTGGTTGGTAGGTGGGTGACCCTCATGAACCCCTGTCTAAAACGTGCCACAGTGCCCATGTGGGTTACCTGCTGGGAGCTCCTGATGTTGAAGCGAAGGCATGAAGGCTGGTGCATGAACAGGTGTCCCCAAAAATGGTCTGAGGTTCTGCTTGAGTACACACTTAGCACCAGGAACTGGAGAGCATTTTGGGTTCTGTCTTGTGCTTTTGTGTTCCTTATTTTTCCTCAAAGATTCTGCACCTTTGAGAGACGTTTTATGTGCCTAGCATGTATTTTCAAAGAAATATAACTTGTAAAAATATTCATCAATCTGTCTTTCATCAGTAGGCCACCTAATACATTTTTCTTTTTTCAGAGAAAAGAAAAATGTATGGATAACATTGTACTTTGTTTCAGCAATGTTTTTCATTTGTCACCAGATGAGAATCACACTCAACTTTGACTGTTGACCTACTCTTTTTATTTCTCTCCAGTTTTCTTGCTTGCATGCTCAGGAATGTATTTTGTAGAACACCTCCTGAAACTCTAGAAACTACCAACAGTCCATAGGGATGGCGTAGGAGCCGCAGTCTGGATGGAATTCCACATGAACTTTTGTTCTTCGCTATACCCTTGCTCCAGCACTCTTTGAGCCAAGTGTTTTTGATGGTCTCTTCTTTAATACTTAATGTGGCTTTAATTAGTCACAAGTGGCAATTAGCCTCTAAAGTTAGGAATTGCAGTTAAATAAATTAGGCATGCTCTTCTATCAACTAATTTTATCATGGGTTGGTTTGATTTTTTTTTAATGACTGTGTTCATGTAAGCAGCTTGTGCTTTAGGGATGTTTCTGTTTTTCCTACATTCTTCAGTGATCTTGGGTCTCCTTGCAGAAATTGCAGAGAATTCTGTTGGAAGAGACTCGAGTTTTAACAGCATGTTTTATGGGAACAGTTGGCTGATATTTTGGCTGGATTTTCAGGACCTTAGAGTTATAAGGTGAAAATTATAGATCAAAGCCACTGCAGGTAGTGGTACAACTGTCAGGTGTCTCTATGTATGTTAGGTCTTTCATTGGCTCATTGTTGAGTTCACACAAATGAGATTTAAACATGAATTTAAACTACACAAACTGTAGTTTAGGGTCTCCCCCTCCTGTATATAATAGCTTGAATGTACACCAAGTTTATAAGATGCATTCTGGGTAAGACTAACTTACATTTATCTACTTGATTTATTGATTTAATTTGTAAACAGAACAAATATGAGAGGAGTCACTAATGAAATAAGAATATCACCTGATCCTGCTGTATTTCAAGTTATTTCTTTACACAGAGATATGCTGAAGCCTCTGCTGTGTAGTTGGGGGTGAGGTTCTCTAGACTTTTAGGCAGTTATGTAAAATTGGGGTGATGTGAAAAGACAGAAAACAGAAAAATGAATATTAGATAAAACATTTCAGGTTTTGTAGATGATGAGATGGGTATGAGATGAGCTTGTGGATTTTGTAAGCTTCATCTCATCATAAATGAAGTACAGTCGAACACAATTGTAGCCGTATCCTGAGCGATGCTTCGCTAAGCCTCACTTACTGGAGCAGGCAGCTGGACTGTCCAGGAGAAGCAACTTCACTGAAGCAGCAGAAACCAGAATGTTCTTCCATGTGCTACAGATTGCTGGAAATTGAGTGGGACCTATGTGGAGATTGCATTGTGTACCTTAGATCTGATGAAAATAGTTTTATAATGTGCAACAGGGAAGAAATGTGTGATGTAGATGTAGTTCACAATAAAATATGGTGTCCTTTGTAAAAGCAGACCCATCTGTGTGCTGTTATGAAGAAAGACTTTTCCTGTGCCCTGGAAAGCATGTTTTGCCCGTGAAGTTTATGGTGCTATGCTTGCAGACATGGGAGTTAACTGCAGTACCTGAAACCTGAAAGGTTAATTTCCTGACTGCATCATTACTCTGTTAATCAAGCAGATGCATGTAACACTAGCAGGGCACATTTTTTCCAATTTGGTATTTGATTTATAAAAAGAAGACTTTGCAGGGATACCATTTAACTGATGTAAGTTGCCGAGCTTTTTGATATACCCATGTTCTGGCTCTAAAGTCAAAATGCAGCACTAAAAATGGCTGTGTCCAGAATTGTAAAGTATTATTTGTACCTGGACACTTAAACACAGAGCTTTCTGTCTGAAAATAAAGGAAAAATATTAAGGAAAGACATATTTCATGTTTAGCATAAGTCATTGTTTCTGTATAAATGCAACCATAATTTGGAAATATTATTTCTTTTTCTGTGAGAACTGAAAAACTTCTCTAGAATTCGTGTGAATTAATACCAACAAGTTGAATACGTAGATGGGGCATAGGTGCCAAATCAATAAATTGACTGTGGAAGACTGTTGCTCTTTGGATTCTTCTGTTTTTACATGTCATGTTGATTTCTCCATCTGTAATTAGCCTTGCTAGTAATTGTGTTACTTGTGGTTCTGATTCTGCAACAGCAGAATGTATCACAACTTTGTTTGAATGCATGGACAAAGTCCAAATAAAAAAAAAAATTAAAAAATGTATCATTGGAACTAAAAAAAGTCCTTGCAAATTCAGTGTCACACTGAATTCTGAAGTATTACTGTTCTATTTGCAGTGGATTTGGTGGCTTTTATATCGTGTATCATGCTGTTTCTTTTTAAACACTTAGGAGTTCACCAGATCTTTTTGCTATGTGGTTGATGAAGCATTATCCTGGGACAGCAGTGATGATGGATGCATGAACAGAACACACTTCAGGTAAGAAATCAGATGTATGCCATTTGGTGTGGCTATTCATTAACTTTCCTCACATTGTTTCACTTCAGCTTCAATAGTAGCAGTCTTTAATGTTACACCACTAAAATTCACTGAATATAAAATATAAATCTCTTGTCTACATGAATGTTTACATATATTTCTCTGTAAATCAGTGTCAGCTGGTTTTTTGTTTTCCTTCTAGATTTGGTAACCCTGGTAACAGATGCTGCTGCTGCTATTACAGCCTTTACCCTTGCTACTGTATAAATTTCCATAAGAATTTTATTTCACATTAGCGGTTACGACTATAGGTCTGAATATAAGGATAATTTCAGCATTTCTTGAGTGGTTTAGGTAACTTAACTTGTTCTTTAAGGCTATGCCAATTCAGGTTATAGTTGTCAAGTTGTTGATAATCCTTGGAAGTTAACGCAAGCTTGTTAAAGCCTTCATGCACAAAGGCAGGCAAAAGTTGGTATTGATTTAATGCTTGCTGTTCCACAAGCTTCCTGGGAAAACATGGACAAATTCTTCAGTTTCCGTATCAGTGGGAACTAAGTGTCTACATACCATATACGCCTACATACCAATATGCTGGCATTTCTGGTAGGGAAAACAGTGTGTCCAGAGTACAGTTTTTTGCACAACTCTGATATGCCCAGGGCTACATTGAGCTTCCTGTGTGCCTGAGGATGACCTTGTTGTGCTGGCAGGGTAGAGCTGCCAGGCAGCCAGTGCTCCAAAATGAAGGTGGGTACTGCTGAGTGCCCATTTCAGCTAAAGTGAAAGGCTTGGGCTTAGATATAAGTGCTGTCTTAAGTCACACGTGGGCTTGAGGATCTTCGGGCTTCCGATTGCCCTCTTCTTTCCTTCCTTTGTAAGAGTATTGTGAAGATAGACGTAGTGAAGACTGTGTTGTGTTCAGGTTGGAGCCAGATCTGTAGGTACAGTGTTGAAGAGGTGTCTTAAGGCAAGGACCGTTGTGTTCAGGTTGGAGCCAGATGTGTACAGTGTTGAAGAGGTGTCTTAAGGCAAGGACATAAAATATACGAAGGAATGATCCTGGAGTTTACTTTATTCTTCAACTTGTGGGGTGTTAGAGCATAAACATGTCAGACACATCAAAATGTCAGTATCTGTGGATCAAGGTTAGGCCTAGAGATTTAGGGAAGGCATAGTAGCCTCCTGTCCCATGGAGTGGCTGACAGCTGATGCCAAGAAAGGAGAGTGGAGTATGCGGTTGCTTCCCGGATCAATCTCTCATGCTCTACACATGGGCATCTGAGTCAGTGCTGGCTTCTGTGCTAACTAGTCTTGGCTATGCTTTCCATTTCTGTGAATTTGTGAGGTTATGTTTTGATCCCAGGTAGATTTTTAGGCTCTGCCACTTTGTAGTGTTCTGGATTCCCCAGCTGAATTCCAGGAGGGAGGAAGCAAGTAGTCCGTGAAGTTAGTTTTGAACCTCCTACTTGCTAATTTCATTTAAGCTGGGGACTGGGTTGACATGCCAGGAGACTCAGGAGTTGAGCTGAGCCTTTTCTGCTTCAGTGGAGTGGTAGGAAAGGATGATGGCTGGGAAGATTTAAAGAGAGTTTAAAAAGCAGCTACACTAAAATCTCATTGAAATGGAATGAAACTGCAGGACTTCTGTGGCCCTCCCACTGGTAGTGCCTTCCTAATGAGTAGGTTTGAGGCAGCTGCTCAGACCTGTCTTGCTTTTCTCTTTCAGTTTATTTCCTGTGATTTTAATAGTAATTTGGGGTTTATGTTCTGTACCTCCTAGAGTTACAGAAAGCAACAGAGAATATGCTATGTCATCTTTTAAGCAGTCATCCTGCCATTTTTTTTCCTGATAGGATTCAAGATTGTGTGGAAGAAAGTACCATAAATTTAAAATATCCTGGGGATCCACACTCAATGGGTTGAGCCTCCCAGCAAGACATTAAAATATAGGACCATTAATCAGAACTGAACTGTATTTTTTCTTGTTGTTTTTCTTTTGCACGTTTAAAACATTTCTTTTGGGTTCACAGAAACTTCAGGTGGACTAAAAGAGAAAAAAAAAGGAATTGCCCAATGATGCCTTTGCAGTAAAATCATTGCACTGAATAACCTGACTGTACATATTGCACCTGATGTGTCAAGGCTGTGGAAGGAAGTGTGAATATTGCAAAAATCTACCTGACTTGCTTAGATGGAGTCTCAGAAAAACACTATGCAATATATATGATGTTAACTACTGTGGTAGGATTGCTGAACTGGAAAAGGCTGAAGGTAGGCCTCTCTGAGCCTCTCTGAGCCTCTCTGAAAAGGTAAAAATTTGACGCTGTGAATGTGCTAACTACAGAATTCAGAGTACGACACTTTCAAGAGTAAAGGCATTTCAAATTCTGTAAAAGCAAGCAGAAACCAAAACAGCTCTTAGCTAAAATCTTAGAGCCAGTTGAAGGAGAATAATTTAGTTATACTGATTCTCTTTCTTGGCAGAGAATATTTGGGAGACAGAATTTATGCAGCTGGATAGAAGTTTGGTTTATTTTTGCTCTTGATTTTTTTCTGTTAAAAACAGTGGAGATCTTGGACTTAATAAATGATTACATATCCAGATGAATGTTGTACACTTTTTTCTATCCCAAGTGCCCTTATTTTCCCTTCTGTGTCTGTATTTGGGGCTAAATCCTTATGAGATACAGGGCAAATTGGATGTAGCATATCATTTAAGGCTATTTCACTTGAGGATGACTCCACTGTGAGCATTCTGATGGCTCATGGAAAAACATGTAAAAGACTGCCAAGCCAGCTTGCTCACTTAGAGGAAACTGCTGGGCACCTTGTTCCTCAAGTCCCCAGAAAATGGGCGAAGGTTTTTCCCTGAATCCCTTTTGTGAGGCTGATGGATGCTGAACTTGCTTGTGGTACAAAATGACCAGATATTTAATGGAGAACCAAAAGAAGGAACCTCAAATGGAAAAACTTAGCAATACTGGAACTGTGGGTGAATTGCTTGCTCGCTGTTTTAAGCCTCAAAATGGAGATGTGGTGGGGAGAAGGGCAAATCTTCTTTGTTTTCCTGTACAGGAAGGAGTGGCTGAGAAAAATGTGTTTGAGAGAGTTTGGAAATGGAGAAAGTGAATTGGACAATTTGATTAGACTAAAGAGAATAAGGTTTATCCACAGATCCTCTGGATGCATGTGAATATGTGGAGGTGGATTGTTTCTTGCCAGAGATTTGTATAAAATTGTAAAAACAGAGCAGGGTTGGGTTTTTTGTAAATTTTTTTTTCTGTAGCAGGATATAACTAGATTGTAAACTTTGGCAGGACTCTTAACATCTGAATGCTTCCTGAAACTCTGACAATGTTTTTGTAAAACTGATTCTGGAACAGGAATAAATGAGAGATTTTTCTAGTCTTCCTCCTGTTAATTAGATGAAACAGTAAGTTTTATATTTGTCCAGAAGGAGGTAAAAACAAACAAGAAATTGAGATTGGAGGAGCCAAACAAGGACAAATGATGAGCCAATTTTTCAAACTGGCATTGACATACCAAGAGTTTGGAAAAAGTATGCTTGCAAGCTTCCTTTATTATTATAACCTCTTGAACAGAATAGTCCCATCCAAACAGCTATAAACGCTTTCCAATAGGGAAGTTTATGACCTAGTTTCTGACTGAAACACACCATCACAGTGTGTGGAAAGAACTTAAGTGAAGATGCTGGTGGCAGTGACTCTAGCACATCCTCTTAGAAACTTGATGTATTGCCCTTCACAAACACTTGTTAATTGGAGTCAAATGGAGTGTATTTGAAACATTGTTTGCCTTTTTTTTTTTTTTTAGTAGGTGTAGACAGTTAAATGCCTGAGTTGGCATGCAGAATTTTCATTGATGTCTGAATTTTTTGACAGAGCACTGTTTGGAAAAATGATCATTCTAGGATTATCCCAACAGGAATTCAGCAATTATAGGATGCCTTTTTAGATTCTGTGCTTGGAGCAGTGAAGGGGGAAAAAAAGGTGCATTTATTCTGTTCACAATTATAAATCTGTTCTGGAGAGACAGGGATAATTTTGATTAGGCTTCATTCCATTCGTGGCTGTCCTGTGAGGAGCAGGGCAAGGACATGATGTGCTCAGAGGAGGTGGGAAGAAAAACACTGAATTTGGGCTTTGTGCATCCAATTCTCTTCAACTGGAGAAATGTAGCCTTGCAGGAAGCATCAGAACAGGCCACATTTCAATTAGCTGCTCTGGTGAGAGGCTGGCAGAGACACCACTTCTATGCTGGGGGGGAAGCAATGCATAAGTAAACTAGATCAGCTGGTACAAGTTGGGGGGTTTTGGTTTGTTTCCTTTTTCTTGCTTTTCCTGTGACTCACTGATGTAACTGAAAGTGAGGGGACTGTGCTGATCTCCATCAGCTGCAGCTATGGCCAATACCAATCATCCCTTTTTTTCTGCTTTTCCAAGGAGCTTGGGAGTGATCTTAAAAGCACAGATCATTCACGTCAAGAAGAGTTTCTGAATGCTGCTGAAATACATTAAATAATACTTGGTTAGCATGGAAAGAACTATAGTTAAAATTCTTCTAGTGTTTCAATTATAATTCCTTTATTGTTTCAGTTGCTTATAACTTCCTGGAATTCTCATGTCTCAAGCTGAAATTTTCCAGACTTGATCTTGGCCTGACAGTGACCTTTCTTCTCTTTTCTTCTTTGTTTCTCTTTTCTCTGTGGTATTAAATGAATATGGCTTGGGCATTTCATTTATAATGAGAAGAAAGTAGCAGCAAAATACATTATATCTGTTACATCAAAATTCTGAATAGCTCAGGCAGTGCAGCTGTTTTAAAAAAATGGTGAAAATCATCAAAAGTACTTCTTGAATCTTACCAGAATCTGTGAGAGTGGGGATTCAGATATCGACTTTAGGTCTTGAACTTTCTTTTCTCTCCATCATGCACAGTCATTACACTCCTTAATAATTATAGCATGCAGTTATTTTGCCTAATCAGTGATCAGCTGAATGAAGAAGTAGTCCTTGGTGAAAGAGCTGATCTGTTTTTCACTGTTTGCCATGACCCTGGCAAGACAGGGCTTTGGAAATTCAGGCAAGCACTGTGCAACGGGAGCCCTCTGGGGCATTCCTCCTGTCCCACAGTTCAGCTTAAAAATGCTGAAGTTGTCAGAAACTCTTCTCACAAGAAAATTGTTTGTTTAACACAAATTTTAAATAAACTTTTTGATCAGCTCTACTCAAGCTGTCGGCTGTAGTAGTTTAAATCAGAACCCAAACGTCTTAGGGAATGGAATTTAAACCTGGGATGGAAATGGTGGAAATAAACTGTCAAGTGTTTTCCTTTAAATTAATGCTGATATCATGTCTATTTATTAACTTATGTAAAGGCTACTGGTGATGGTGGTGATGTTGCTAAAGAGCAAATTATGGGGTTTGACTTCTTGACTCCTAATATGTGTTTCAAGAAAAAGATGTCATGTGCTTGCCTGTTGGCTTGCACACAGGCTTGCTTTGCCTTAAAGACTGTGGTTTTTGCCAAGGACAATCATTGTGAGTATGTCTAAAAAGAAATATAAGAAACTTTTCATTTCTAGAATTGGCTTCTCATGGTCTCTTCCATTCCATGGGAAATATCACTTCATGTGCATTCATGAATCATCTCTGTTTCTGTTGCTGAATGGTTGGGTATTCCCAGTGATGCAGACAAGTGCCTCACTCTAAGAGATGCAGGGCAGCAGCAGCAGAGAGAGGGTGAGAACTGAACTGCCAGTAGACCTGGCAGAGGTTCCCTTTCCTCTCCCGCCCTCTAACTTACATTTTAAGTGAATTCCCTAACTCTGAACCTCCCGTGTGATATCACAACTCTCTGATCTTGTAGAGGACTGTAGAAACTTTGTACATTGCTTGTAATAAATTTACTTTGGTCACCTGCAAGATTGTTCCTTACAGGAGCTCAGGAGTGCTGTTCAGCCACTGCTTCAGCAGCACTAGGTAAAAGTAAGGTAAAAGTAAAATGTTAAGCTGCTAAGTGAAAATAAGGTGCCCATGGCATAAACCCAACTTTTCATGTTGCCAGAGAATACTTAGTCCTTCTTGGAGAATGGTACTGTATATATGCTTCTTTTAAGATTTAATGATCTCAGGATTTAAGGTTTGGTCAGTAAGTATGAAAGTTCTATCACAACCATTTTCACCTTTAAAAATTAATCAAAATGTATCTTCTGCACCACAGTGTGAAACAACTATCTTGAAGTTGCATTGATCTGTCATAAAAAGCAGAGTCTAATACCAGGACTTAAAAGAAAACTGCTCTGTGTCTCTAGTTTATGCCTTCAGAATAGGAGGAATTGTTTTCTTTAAATCAGCCACCAGATTTTGGTCCAACCTACCTTTCTTTCGATGACAATCTTGTCAAGTGTGCCATCTTTCTAACCTGTCCTTGAGTGAGTCACAACCTTCGTAACTGTAAAAGACATACGTCTGAAAAATTTGGACGCTTGTTTTCCAGGGAAGACCTTGGATTCTAAATTCTTCCAGGCATCCTAACATGTGGCAAATTATTAAAGTGGAATTGCTTGGAAGAGGTAGAGTAGTAAATTTCAGATTCATCAGTTAAAATACAGCCTTGTCCTTACAGCTGGCTTTGATGGTCCTAATGAGGAAAAACAGTGCATGCTTTGGTATTGGCAGCAGGTAGTGAGAACCACTGCAAAGGTTGTGGGTACATGACAGTCAGTATGCAAGAAGCTTTAGGTGAAATGAATTAATAAAACTTCCTAGGAAATTACAAACTTCTGTTTCTGTGATAAAGATTTCCTTGTCATTTCAGTCTCTTTAAAGCTACTGGTTTAGGTTTGCTCTTTTCTGTGTTGTCTTTGGGCTTATACTTTCAGTTACATTCTTATATGACACTTTTTCAAAGAATAAGCATGTATTTCTACCATAGATATTAAAGTGAAAACTCAGTTATTGGCAAATACAAAAATTTGTTGTTTTGACATTTTTGGCCCAACCTGTCTGAGCCCTGTACTTGGATGGATGTGTTCTTTCAGGTGTACAGCTAGATGTTGGTTCTTTAGCCAGCTGTGGGCTATTTAGAGTGGATTTCTAGTAGGAGCATGGAACTAATTTTTGTCATGTTGACTTTCTGTTCAGTGGTTTCTGTATTGTTTTTTCCCTTGTAATCTACACTTTAATTATAGGTATAAGTATTTAGCCAGTCATAATGGGCTCTAGTGTTTGAAACTTTAGTAACAAAAGTCTTTCTGTCTTGGGGTATTTAAAAACTGACCTTTAACCTGTTGAATCAAGTTAAATGGGGAGTGATAGCCTTAACTCATTTTTTTTTTCTTTCAGCTAATTTATTATTAAATAGTCTATGGTGATGAATACTTTTGGAAAATTCAGCTTAACTCTTGAAATGCCAGTCTGGAAATCAGCTTTGCTTTGTCACTTCCCCAGCCCTCATGTGCCTTCTCTTATATTTGGGCTCTATAAGTTAATGAAAGACACACCAGTCACATAACTCAGTATATGCAGTATAGGCAGAAAAAGCTCCCTGAGAGAGCTGAAGCAACTCCCACGCAGTAAATTCATGACTTGCTGAGCACTGCTGCTGTTCTGCTGAAGGAGGGATCAGAATAGCTTTTTTGTTGTTTTGTTTTTTTTTTTTTTGGTGCCTGGATAATTGTGTGAATGTGCCCCATGTGCCTGACCTCCCTCCCCCACCTTCCCAGGACCCTCAAAAGTAACCATATTCCTTACGCCTCCGGCTTCCTCACCAGAAAAACACATCAGCTCTTAGCTTGGAAAACATCCTGCTTTGCAGATGTGCTGTGTTCCAGGGAGGATGGCCCTCTCTTGGACTCTGAGCTCCTCAGATCATCCCTCTTGGAAATTATTAATTCTGGTTACATTGCTGCTCTGCATACAGTCAGGGCGGTCTCTTTTCTTATTTCAGGGACCACTGCAGGAGGGCTGTGTTGCACATTGTATATCACTGGTTTTGGTCTTTGGGTGCATGTGGTGACTCATAGGTTTAGATTGTAGTCAACTGAAAATTCAGCTTGAAAGTTTAAACTTGTTTTAGAATGTTTACTATACAAAGTTGTTTTTTTTAATAATATTTTGGGAGTCACCACTAGGATGTAGACCCCCTAATAGGGAGAAGTTAAGCTGAGGTGGAAATGCTCATATTTTACAGGGCATGAAAGCATATAGTGCTTATTGCTCTGTTGGAGGAGAGACAAGGGTATGTAGCCTTATGTATCATGGTATGGAGCGGGCTGAATGGAATAGCTGAGCCTCTGCTGTGTATCCCAGCACTGATCAGTGCTGCATTTGCTGGAGAAAATGTCTGGGAAAGGCAGCACGGGGTTGTCTGGTCAGGAAATCTTCAGGCACAGAGTCACCAGTGAGGTGGCAGACGTAAGGAAACTGGTAGTCTGGAAACCGAGAACTAGGAATTTAGGTATGGTCAGGGCAGGACTGAGCAGGAACATTGTCTGGTCAGCAGTCTAGCGCTGCTGCCATCTGATGAAAGTGGTGCGTGCTCGATTCACACCAGCACCAATCCTTTCTTTACTTGCCCAGGACAGAAATGTCGGTGTGAGAGATTTCTGTGTGCGATTGAATTGCTCTGCTTGGACCACCCCTGGGCAGGCAGACTCCAGTCAGTCGAATCTATGTTGGTGGCAGCTCAGAGTCTCTGCCATCTGTAGGTTCAGATATGCTGGAGATTAGGCCTGTTTCAAGCTGTCTCTTTTATGGCCATACCCTTCGTCTGATCCCAAACATTAAGAGATTAAGTTTCTTGAAATATCAGCAATTGTCTGCCTCCCCCCTGGCTGGAGCAAACCTCTTAGCCCACAGATGTGGGAAGGCTTGAATAGGTTTTCAGCATGAAGGAAATGCTGAGTTCCCAAGATGTATGATTTATAGAGAGGAATAGTTTTTCACCTGCAGAGTGTTGGTAAATGCTGGTTTTTTGTACTTTGGTCAAGGGCGTGCACTGATAAGCTGGTGGAAAGAAATGCAGTGAAGGTAGGTGTTTCTTCTACAGAATGAATACAATAAAAATAGGAATATGCATAAGAGATGGAAAGTGCTGACTACTCAGAGTTTTCCAAATGCATACTAGTTTAAAACTTTCATCTTATTTTCTTTGGGGACTATGTTGCAAGTTTTGAGCATTGTATGTTTCAAAATAAAGCCTTTATCATGAGGAAAAGTTGAGTACTTACTACCCCAAGATCTATTAAAAATCTGGAAATGGCAGGCAAAGCAGGGAGTTTTTGATTTGCATGCTGTACTTCCTGAGGAGGAGTCTGAAAATAAGCAAAAATGAGGTTTTGATGCTTTGGCAGTCCAGAATTTTGTGAAGCTTCAGAAAAGGTGTACAAAACTATAGCATGCAAGCTTTTGTTTGTTCAAAGGGGACTACTGCCCAGCTCCACTGCTTTGTAATGGTAAACACTGAATTTCACTGCAGATAAACACTGCCACCATAAAGAAAAAGGCCATACTCCAGGTTCTGTATCTACAACTAGTTCCAGGACTTGGGAGCATGAGTCCTTCCTACAGTGCAGACCTGGCACAGGGCTGGGTAGTCCCTTGGTTTTATGCTCCAAGCCAGGATGTAGATCTGGGTGTGCCTGAATCTCCACAGCAGGGCTGTAGAGATTTTCATGATAAATCTTAGTGTGGGTCAAACATGTGTGTGACTTGTTTATTAGGAAAATGTCTGGTAATTTCAGACTTGCTTTGAGTAGCTTTCATGTTTTGGTTAACTCTCTTTTTTCTGTGATTAGACATCCTTACTGAAAAATCCCCCTAACATGGCAAAAAATGTCTTTTTTGTAGTGACGCTGTTCATAAGGAGCACTGTAATATCTGCTCTGAGTACAATGATGCATTCTTCTGTTCATGGAATCACAGAATGGTTTGGGCTGGAAGGGACATGTAAAGATATCATTTAGTCCAGCTTCCCTGCCATGGCATCATCGTCTTTCACTGGATCAGGTTGCACAAAACCCTGTACAACCTGAATTTGAACACTTTTGTAGGACAAAAACTAGATTGCATTAGGTCCTTTGCATATTCTCCACATTAGGGAAATAATTTACATTATCACATATAATTGTTTTGAATTTTACGGAAATGAAGAGAATATTTATTATGTAAATGTTGTTAGAATGGACATGAACATTTCACATATATAGCTTGTCTTATTTTTACCAGTCAACACGCAAAGGCATATTTCCTCTTAGAAAAAAATTTTTGGCCAAGTTCTACTTTTTCAGATCCACAGAGGTGTAAAAAACCAGTTCTGTTGATGTCTCTGTGATGAGTTAAAATTTTTGCTTATACAACTGAGTGGAGACTCTGACCTGTAACTATCTAAAAAGTATACATTTAATTCTTACTTAAAGTATCTCAAACTTTCAGATATTGCTATTTTAAATCCACTTGATTTTTTTTAATCTGCAAATCCTTCTGCATAATTCACTTTAAGACAGCTGTGATTGCCTTCTCCTGCTTGCAGCTGTTCCCATTTTCTTAAAATGTAGACTCTTTGAAGCATTTGCTATAGACATCGTTAGTTTAATTCAGGGGGAACTTGCTCACTAATCTGTCAGTGTTAACCACAGACAACGTGTAAGTACACACATACCTATACTATGTGATACACACATTTAGAAGTGACTTCATCATGTGGTTTGGTCTACAAAGCCAAGGAGGAGAACAAGGCTGTTTTTGCAGGAAGATGTCACCAAATGCAATTATCTAAAACTCCAATTCTGCTAACAGCTTGTAGCTGGCTGCCTGGGGAGGTAACTCAGCAGTTAAGCCAAGCAAAACAGGGACCGAATTGCAGCAGCTTACAGGTTTTTTGCACTTGAAATTCCTCCTGTTTAACTTTACAAGTGGAGTGGAAACCTTAAACTTGCACTAAAAGGGGTGATCTCCAAAACTTGCTGTCTGACAGATTCTTGAACTTAAGGAATAGCTTTTATTAAGACCCTGAAATTCAACTTGTACATTAGGAGGCTGGGATTCCCTGCGGGTACTGGTACAGGGCTATGCTGTAAGAACTGGGTTCTTGGCTGGAATGCCTTTTGTGTGTTTGCACAGGAGGAATGGGGATGCAAGGAATCTTAACTTCAAACAAGTCAGTCTTCTTTGAGAAGAAAATGTTTTATTGAAGTTGGCTTTAACATAGG
Source organism: Corvus brachyrhynchos (assembly GCF_000691975.1). NCBI lineage: Eukaryota > Metazoa > Chordata > Aves > Passeriformes > Corvidae > Corvus > Corvus brachyrhynchos. The sequence continues at coordinate 4,694,912 of NW_008237353.1, forward strand.
TGCCATAGCAGGAGAAGTTAGCAGTGGTGTTTCAGCCTAACATGGAGCACGATGCTGAGCAGCTTCTCTTACATCTGTAAGGTTGCTCTGGGTGTGCTGTGTTGCTGCAGTCAAGGTCAGCTGTGGGGCATGGTGGGGTGTGTCTGTGTGCAGACAGTCTATAGCAGTGTACAGCAGAAGCATCTGTGAGGTTTGCCATTATCACATAATGATTTGAAATGCCACTAGGCTTAAAAAAAAGCACACACGTTCTCATAGCATTGGCTGTTCAAGTGTATAATGGATATTTCTAACTGAGACAGGAAAGCATACACAGTAATTAAAACACAGAGCAGAAAAATTAGTCAAATTTGGCACAAATGCCTGAGAAAGTGTCTGCTTTAGCTGTAGATAGAAATGAAGCACCAGCCAAAATTACTTTCAAAGGCTTTAATTACATCTGTTTTAATTTAGCATGTAAAATGCAGGATATTATTTTTTAATATAAATTTAATTCATGGTTAATCTGCAGATTGCAATATCCTTCCAGTAGAGATGATGTACTTGGACTGCGATAACTGAAAACTTCCCTTTCGAGATGTTTGGTTAGTCTGTCACAGGGCCTGCTGTCCAGAACCACATGTTCTCTGTGTATGTGCAGCTGCTGCTGGGGGATCATTTAACAGCAAAACCCAACCCTCTTTTGGTTTTAACGTAAGTGCATTATTATACAATAAGCCATTCGTACTGCAGATATGTAAATCAGACTTAAAATATAATATCATGTGCATGGTATTTTTTCTGAAGTGCACACAGTGGGCATGGAGAGTAGTACTTCTCAAACTATTCCAGAGCTTGTTGCTTATAAATGAGAAAAGTTACGTGCTTGAGATAATCAAAGTTTTTTCACTAATTATCCTATTCCAAATGAGAAAGGGACCTTGTGTGTGTGTGAATAGTTAGTTCACATATTCTGTACTGTTCAATGGCTGTGGGTGTCATGTGCCAGTAAAGAGTGAGTTCAAAATGCTTCTGATAAGAGAGTGCAGGTACCAGGCAAGGGAGAGACTGGCAGTCAAGCAAACCTGGCTGCTCATGGAAAGGATTTTAAGAGTGCCATTTAAAAAATTAGAGCTGCCATGTAAACTAGCAGGTTCAAACCATCTAGATCCAAAGGATTTGGGAAGATTATCTGAATGAATTTTAAACACAACTGGCCATTATATTGAATGAATTGTGAAACAAATAGTGAGTTGAGCAAGAGAAGCAGGAAAAAAAGGTCATCTGTTGTCCTCCCTCTCAAACAAGCAGAGAAAAGGCAACCAAACATCAAACTTGGTGAGCCTCAGTTTTTAGTCTCCATGTAAACACATACACCAGCTCTTTTCTAATATCCAACCTAACCCTCCCCTGACACAACTTCAGGCCATTCCCTCAGGTCCTGTCACTGGTCACCACAGAGAAGAGATCAGTATCTGCCCCTCCTCTTCCCCTCATGAGCAAGTTGTAGACTGCAATGAGGTCTCCCCTCAGTCTCCTCCAGGCTGAACAGACCAAGTGACCTCAGCCGCTCCTCACACAGATTCGCCTCAAGGCCCTTCACCATCCTCATGGCCCTCCTTAGGACACTCTCTAATAGTTTAGCATCTTTCTTACATTGTGGCACCCAAAACTGCCCCCAGCACTCGAGGTGAGCCTGCCCCAGTGCAGAGCAGAATGGGATCATCCTGTTCCTTGGCTGGCTGGCGATGCTGTGCCTGATGCCCCCCAGGACACACTTGGCCCTCCTGGCTGCCAGGGCACTGCTGACTCAGATTCAGCCTGCTCCCAGGGCACTCTCTGTGGCACTGCTTTTCAGCATCTCACCAGAACCCATCACTTTCACTTGTTGAACTTCACCCAGAGGGTGGTTGGGCACTGGAACAGGCTCCCCAGGGAAGTGGTCACAGCTCCAGCCTGACAGAGTTCAAGAAGCATTTTGGGCAACACTCTCAGGCACCAGGTGCGACTCTTGGGGTGGTGCTGTGCAGGGCCAGGAGTTGGACTCGATGATCCTTGTGGGTCCCTTCCAACTCTGCATATTCTGTGATTCTGTGCATATGTGAATAAGAGAAACATGAATGAGAAACTGTTTATGTGGGTAACAGAATCATGGGTCTTAAATAGTTTAGTTACATAAATGTGGAAGTTGGGCCAGAAAAACTGGAAAACCTTATTTGGTCAAAATTATCACATTGATAGGAGGAGGAGATGGAAGTTCATGAGCTGTAACTTGATTTTGGGGGAGTAACATAATATTTTTTGTGAACTCTTACTTAAAATATCGGTTTAATTGAAGAGTTCATGGAAGTTGTCACACCGAAATTGAAAACTGGCAAATATAATAAGAAAAAAATCCCTCTCAAACCCAGAAACAGGTGGCAGTAACAATATACAAGGTTAGGGAACGATATCATAGGCAGTGCCCATCATGTTTTAATATAACTTAATGTAGGGATATAGCATGGAGATGAGTAGTAACAAACTCTAACCTCTCTTCTAATGAAGACTCTATTTTCTCCTGCACACAAGGAGACTCAGCTCTTCACAAACAACTTATCTTGCTGTGAGCAGGATCTGAGGCTATATGGTTTTAGCAGGGTATTGAGTTTTGTCAGAGGAGTGGCTGCACCATTGGTTTCAGGATGCTCTCTCTGAGGAGGGGTCCATTTTATGTGCGGGCATGTTAAAAGTATTACATTTTAAATGCCTTCTGCAAAACTTCGCTCAATCAGTGATGTGATACTGAAAATCTTTATTTTAAGAATTCTTCTCCACAAATAACAAGCTCAAGAAAGCTGAGTTTCTCCTTTAATTACTTCATATGATTGCCATGCTAGGTGTTTACATATGTAAGAAAATCCCCCAAAATACCAGGAGACTTCTGATAAAGTCCCGAGTATGTGGCAGTGCTGTCCTTCGACGCATTTTTATCCCATGATGTACCTGTTAGAGTAGGAGCTAAGTGACAAGGATGGATTTTTTTGACTTCCACCTTCTCAGGATATTAGTAGCCACAGGTAGGATCACCGTGATAGCAGGCAGTCATTGCTCTGCCGTGTCTTTAAAACCATCAGTCAAAATGTAGTCACGTTACCACTAGATACTGTCTTCCACAGTTGCCAAAACTTTTTTTACTCGTCTTTGCTTGCATGTAAGTGACAGCAAACTTCTCTCTTATGGTTCACAGTGAGAAGAAGACACTCTGCTCTGCAAAATAGAGAAGATTCATTGGGTTTGCTGGTGGTTCTGTCCCTTGTTTTCTGGAGAAACTTGGTCAAAATGGGGACCAATGATTGACTTTCCATATGTCATAGGTTAGCAAGCATAGTCCCGGAAGGGACGTCCTTGCTAAAGGGTGCTTACAGTTTCCTCTGGGAACTGATAGAACCTATCAGCTGGCCAGTTTGAATATGGACAATTCTCTAAGCCACTTAAAGTTGTGATCACCTCTGTGATCCACACTTAAGAATAGGCAAACTACCCCTCCAAGCTCTCTCTCATTTCTGGCGCTGGGACAGGTGGCTGCAGGGCCCGAGCAGGGCTCAGTGGTCCCGGCCAGGCCCTGCTTGGGCCCGGCCGGGCCGGGGCACGGCCCTCCCGAAGCCACGGACCTGCTTTTGCTCCAAACGGGAAAGGAGAAAACCTCAGTCCCTAGAGATGAACCAGATGAGGACTTTTGCTCCAAATGGGAAAGGAGAAAACCTCAGTCCGTAGAGATGAACCAGATGAGGACTTTTGCTCCAAATGGGAAAGGAGAAAACCTCAGTCCGTAGAGATGAACCAGATGAGGACTTTTGCTCCAAATGGGAAAGGAGAAAACCTCAGTCCCTAGAGATGAACCAGATGAGGACTTTTGCTCCAAACGGGAAAGGAGAAAACCTCAGTCCCTAGAGATGCTCCCAGAGATAGTCCTAACGATGAAGATGATGAAGACCCTTTGCTCCCAGGGAAGGAGAAGGGCCTCTGTTTTTGTTTCTGAACGGCTCAACCTTAAAATTGTACCCCAAAAAACTTCAAGAGTGGACCCTCGAAAGCAGTTGCGGGAAAAGCTGCAAGTCGGGGGAAAGGACTCACACGCAGGCAGAGAGACTCCTCTTCCTAAATGGACTGAACAATATTTGGAAGTGGGCGGCTGTCTCGTTGTGATAATGTTTTCATAGCATGAGCAAGAAGAGACTTCTCTTTCTAAATGGACTGAACAAGGTTATTATGGAAGTGGTAAACAGACTGAACATCTTAAGGGTTGTCTTTTCACATTGTCAGTGGGAGAAGGGAGGAAGGTGGGGGGAGGAGGAGAGTTCTGAAGGTGGTATAATTTTTCCTTCTTCTTTTAGGTCTGTTAATAAACTTCTTTATATTCTTTCAAGTTTGGTGCCTGCTTTGCATTTCTCCTAATTCTTATCTCACAGCAGATAAACAGTAATGAGTATTTTGGACCAAACCACTACACTAAATTGGTGTTTCTGCCTGGTTACAAACCGAACCCGCGACACCATAGTTTCTTTAATTGTGGACCAAGGAAATGCTGGATGCGTGCTTCCATTTTTATATTGTTTCTTGGGAACTTTGAGTTCACTTAGATGATGGAGATACAGAAATCTGGAAGTCTGTGCTACCTGGGGAGATGCTGTTTGTTAAAGATAAACAGTGACAGTAGAAAGCATTGTAATAACTCTCTGGCTCTCAAACATATCTTTGACTATAAACTAGTTCCTAGGTCTAATAGCAAAACCCACCTGCCTTTTCTTACTCTAATGCCTACATTCTTAACAGACTGCTTTAGTGCAGCCCCTGGAAACTCAAAGCCACTGTAATACTATTACAACCTTAGGCAGGACCCTCAACAAGGCACAGATTGGAGAAGAGAATATACCTACACAATAATTTAAAAGCCAGTTCTCTCCAAAAGCTAACAAAACCCATGTTATATTTGAAAGTAGCTAGAAAAAAATTGTTGCCCAGAGAGGACTAAATGGAATCATCAAATACCATTAAAAAACCTCCCAACAAAACAAACACACACTCCTTCCAGATAAACATTCTGCAGTCAGTGTCCCCAGAAAAAAGGAAGAGACCAGGAGTTTTAAAGTAATAGGAGGCACAGAAAGAAATAATCTGCTAGCTAGATGTTTTGACTTCTGCCAATAAACTTTAAAGTGCTGTTTGCAAATGCCCCAAGCCTTGGCTGTCTGGTATGCAGGGAATACCCCTGATTATATGGGAAGGGGGGGTGACTCCTTCCCATTTTTTAGGCTGAAGGATCCTGAATTTTCAGTTGCCAAATACATCATGTCACTGGGTGATCTGCTAAACTTTTTTTCTGTAATAGCATACACTATGAATTTCCTGCAACCTTGCCATTTAATAGCCTTAGAACTTAAAATGCCATCACAAAATTAAACAAAATGTCAGGAGCACTACTCTTTCTTCTCCCTCCTTCCCCATAAGCCTTGAAAGGGTGACCTGCCATTGCTGTGAAAGTATGATGAAAAATACGGGATAATCTGTTGCGATATTGAAGTATTTACTATTAAATGCGACTCAAAGATCCTCAGGCTCAAAGGTTTCATTGCGAAGTTGTGTCTTTACCTTGCTTTACCTATTGTTGCATTATAAACTACTCTACATGTGGCACACCACCACCTCCAAGACTTTTTGAGTAAAAGCAACTTCACAGGGATTATCGGCTGTCTTATACTTACATTGAATGTTCTGTGTGTTTATTTAAGAATCACAATCTCTTATCATAGGAATGCTATTATGGAAGAGTGTGTTAGAATAGTTGCTGAGCACCCAAGAACTGTTGAGACAATCTTGCCTGAATTTTTAATTTCTCTATTTTCAGTATATTCTGTTAGAGAAAGAAGTTGCTGCTGCTACCTAAACAGAGAATAGCTTGTTGATGTTGATGATCTCTTATAGCATAGACTATAAACAGAAAGAAATCTGAAATAGAAATCTTCTGACTGCATAATCCAAGAAATAACCAATGTCTAGTTACAATAACTGCTGAGGCTCCTATTTTAGGGCTCTTGTGGCTGTGGTGGTATATTGTTATTTTGCCTTAGTACATTATTTTAGAGATGCCTGTCTGCAGCTCTGCAGAAGTGGAAGGCTGTTTTATGTAAGCCAACACTGCTTTATTGTCCATTGCTCTTGCTTGGGTTCAGTCTTTGAACTTACCTCATCTCCTTTGTGTTCAATACCACCAAATGCAAAGGTAACAGGGTCGATCTGCAGTGTCAGGTACCTCTGTTGCTAGAGGAGGTAAAAAACTGAGGATTGCAGGATGTGAAGGAGCTTCTTCCTCACAAAACTTGCTTACCAGAAATACCTTCATGGAGATCTTTAAAAGATGTGTAGATGTGACACTTACGGATGTGGTTTAGGGGTGGACTTGGCAGTCCCTGGCTAATGGTTGGACTCTTTGGTTTTAAAGACCATATCATTTAAACCTAAATTATTGATTCTGAACTTCTGGATCCAAATGTCCTTAAAAATGCAGGAAGATGCTGACGGTGTGCAGCAGTGTTCACTGGTAGTGAAGTTAGTAGTCCCTAACTTCTGCAATCCTGCATTCATCCTGTTGGATAAATAATCAGTTAAGATTGTGGTTGGCATAATTGCTGTTACCTTCTGCATGCTGTTGTCATTACAGTAAGCTCTGCCTTTGCTGTGTGCCTCATGTCAGCTCAGGATCAGAGCAGAGCTAAACTCAGGTGACCAAAATGGTAAAATGTTGACGTATTTTGCTCTTCACTTCCCCTGGGGAGACTCTTTTCAGCTGGAAAATCCTCCTGTGAAACTTCTCCTTCGTCTCAGTTGCTCCCAGCTCAGCACAGTAAACCCAAACTGGTATTTTTAAGTTCAGAGCAGCATTCTGTTGAGGCTAACCCAGCCTCCTGCTGGGTGGTCAGCTGCCGGGAGCAAGGATGGGCAGTGTCAAGGGAATAACTGCGGCATCTCCTGAACTGGTACTGCCTGCGTTCGGCTGTGACTGTCTCCAGCAGTTCATCACAGGAATACAATATTCTGAAACTTGTTAGCTGTCCCGAAAGAAGAGAACACAAACAAATCACAGCTGCACAGCATGTTTGGAAAATTGTGGAAGTGCCAGCACTTCAGGACTACAATTTTTTTTTCTTTCATTCAATTTTAATTTTTTTTCCAAAGCATCTTAGAAAATACTGATTTAGGGGTGAGCAAACAGGTTTGACTGAAATAAGAAGTAAGCCATGCTTTTCACATTTTTTAAGCTGACTGAGATTTATGCTTTTGGGGTTTGTTGTCTTTGAATAGTTGGATATGGGAATTGAAATTTTCTTTCTCATTCTTTCTGAAATACTTCAACATTTTCCTTTTATTTCTTATTTCTCAATAGTCTTGAGCTAGATTGTTTGTTCCAATTTTCTGGTGTAGTCAGAAGCAGTTCAGATTGTTCTCCTGGTTTTAATTACTTTATAAAGTTTTGTGAACTATAGATTTCCTTATTTGGCTTTAGAATAGGTGATTTTTGGTCAGATAACACAATTCAGGAATAGATAATAAACACAAGGTATCCCATTGGTACCAGGATTTCCTACTTACTCTGTTTAATTTAGTGCTTTTTATTTGCATAGGCAAAGTGTTAGAAATCAATTTACTGGTTAAACTTACAGAAGAACTTTAAAATATTCTTTTTTTAGTTTCTTATAGAAAGATAATGTATGTTGCATTAATTCAATAGGTTAAATCATGAACCTGAAGTGATACAATGTACCGTTGA
>NW_008237353.1:4702730-4714187 GCF_000691975.1 Corvus brachyrhynchos
TATTTCTTTCTCTCTCAGTGTATATGAAACCTGTTCAATTGGTGGGGTAAAGCATAATTTTTATCAAATTATCGTCTCTGTCTGTAAAGTTATATCCTGGCTTTGTTCCATTTATGTTTTCTCATCTGTTGAGTCTGCTGAGCACAGACAAATAAAGGCGAGACATGGAGCCTCTACTTGCAGTAACTCTGTCAGTGCAGGTCACTTGCTTATTCTGTATTTATCTGTTCATTTCTTCTAGAGCTCATTAATCTGTCAGCATGACACAATCCTTCCAGTGAGATTGTGCCAAATGTTACAGTAGCACACCAGCAGAAACCTGCATGCCATTTTTTTTTTCCAGTGATTAAATAAGATCATTTTCCTGTCATGTAGTATGCCCAGTACACTTGAGATTCACCAGTGTTTTGGTTTTTAAGAGGAAATGGCATAGCCATTCCACAGTGTACTGACTAAAAACTTAATTCAGGCTTTATGTACTGCCTGACCCTCTACCCTGCAGCCCTTTGCTCTTAAGCAGGAGCGTAATAGTGGTGAGAGCACGGGATAAGCCTGACTGGGAGGGAGAGCTCAGCACACGGGACTCCAGTGGTATTTAAGACTGAGCTTCAGAGCTGCTCAAGAATTACTGCTGCTTATGGCTGTTTGGCCTGGCGGATTGTCAGAGCTATTAACCGCATATAACGTGTCCTTAAATAAAATGCAGTGGCTAGGGAGGAGGGGAGGGAAGGGGCTTTTTTCCATTTCTTAAAATAATGCCTCATTATCTTAGCCTGTGGAAAGAGAAGAGGCTTCTGCTTCAAGTATAGTGCTTCCATAATTCTGGGTGATGTATAAAAATAGCTGTGGATGTGGAGCATCCAGGGGAACCTCAGGATACACTCCTGGCTTCTTGAAGTTTTCAGAGCTTCATAATACTGCACAAGGAGCTTGCTTTGTGCTGGCCTTTGCAGCCATGTCCCTGGTCTGGATTTCTTCAGGTCATACTGTTTTGTTTTTTTTTTCTTTCCTAATTCCTATGTATGTGTTGTTCTTTTGTTCATATGCTGTTTATTAAAAACAAAACAAAAAAAAATCCCTCTTCCTGTGCTGCATGAAATACTATGCTTACCTGTAAGCATCTGGAGCTTCAGTTTCATATGCTGTATTCTTGGTGAGCATATGTTCAGAAATGACTCCTGCAGAGTTTTTTGACTGTTTGTGAATCTCTCCATCTTGCTTTGAAAGCACCCTAGCATCACTTATATAGTCGTTTTGGATGGCAGTGACATTTATTAATGCAGAATCTGAAATACAAGCAATATTTTGTTGCAATTGAGATAGGCAGATCAAAGAAGTCCTTTATTAACGTCAGGATTTACCCCAAAACAAACAGCTGTTTGACTTCAGCTGAAAGTGTGAAATGTTTTGGTCACCCCTTTCCTGGCATTGACAGAATTTTTGGACTTCTGCCAAAGAAATGGAGTACAATTTGAATGTATGAAGGAGGATACAGAAAAAACCCCACCAACCAACCAACCAACCAACCAAACCAGCCCAGCAAAACCAAAGTAGGCTTTTATGAGTCTGATTCTTTGCTCCTTATGCTGATTTTGTTAGGTTTATATTAAAAATACTTTTTTTCCCCTCTTCTCTTTTCCATTTCTGTGGTTCTGTCTGCTTGCTCTGCTGTCTCCCAGGAGTGCTCTTGTTCTCTTGTGCACTTTTTTCTTTCATTAACATGGATTTTCTTTTGCACTTCCTGCTCACAATTACAATTCCTAGCTGTTTTAAAATCCCTTTTTCTTTTCCTTGTTTCTCCACACCTGCTACTTCTTACATTCTTCAAGTTGTATATTCATTTTTCTTTCTGTCCTCTGCTCATATGCCTTGGTTAGGTTCTCCTCTTCACTGTACTTTTCCAAAATAGTCAACCTGCTAAAAAAACCAAACCAAAACAACACCCAAACCTGGGGCACATCCTACTGATCAGGTACTTCAGGTTCTTGACAAAGTGGGAATGGTGAGCATATGTAGAGCCTTTGACTTCAAACTTGAGTGAATACAATTACAGAAATCTTTTTTGTCAGACTTCTAAATGCACAAAATCTTAAGCCCCTCGGAATAGTTTAACAGCAGAGAATCAATGTATTAGAGGGGTGTCACCTGTGCTGTTAGCTATAGCTGTTACTGTGTCAGCATTTCCATTATAAATTTTGGCTTTCAAGGGTTTATAACTTCACCATTAAAATTCATTGCTGACTGAAACTTGGCATCCAAGGACTAAGCCTGGAGCAAACTCCACCTTCCCCCTCGAAAGTAACTTTCGGTCCAAAGGAATGCGATGAAAACCATTAGTCTAATGATAGAAAGGCAACACTATTGATATCAAAAAAATACTTAACTTACTTATGTTTCAGCCTTCATTGTGGACTTCAGGTATTTTGGAATAGGAGATGTAATTAACTAATAAAAATATTAAGAAAACAAAACACCTCCTTGATAATGCTGTCATGATATCTCTGGGAATACATTTCAGTAGTTACTTATTTCACAGCTCTATGGCTACAAAATAAAAATTTTATACCTTAAGCCAACTGAATGTGCGTCATCATATACCTTAAGAAAAATGAAAGAACAGTGTTATAAAAATAAGGAGGCTGAATAGACCAGGCTCTTGGGTGCAGGAGGCTGGATGATTCAAACCTGCTTCAGCTGGACGAAGGAGCATGGAGTGTCCCTGGCAGACCTGAAGGCAGGGGGGATCTCTGCTCTCCCTGAAGAGGTGTTTTCAGCTGGTGACCTGCGCCAGACAGGCTGCCTTGCTCATCTGTCATTGCAGGGGAGATGCCTCATTTCTGGGCACATGAAGTTGAGACAAGCAGGATCCTGTTCTTAATGAGGTAATTTAGGTCACCCTGCAACTACCTGATGTGGGGCAAATTTCTTGCATAGAGTTGCCCATGGGCAAGTATCTGTCCTCACAGCCTGCTGCCAGAACACTTGGTATTATTTGGAACCTTCTCTTGTTGTCCTTGCAAGGAAGCGTTAATGGGAAGATAACCCTTTCCTCCTCCTAAAAGTAGATAGCAGGATTCATGCTGCTGCTGTGTTTGGGAGTTAAACACGCAGCTGCTTTTGAGTAAGCTTCTGTCTGTGGGGCTTTTCTTGCATATCTTGCCAACTCTGATGCCACTTGTGAAGTGAAAAATGCAAACAGCAATAGTGTTGGGAAGGAAAAAGATTTAGGAAAAAAAAGTGTTTAGTTACAAAAGCAAGTATTTTGATTATAGTAATTTGCCTTTAAAGATGTACTACATAATGCTCCATCTTGGAAGTTTAGAGGGTCAAATATTCGATACCCAACCCATTTAAAGTTGATTACGTATACAAAGTGTTGATTTCAATGGCTACAGAGAGGAAAACTGACCAGCAGAATTTCCAGTGTTTCCTCTTACACCATTGAATTCTAGTAACTAACATACAACAGGAAATTTGTATTTTGAGTCTGAAGATGACTGGCTTATGAGAATGAACTGTGTTAGAAGTGATTTTGTCAATAGTTTGTCTCTTGACCTTTTGGTGGCTTTTGTTTTCTGGTGGAAAGGGGTTTATAGGATGAAAATCTAGTGCTTGCTTTATGAGAAGCCAGCTGTGTGAATGCCAGTCACACAAACCCAGCAGGGCCAGCCACCGAGTCACTTATTCCAGCTCCACCAGGCTGAAGGCAGGGCGAGTGGGATGGCTGGTGACTCACCCGGGCAGCAGGGGAGGGATGGGGAGGTTCATTGCATCTGCTCTTGTCTGTCTGAGCCCAGAGGGAATGGTCAGAGGCTTCCCTCCTCCTCTGGAGTGTCTGCCCACACAACACTGCTGGTTTTTGGGTGCCTTATGTGGCTGCCATGCAGTGAGCCAGCCGAGGAGCCACATGAGGAGGGGGTGTGTGTCACTGCTTTTTGGCAAGACAGTGCCAGAGCATGCATGTGCTGCTGAACTTCTGGCATGGTGGAGAGGTTTTGGCGGCTGGCGCGCCTCCAGAGGGGCTTGCCAGCACTTGTTCAGTAGCTGTCCTTCGGGGACCGGTTATGAATAAACAGCTGGATAAATTGCTTTTTTTTTTTCCTGTCTCTGAACACTGATACTGTAACACACACCCTCAGATTGGCCTAGCTAATATTAGAAAATGATTGGGTAAAAGGATGAGATTTACTAGTGCTTTTTGAAATGAACTGAGACATATTTTTGTAAGAATGGAAATTGCTTTCCTACTGTTCATATTGTTTTCTGTTTTAGAGTGGGTGTCTGTGATATAACCCAGAACTACTTCTCTCATGCGGTCTTGCTGTTCTTTCTCCTCCAACACAGCAAGTGTTGGAAGAGCTGCATTGGTTTCTTTGTGGGATGTGTGCATGTGAGAGCAGGAGAAAGCAGGTTTGCCAGCAGAATCTTACTTTATCACATGATTTAAATCAGAGGCGTTTTCAATAAGAGTTTATAGAAGCTGGTTCAAATCATTACAAATAAAAGAACTGAGATTCTGCTGTGGTAGTATAACTTAAAATAATAATGACCACGATTCTTTATTCTTTCCAGTGTCAGAGCAACTGTGCAGCCGCATGGCCAGGCTTCCTGTCTCTTCTGAAGGCTTGTTCAGGAAATGGCAAAATGCACAGAAAGGGTCTTTGTCATTGAAAAAGTTTGTTATTGTGCAGTTGAAGTGCAGCTGTTACATATTTCCTTACTTAAATTTGGACCCTTCCTGAAGTTTCAGTCCTCTAATTATTCTGCCCAGGTCACTGGTCTATAGTGTCTATATTTAGCGTATTGCAAAAGTTTTCTGGTCATCCAAAGAATGAAAAGCCTTTCTGTGAAAACCTGCTCCATCTACATTAACTACGGATTTTCTGTTTGACTAAATAGTATGAAATGTGAATACTGGAGGGTTTTACAGAGAAGTTTTAATGCATAAGCTACATCACTGTTTTAATATTTTGCAGATTTCTGCAGGTTATGAGATCTATAGCACATGTACTCCCTCTCTCTCTCAAAGAATTACCAAAACAAACCAACCCTAAAACTAACCCCCCCAAAAAAAACCAACCCAAAACCAACACCAAATCAAAAAACCCCCAGAAACACTAGAAACAAAATGTCCCCCTCCCCCTGAAAGTCAGGGAAACCAGGCCCTATTTATTGGGGATTGTTTTTATCTAAAAGCTGTAATGACTGTATTTGCCAGAAGTCCTGCCCTTCAGCTACTGCAGTATATTTCATCATTAGAAAATAGTAGTCCAAATGTTCTAGCCTAAATTTACTTAATTTGCTTCCGTAATTCACAAATGCATTTGTGAATGTTTCAACAGTTCTGGAAGAGACACAAGTTAGAGGGGATGAATGCAGGACTGTGGCCTTTTGGTGGAAGTTGTTCTGATCAGTAAGGCAGGGAATGAATGGTAAGTATGTTTGTCATTTTCCTTGTTTTAAGGTCTTACCTTTCTGTTCCCCTCTAAGAGTTATAAGAACAATGTTCTTGCTATTCACTTTTCAGATAGTGGTATTTGCAGATGACTTTATAAGAAAGCTTTGAACTCACATAATGAGACTTTGAACAGACATAATGATAAATTCTATGTGAAGAACATTGTGAGATTTTATGTACCAACATTTATAAGGTAGTATAAAATATGGAGAATTATAAAACATTGAGGTAAAAGGCATTGGTCTTTAAATTGTTTTTAGCTGTAAGTGCATACTAAACACAGTTCTGATCACTGACTGTTTTTTTTTCCTTTTAGGAAAACACAGAAGCTGGATAGTTATTTTTTAACCAGTTTTTATATATATGGTTATTTTTTAACCAGTTTTTATATTTCCATGGTTAAGTTTTAGAATTTTGGATATTTTGGAGAACAAGAATAGAAAAGTGCTGTGAATGTGGTGAAAATAGTATCTCTGGATAACTTTCTCTAATTGATATTATAAATCATCTTGATTGTTCAGGTTTAGCCCCCCTGTATGAGTGGACCTTGTTGGTTATGCAGCTTCCTGGAGATGAGCTGTCAACTTCTGAGAAAGTACTTATATCCTTTGGAAGCACAGGCTTGGAAAGCAGGCTTTTACTGTATTTCCTTCCGTGTGCTGTTAGAAACTAATTCCCTTCTTGCGGCAAATTTCCGTGTTATCTAAAATCTCCCTCATGGGGTTTAGGCTGTAACTCTAGGCCCTACTGCCTGATACGCATTTTTCTTTTTTCTGCCCTCGAGCTTTGTTTTAAATGCATCCCAGTTTATTCTGTAATACTCTGTGTATGGTGCTGAGTGGCTGTCTGAGCTGTGGACACAGGTAGAGTTCCTGTACCTTCATCCATGAATCGTTCCCACAAAGAATATAAAGAGAGAGCCTGGTAGGAGACTGGAATTTCCCTTCCTGCAGCAATAAAGCTATCTTGATGGGCTATAATGTGGGCTCCTGGACTAGGAGAGAATGTCCTGGAGGAAAGAAGGCAATTATATCTTTGGCACTAATATATATTTTAATCATAATATGATGCAGTTCAGTTGTATTTGGTTATAATGCGGTGCTATTTACATGTAATGAATATATGTATTATCACAGCCAGGGAATAGGCATAGCTGAACAAAATGTAGTTAAATGGCAGAGCCAGCTCACTAGGCTTTTGCTCTGAGCAATATAGTACGAGTAAAATGAGCTGGGTTTGATTAAGTGGCACAGGAATAAAGTACTGGCCAATAAAAATGGTGTTTTTGTGTTGTGTGTTCTGCCTTTTAAGTCAGCTCATTAGCTTTATATTTATATGGCACCCTCTGCTCTTTGAGCCATGTTAATTATAAGGTGGTGCATAACATAATCGGAATGCTTATATATGGATTTTGCATGAATGGTGAAACAGTATGTTTCAAAGTACCTGTATGAGATACATTTGAAGTTAGCTTTGACCATTTCTTTTTTCCTTTGTAAATTTGCTAAATCTGTTGGTGAAAATGGGACACCAGTCTGAGAGATGCCAGTTCACCTCAAAGCCAGTGTCCTGAACTCAGCCTCATGTTTGCTTCCAGCTACAGCTGCTTCCTCAGAAACCCTGTTCTTGTGGTAAAGGTTTGAAAATTGGAAAAGGAGTCTATTGCTAGGCTTGCGTACGCCCGGAGTGTGTGTGTGCGTGCCTAGGCACACACCTTCACACACACATGCCTCCAGGTGGTCAGTTCATGGGCATGATTATGGGAAAGGAGAATGGCAAGTTGGTTTTGGTGTTGCTTGGCACCAAGAGAGACTTCACAAATTTTTCTTTTGCAAGGAACACCATTTCCAGTCAGCGAAGGAAAACCCCTGCATCACCCCTGCTATGTGATGGCTTTGCCAAAGCAGCAAGCTGCCAAAGGTCCAGCCTTCAGCAGCACCCAGCTCGGGAGCACAGAGACTCTGGCAATTACAGATGTGCAGGTTGTTGGCCTTTGCTGTGCCCCCAGGGCCAGCTGTGGGAGCCTGGGTGCTGGTGTGTGTGGAGCTGTAGCCTTGCGTGGTCTGCCCAAACTGTTCTTGCTGCACCTGCCTGAGACTGTGTGCTCTGTCAGTGAGAAGCAGGCTGCACTTCTGCCTTACAAAAGCTTCTCCCCCTCAAAACATGTCAGAGGACGCAGTGATGTTGGAGGAAGAGGAACGGTACTTCAGTTGTTCAGATAGTTTAAAATGCCTTAGATGGAAATAACAATCGCATTTGTTTTTTTAGTGACAACAAAAGCCTTGACCTAATGTTTGACCCTACCTGCTTTTTTCTCATGTGTTGCCATCTCCTAGCCAAGGAAGAGCTGAGCTGAAGCTCTTGGCTGCCTACAGGTTTTCAGGAAGCGGTGACATATAACTCCAGCTGCTCTCCCCCGCTTTCCACGTATTGTTTCTGAATTTGTCAGAGAACACACTGAGATGAGAGACTGCATTTTTAAATTTCTTTTATTTTCTTTTATATTTTTTGGTCAGGTTTGATGCTGGATGGAAACAGCTGCTTTATTTAGAGCATGATGAGGAAGAAAAACACAGCTTACGATTAACACCCTCGTAGTATTTATCCGTAAATATGGAATAGTGCAAAGAACACCAGATACATATGGAGCACTGTGATTGGCTGCTACTGATGTCACTCTAATGTCACTCAAAAGTGATCAGTATGTCACCCAGCAGATGAACAGATCAGCTTTCCTTATTTGTGTGTATAAATTCCATTTCACAGCAGCACACTTCTAGGGCATTATTGCACTTCCTGAGTTTTGGAGGACATCTAGGCCTTTTCTTAAGCCCGTCAATATTTTGTCTCAGCAAACATAAAAGTGCACCTGCGGCCTCCCTCTCTGCTTTCTTCTCTTAACACTGGTATGTAAGCAGTTGACTTTCCTCTGAATTAATTGGTAATAAAATAGGTGATCTAAGTTAGTGTTTATGCCTCACCTGCTATGATTGCAAGCTTAGAGGAGAGAAGTGTGTATTTGGGAGAATGAATAGATGCAGATGAGTGGAATAAAAGGTAGCTTTATGGAAACGTTCAGGTTGCCATCCACCTGTTCTTCTTGAAGCTAGGTCACTGTATGAGTGCTACACTGTTTTTCTACCCAGTGCTGAATTGTAAGATTATGAATGCATTTCAAGGTTTTTTATTAAGCACGCCCACCTGCCATGACATGCAGGTCAAATCAGTCAATATTTCTATCACTTTTGGGTGGAAATAGAAGTTCTAAGAAGTGATAGTCTGCTCTTAGTAAAGGATGCAAAGAGAAAAAAAAAAGAAAAAAAAAGAAAACCTCTTGAAATTCTAAGAAGTGATAGTCTGCTCTTAATAAAGGATGCAAAGAGAAAAAAAAAAAGAAAAAAAAAGAAAACCTCTTGAATTTTAGCATTAATTGGACTTTCTCACATTCTATGCTTCTCGCTCTAATCTAGCAATAGCATTGGTTTTTTCTGAAAGTTTGGAAATGCTATTTTCAAACAAAGCCTTCAGGTAGAATGGCTTTGATTGTGTAAGTAGAAACATATTGGAAAAGGGTTATTGCAATACTTTTCTTCCATTTTTAATAAAATCTCCCTTTCTGTAATCTCTCTCCCTCAACTGACCAGAAGTGACTCTTCAACTGATGCTGTAGCCCCTTGTGTAGTTGCAGGAGTTATATTTCCAAGGCACTAAAAAAATCATGGCTAACTCAGCTCATGTGACTGCTCAGGAATATTTTGAATGCTGCTATGTTACAGATTCTTTTTAGGGCTATTAGCAATATTTGAACCAAGCAGCCTGACTGATGCCTTAGAAAATTTCTTAGTGCTAGATCTCTTCTGCCCATGCACATCTGAATTTCAAATGGCCAGTAACCATAAACCTGCTGATTCAAAGAAGGTGAAAACGTAATTACAAGTTGCGTGGGGGATATTTCCGAATTACAGTCCAGATACACATCTGTCAGGCTGTAGCTCTTGGGTGAGCTGCAACCAGCAGTGTTCCAAACATACGTATAAGAATTTCATGCACAGGTTTTTGCAGGTGGTGCCTTGGACAAGTTTAGCAACCTAAATCAATATTATTGCTTATTCTTTCCAGCTGGGAAGGCACTGCTCTGCTCTTCCTTCTGCTGCTTTTTCTTCCTCCTCCTCCTCATCCTGCTGCTGTTTGATCTGCTGAAAGCTGTTTCAGCCTGAGCTGGCAGGGCTATCACTCACTATCAGGATACTTAATCCCACGCAGGTGCAGTTTGAGGCACTACAGAGGGCCTCAAGGTCGTGCTGGCTGCAAAGCCGGGCTCTTGCGGATGGCTGGGGTGGGAGGTGTGATAGTCATTAGTGTTTCACATCTGGAGGTTCCATGCTCCTCTCTGCCATGTCTTCCTTCTCCTCCTCCTCCTCTCTCCCCCTGCCCCTTCATAGCCTGCCACAAGGCTTTCCTGCAGCACTGCAGCAGCCCTGGGTAGATGCAGAGGTGAACATTGCTTTGCAGTTAAGTGAGGGTTGTTTATACTTCTTGTGTAAAAATATAGGCAACTGAAAGGAAACTATAGACAAGTAGACATATTTTCTTTTATTGATGTTGGTGGTCTAACCTTTAAGCCAGTTCTTTTATTTGTTTTCTCTCTGTACTGGGTGATTTTAAGCCTACTTAAAAAAGAAAAAAAAAAAAAAAAAAAAAAAAAAAAAAAAAAAAAAGGCAGGATGTTGCCACTGGCTGTATCTCTGCTCCAAATAGAGCCATTCCTCTTCTGAAAGATTGAATTTGCCAGACTCCTCCACCTCATTCCAGTCCTAGTGATCTATTCTTTTCCAATCTTTGTGTTAAAAGCTGGTTATGTTTTCTTTCCTCAGAGAGGTCCTTTCTATTATGGTGCTGTTACGGTTCTGTGAACGGTTTCAGCTGCCATGTCTCCTTTACACACCCCTCCCCTGAAAAACACCGGAGACAGCCTTCACAGGGATATCTTAGGAGAAAAGACGAGAGAGAGAGGGAATTTAGGAAGTGTTGGCAAGGGAAGCAAATGAGCTGTGATTAAAGAGAATCTGGGCACTGAATAAAGGATCCTTAAAACCCTTTAAGTTCTAACTTAATACAAGTCTTGAAGAAAGTTGGCTAGGCTTTGGGGGAGGATTTCTAACCTCAGAGTCATTGCTGCTAAGAGCTTCTGCTTCCCCTGTGGCTTCAGACTGGAGCAAGGATTTCCACAATTATGCAGTGAACAGGAGCACGAGCCTATATTTAGGACACAACACTTTGTGGTAAAAAGCTACATATGGCATATGAGCACCCACTTAGGAGCTAAAAATACACATTGCAGCCCAGTTTGTCTTTGAATGAAATCATGCTTAGAACTGCAGTGTTTAAGCATAATTTGATTTCCCACCTCTCTGCCCAACTCTGTTGTCCCATCTTTCTCCTCCCAATATTATTACTGTGTTTTAAAAGACTTTATTTGTTGAAAAACAGCCTATTCAGATTTTCAGTATGTGGCTGCCTCTACATTACGCCACATGCAACCTGTACATCATTCTAGGTAGGTTTTATGTGACTTTCTTTCTGGCAAGGTTTTTATTTATTTTCAGGCCAGAACTACCCACTTTTTCTCCCCAGTGTCCAAACTTTTTGTGTGGTAAAAAAGAAGGAAAAAAATTCTGTCAAAAATTGCAGTACGGTATAGTGCTGTCCTTAAACAACTGTACGTGTTACAGGGGGGTGAAAAACAGTGATTGTTTTCTGCACTTGCCAGTTTTCATTTAGTTTTGAAACATTTCTCAGCTGGTGAAGAGAATGACATGAAGTCCCGATAACCCTCTTTTAAAGGGAAGGAATATTGCCACTGATTTGGGTTACCATGGAAAATTTAATCAAAGCTTTTTAAATTTGTCCCTCTGCAAGAGGCCTTCTGTGCCTCTGCCACCCACTCTTCATGGTGTCAATGACAGGGTTTCCTCTGTGGGGGTTGAGATGGTCAGATC
>NW_008237353.1:4714201-4722033 GCF_000691975.1 Corvus brachyrhynchos
AGGGAAAGACTCTCTGGTTGCTGTGAAGTGTATTTTACACTGATGTCTTGAAGGTGCAGTGTGGACATGTATTGTGTACACTTCATTTTTACTGTATTGGATATTGTTGCCTTATTCTGCCAGCTCCTGTCCTTCAGAGGTTTTTTCCCCTCGAGAATGCAGAAAGCAATCTCTTACATGCAGAGCACTTGGGATATTAAACAAGTTATCTTAGTTGGTTCTTGCTTCAAAGTATCCTTGTTTAGATTCAGAGGGGGAATAATGGAATCTTAATTCCTTCAATTTGAAAGCGCTAGGATTAAAAAAGAAGATATGTTGTTTGTTGATGTTCTTCATTCTTTCAGACCTGCTGCCAGCAGCATCTCTCCAACTTGATCATTCTTCAAGAGAAAGCTGCAAATGAAATATCTGCCAGCTTTCAAAAATGGAGCTATGTTAAAGGAAGAAGGTGTTCCTCTCTCTCTCTCCCTCTCTTTTTATCTGTAAAGCAGAATGTTCTGCCTGTTCTTTGAAACAGTTATTCCAGTGATAAGGATATAATTATATAGCTCCTCAGTGCTTATGTAAATGCACTCAACAACACATCTTGGAAACTGGACTTCTGTTAGTCTTCATTGCCTCACGCATTTTTTTCAAACTAGAAATGCTCTTTTAACTTTGTCTCTTCAAAAAGAGCAGGGGAAGAAAGCTGTTTTTCTCTAACAATATCATATATTTTTCATGCTGATAGATTTAAAAAACATTTTACTGAAGAGATGGGGGAAAAAAAAATCACCATGGAAATGTGGAGGGCACACTTGGACTGGTATATATGGATTTTTTGAGGTTGGAACAGAAGTTTCCAGGCACACTTGGGGTGTGGATTATGGGTGGTGGAGGCAGTGATATTTGTTCTGCTTTTTGCAAGGATGGGGACACAGACCTTGTTCCTGTGCAGGCCAGGGTTGGTTGTATGCAATTCCCAGACCTGCATGTCAAGACAGCAGATCCTGGCTCTTTGTTGGAGAGCAGAAGTCAGCTGAGGTTCTTGCTCTGCACATACATTTGAAGAAGCTTGTGTACCACATTTTGGGAATTTTTTGATTAGAGAAGAAAAAAAAAAATATAGGCTTTCAGTTTGAATTCAGTTTTTCAGGAGATCCTGAATGTTCTGCCTGTTCTTTGAAACAGTTATTCCAGTGATAAGGATATAATTATATAGCTCCTCAGTGCTTATGTAAATGGACTCAACACATCTTGGAAACTGGACTTCTGTTAGTCTTCATCCCCTGGCATTTACATATGTTGCAACTTTACAAAAGCTTTCCATGTATCTCTTTTTGCTTTTGAGACTGTTTAAGTCTTCATTCTGAGGCTTCCGGGATCTCTTGGCATGGCTTTTTCCAGCTCATCCTTTACTACAGTGCCAAGTTATCCTCAGGTACCCCATCTTGCTTGATCGCTTTCTGTATTCTTACTTGGAGTGAGAAGAAAATTCCCTGCCCCAGTCAACTTTTGGCAGTTGATAATTTTATTTAAAAGGCTTCCATGTTTCTGGAAGAGATGCCATTTTGCAGATGATAAATTGTGTATATGTAATACCAGAATACTTATTTAGGAGAAGTGTATATCACTGTGAAGAAAAATAAACTTATTCCAGTTATGAATTTCAGGTCTCTACATGAGAAGGTTTAACCAACAGAAAACCATCCCAACTTCAAGTGTTGCTATAGGCACTGAGAATCAACTTGCAGAATTATATGGTCTGTTACATGAACATGTTAAAACTGGCAAAACTACCAAGGGGCCTATAATACCCCTTAAAGTTGAATTTAGATTTGAATTTTTGTAACTTCTTGGAGGTTGTAAAAAACAATGGAAAAATCAATGTGTCAGCTCATTGGTGAACTGAGTTGACAAAGGAGTGTGAAATCCAATGCCATCTGTTTTACTAGATTCTGCCTTAAAACAACACCACCAGACTGTGTCAGTCTTGAAGCACCACTTGATATATTATTAGTTGCCACAGAACAATCCATTTTTGAATCCTGCTATCTGTATTTCCTGGGAAATACGGTCTCACCCAAGACAAAGGAAAATGTTACACATGGATTAAAACTGCGTTGGGATGTGATAGATCTTTGGATCTGCAAGCATAATATTTTTGGGGAAGTGATAATATATCAAAGAGAAAATTAATTATGTAGGGGTTTTTCCTAACACCTGGAGCTCATGCTGTTGCTGCTTCTGCTGCTGGCTAGCTGTTGTTTTTCATAAATCACTCTGTAGGAAAAAAATTAAATCCAGTGAAATGATGGAAAAAAGAAGTCATGGCTAGGAAGGAGGAAAACAACATCTAAATATTTAACTACTACCCAACAAGTTCAGAATCTTCAGGAATTTCCATCTTCCTTGGTATGTTTCCTTGGCTTACAGCTGGAAAAGAAATCTGCTTAGATATCTGGGATTGAAAGATAGTAATCTCATCATATGTTCTGGATATCTTAAAAAGAGCTCCAAAAAAAAGTCCTTCTCACCCCTCAAAAAGCAAGCAAAAAACCAAAAAACCACCACCACCAAAAAAACAAAACCAAACCTAACCAACCAAAAAACCCCACCACAACTAATAAATGAAATAAACCAGAAATGTATCTAATCATGTGCTTTATGACTTCATCTCTGACTTTAATGAAGGCCTTTTATTCACTCCAGGGACTTTCATTGATGCACACAAATGAGGCCATTCAGTGAGGTCTGTGATCATGATATTTTATTTCCATTGTATTTTGATCCTGCCAGCTCCTTTTCGGGCATTTGACTTGCACATGCCAGTGCTGCAGAGCTACTGTTTGTAGCAACTTTTTTTGAACAGTGGTGAGGGATTTAGAAGGATGGGAGAGATCTTAATTCCCAAACAGGTGCCTCTTTCAGCCAGATTCATGACATGTAAGTAAGTGGCAGCATTATTTTGAGTATATTTTCTTTATTCTGAGTTGGGGACTACAGAGTTCCCAGCAGGAGTGCTGTCACCTTTTACACCCATAATAACCACTATTTACAAATGATTTTTGCATGCTGTGCAATTTGACTTCTGAAGGTGCTGAAGAATCAAGGTCTAAGAAAGTAACGAAATAAAACTTCTAATACCATATGTTTATTTTCTCTGCTTGGGTTGCTCAGCAGACAATTTATTTAGTAGGACAGTTATGGTGTCTTTAACACATTTTTGGGTCAATGCTGACTGGGTGATTATTTGTTCTTGTTAACAAATATATTTCAAGGAAAGTGAATGCAAAGATCAAGGATTGAGATAGCTTTTCTAAGGGATTCCTCTGTTGTCATATTTTCTGTGACATTTTTCATGATTAGATGTATTATTTGAGTTTTATCATCACAGAGAATGTAAAATCAAATCCTTGATTTTACCATGTGCATTGTTGGTCCCCGTGAGAATACCACCATAAATGCATTCATTTATTTCAGCCAGTTTAGTGTAGTCTTTTCTTGTGTATGGAAAGAAAATGCTGACAAATGTCTTTCGTGGTGGAACATGGGAGTTTTTAAAAATTTGTTATGCCTGAGAGTAAGGAGGAAATGTTATCATTGTCACTCCTTCCTGCTGCTAGAATAAACACCTGGATTTATCAAAACATTTGTTTTAATCAGCAGGAGATATTTATCTAAAAAAAAGTTCTCTAGTCTTACGTATTGTCAAAGAACTGTATACCTCTACAATGTGTGTAGGAAACACTCTTCCACTGCCTGAGATGAGTGTCCTGTGCTTCACCCCCAGATTCCTCTTTAGGGATTATTCTGTGCTCATGTGGGAGATGAGTTAGAAAAAAGATACTAGTTTATTGGCATTCTTTGCGGACTTTTTGTCTTTATATCACATGAAATCTGTAATCTTAGTTAAACTGTAAATTTTTCACGCTGCTATAAACCAGCTTGCTTTCTTCATCATTCCAGTCTGTTTCCTACTGATGGATGTGGTTCCATGGAGTCAATTTTGTAGAAATGTTGAGATAAAGGAATCTGATTCTTTAGCAAGGCCAGTATAAAATGATACAAACCACTGTTTAGCTGTATTAATGTAATTGCTGTCTTCATAAATCACATATTAAGTGTGATTAGAAAAAAATTAATCTTATAAAATCTAATATATGACATTTCTATTTACAGTCATTGCAGTTATACATTAGTTTCTCTAATTATAAGCTGACAGCTTTAATTTTTGATGGAAGACCCCCTCGTACTAAATGCTACAGCTTTATGCTTTTCTTGTGCTTCTAGTAGGAGATACCCCAATGGTTACTTGGAATTGTCTTGAGATTTGTGTCAACCTTCCTGCCTGCCCTCCTTTCCTGTCCCACATTACCACTGGTGTGAGGTTGCTGATAAGATCTCCCAAGTTGTCTTTTTTCCGCGCTGAGCAGTCTCAGCTTTCTTGGTCTCCCTCATATGATAGAGGTGCCTGGAATTATTCCTGCGCAGAGGTGGGACTTGTCATTTCTCTTTGAACTTTGTAAGATTCCTGTCACCTCAGTCTCCATTTTGCTCAGATCCCTCTGAAATGGTTTCCAGGATTACTTGCTTCATCACCTTCCTATGGATTAAAGTGAGGACTGGCTGATCTCTAGTTGCTCGGATTGTCCTTCTTGCCCTTCTCAAAGGGACATTTGTTTTCTTTTGGTCTTTGAGACAAAGTCTGCCAGTTGCTGTGACATTTCATAGATTGAGGGCATCCTCAAAATGGCATTGACTATTTCTCTCAGCACTTTTGGGTAGATCCAGTTAGGCCCCAAGGCCTCGAGCATGGAGAGTTTAAGTCTGATCCTAACCAGATCCTTCTCCACCAACAGTAAGTCTTCCTTTCTCCAGACTTTCCCATTGGTCTCGAGGATCTGGGATTTCTGAAGACAAGTCTTAACAGTGAAGTACCTCAGCTTTATCCGTGTCCTTTGCCACCAGGTCCCTTGGCCTTTTCACATGAAGGACCCACATTTCCCCTGGTTTTCCTTGTGCTGCTGGCACTTCTGTAGTGGTTTTTCTTGTTCTCTTCCCTTCTCTTGCCATATTCAACGGCTTTGGCTTTTCTAACTCTGATGAGTAAATTATAGACAGGAACAATATGTTGCAGGTTGGAAGTTTCACAGAAGCATTGGTGAATCCTGAAAGCTTCTGGGTAACAGGACACACAAAAGGAGCAGGGATGCAGTAAGTTGGAAAAGGGTAATTTGAGTGCAAGGTCATTTGCAATAGCCTTGATGTAAGAACATGTCTGGAGGTTCAAAAGCTAACTTTGGTTCCTTTTTTTTTTAAATTTTCCCTCATCACATATCCTGATACAGCATTTGATGAAAACAGAATGTAATCTTTGGTTTATACTGGGCTGCAGTGCATTCAGGACCTAGAAAGAAAAGATAGGACTACCACTTGGATCTCATGGCATACTTGGCAGGAAGGAGAGGCAGGTAAGATAGCAACTTGTTTCCTATACCATTATTCCAACGGGCAGGAAATGCACAGGGAGAACCTGAAGATGTTCTCTTTTGAGAGCACATTTCTTTACTTTTGAACAAAGTAAGCAGCCTGCCTGACCTTGAGAGCATCTTGGATCCTAGTAGGGCAGAAGGATACAAGGTGTATACCACAGGTCTGAGAAGGTTCAGAGGAGGAAACTGGAGCTCTACTGGAGCAGGAGGTAACAGTAGCAAAATCCCCACTATGCTTTGCAAAGTGCACCCAGACTGGGCAGGCATGTGAATGCATGCTGATCCAGTGATTTCAACATTTTCTATCATCTTGTTTTTATGTTGGGGAGTCTAAGACTTCCCTAGCTTTTGGTGCACATTGACAAAAATTTCAAGTGCTGCATTGGGTCATGAAAAACAGGCTAACATGTCCTTCTCTGTACCTGAGCTTGAAACAGCCTTGTATCATTCCTGACAGATGACTGACTTAGAAACTGTTCTTAGAAACCTTCAGTAACAGCAATTTGCCAGTCATCCTTGGTAAACTATTCCAATTACCCACTATCCTTAACAAAAGAGGGGTTCTTTTTCTAAAGTTCCATGTAGAAGTGTTTTACCACTGTCTCAGCATGTGAAAATTAGTCTGCTGGTGAGATGTGTGATGCTGCTTCTAAAATGGTTCCTGGGTGGAAGCTTTTCTTTGGTGCACAGTCTATACATTTATATGTTTGCTTGGAGATTTCTTTTTCCTTTGTTATTTATCTTTCAGCTTTCCTTCAAGTACGTAATAAAGGACCATTAGTTGTTCGGGATTTTTTTTGAACCCATTTAATAATGTTAACTTAAGTGTTAGCTTATACAGTTGTCGGACTTTTCCAGAGATACTATGCCACCTCCTAAAATGATCTGTGGAAACTATGTTAGAACATGCCTCCATTGTCTTTTGATCTGAGCACTTTGGATTTCCTTTCCATTCACACCGGGTCAGGCAGGTCTAAGGTTTGGGGAGCTGATGTGTTCCTGGAGGTTGACCAGCCAGAGGGTTGGATTGCGGGTGTGGTAGACGTGCAGGACCTGAAAATCAATTTGGTCTCAGTTCCCTAGTTTGGAGATTAACTGAAATTACAAGTTGTCCCTCTGAACTCTTCTTCCCCTTATTTTGGCCATTAGGTGCAGAGGATTTAGGGGATGGTTGCAAAAATTGCAGGTTTAAATACCTACAAGCAGTGGACCCTTCTTATTGTGGAAAGAAATACATGCACTGTCAGGTAGCGAAGTGTGTCTCATGGAGCCTGAACTACCTCTTTGAAATTGTACCAGCTTGATAAAATGAGACAATGTATCACAGGAGTTAAAAGTCTTTTCTGAGTGAACTCGCTCTGAGGGGGAGAAAGGAATTGAAATACCACCATGCCGTTTTTGGTGAGGTTTCCTGTGGGTGCGGTTGTTGCCAAGAAGATGCCCCAGCACTTCCCACACACCAGAATGTCTCTGTTGGAAGCCCAGTAAAATGGAAGCCCATTGTAAAATGGTTCAGAAGTTCAGCTGTTTTAAAAGCCCGCACTGGGCTCAACCTGCAAAGAGAGGAGAGCACCTCATCTGTGTGCCAGAGGTTTTGTTGTGAGAAGCTGTACACTACTATGTTGGTTATTAAAGTGCAAGGCTTTGAGTGCTATCTACTCCTTATGCAAGAGATTTTGTATGTAACTACAATTAGGTTTCGTTACCTGGGTTTTAAGTGAATGTGTAGGGCAGTTGCGTCAGTTGTCATCATCTAAGAACAACCCTTAAGATGAAGGCAAGCAATTTGTGCTTAATGTAGTAGAAAAAGGGGGAGCCAGTAGGAGGACTGGCAGGATGAAATAGGGGGAATGTGCTTGAGGCAGTAATCCAGAAAAAATGAATTTTGCATTTTGAATGGATTTCAGGGGACAAGATTACTTCTGTCACAGCCAGAAGGGAAGAGATTATCTCGCATCTCAGCAACAATAATGAGGGACTGGGTTGAGTGTTTTGGTTTTATGAATAGAACAGGAAGGGGAGGCACTAAAATGCTAAAGCAGGCAGGATTTTAGGTCAGTTGTAGGTGTATGGAGGCAGGCAGAGGACAAAGCCAAAGGTGACACCCTGGCATCATGAGAAAGAAATGACTGAAAGACAAGAAGGTGAAGGGCTGCTGCGTGTTCCCCACCATATCAGGGTGTGTTTTGATTGACCTGCAGGAAATTCCCTTGGGGAATTCAGCGTTCAAATGTCTCTAACTTGACATTGTTTGTAGTGTTGTGTTACATTGTTGTCTAAACTCTGCAGTATATTTGCAAACTCAGGTTTGCAGATTGCTGCGGCTGTGTCCCACAGGAGTGTAGCTCCCTCTTTCCC
>NW_008237353.1:4722082-4733804 GCF_000691975.1 Corvus brachyrhynchos
GAATACACCTGCAGTGAAATGTTTCATCCCCCCATAAGGGAAATGGGAAGTATGAAGATCTAACATAATAGAGTGGAGCCCAGGCTGTGAAAAAGAATGGGCTGAGACTAAATGCAAACATTTTGGGTTCTGGTTAAAATACTGTTACTTAATATATATATATAAAAAAAAAAAAGAACATTTACATAAAAACCATGTATTTTGTGAAAAGCATTGCTTACAAATAAGCTTTTTTTTCTGTTAAGAGTCAGAAGTCTATTTCTGCTCATCCTATTTTAATCTCTATTTCCTGTTTGTTTTCACCATTTGTACACTGGGAAGGAAGCTACTGTGTCCTATGGATTTTCCACACTACTGTTTCTATTTCTGCTATGAGAAATTAGCCTTTAGAGCAGTGTAGCAAAAGACATTATTGCAGTGTTTTTGGTGGACTGCAAAGAAGTTGGACCCAATAGAGAAAACACAGATAAGAGCAATCTTTTTTTTTTCATAAAGTTTATGACAAGTATGAAATGGAATAGAAATTGTGTGTTATAGAAGGTTTTTCACTGTGTTGCAATTGTGATAAGCCCTGGACAACACATGGTGAAAAGATGATGGCTTTGAAGGAATGTTTCCACTAAAGCTTGTTCTTGTTTTGGGCAGGAAGCTTATGCTGATATAGTTTTAAATCTTTATATAAATATATATATATATGTGTGTGTGTATGTATATATGTATATATTCAGTATTAAAATTCTCCACTGAAAATTATTTTGGTTTTATTAAGAAGTAATATTTTCAAGCAATGTACTTAATCATTTTACCTGCTGGCTTACCTTTACCCTGTCAGGCAGCTTGGATTAAGGAATTCAACTGCTTCTGCATAATGGCTTTTTTCCTGCCCTTGCAGAACAGTGCTTTTTTTGTTTGGGCTCTAAGCACTTCTGGTGAAAAATCTAAAATTCCTGAAAACCTGTCTTTCTACTCGCTGAAGCAGTTTGTGAAAATATTACTTTTCACTGTAAGATTTTATAATTGCAGTGTATTTGCTTTCTCCCCACTTTCTCAAACTAATAATTTCTTCCGTAGGGTAATACCTTTAGTGATAAATGTACTGGGTTTTTTGTGGGGTAACAGGTCTTTGATCACCTTGACTCTATGAGGAACAGCTCATAGAGCAGCACGTAGCCCAGGACTGCAGTCTGTATGGAGCAGGCCTGCCGTATTTTTCCCGGGTTTGGGCTTAGCTAGGCCCTGTGAAATAGCAGCAAATCTGGGTGCCATCTGGACTTGCTCTCTTTGCTCAGGCGAGGTCTGGGAATCCTGCATCACTCCTAGAGGGAGTGTTTTGTTTTGTTTTTTTTTTTCTTCTAACTGCAGTGTGGGACAACCCCAAGTTTTTCCCAGGACTGTGAAAACACAAAGTCTGCCTTTCCCAAATCTTTTGAGGTTGTCCTTTTTTTTTTTTTTTTTTTCCCTGAGGAAGGCCATGAAAATCACTGCATAATGGGTTTGGTTAAAACATTAATGTCAGATGTGACTTGAATAAACCCTGGAGCTAACCTCACATGAAGCCTATTTGTTTACTTTAACTGAATGAAGAATTAATGAAATGA
This sequence comes from Corvus brachyrhynchos, assembly GCF_000691975.1. Taxonomy (NCBI): domain Eukaryota; kingdom Metazoa; phylum Chordata; class Aves; order Passeriformes; family Corvidae; genus Corvus; species Corvus brachyrhynchos. The sequence goes on from NW_008237353.1 coordinate 4,723,681, forward strand.
TAAGTTGGTTTCACTGAGGTTTTCTAATCAGTTGAAAATGTTTGTTTATTCCTGGAATCATAATGAATAGTTGCAGAGAATAATTTTGAACACTGTTGTATTTTCTCCTCCCAAAATGCAAAATCATAAACGCAAGGACAGCACATATAGAAAACAAACAGAGTCAAAGTATGTAGCTACTGGGGAGAAAAAAATATTCACCTTTTCCTGAATTGTTTGCTTTGGATTCAGGGTTACATTAGGTCCTATTGTGCATTTGTCGACTCATTCTATGTTGCAAGCGAGAATATGCTAAGTACTTACCATTGCTTTGCCTGGTGCAGCTGAGGACTTACTTCCTGGAGAAAATGGTGGTAGAAGTATGTCTCCTTCCTGTTGAAAGAAATCAGCATTTGTCATTTACAAATGGAGGTGTTGTTATTCCAAACACTTTCAGCCATATCCATTTTCTGCAGAAGACTTGGTTGCAGAGGTGAAAAGCATTGACTGAGAAAGCATGACAGTGAACAGTGCCTTGTCTGTCTTTCCCTTCCTCTCACCCCCTCCCCAAAGTGCCACAAATTAAGAATCATGTATTGGTTATCTGCTTGAAAAAACAGTGTTGATACGAAGCACTTAACTCTACCTGTAAAGTAAATTAAGTGTGGATAACAGTGGGTAAACTGCAAAGTTTATTATACTCCCTTATTACCATAATTGCCTCTTTGTAACATGGTTTACAGTGAATTTTTAAGTGCTGACCCCTCATGATAATCCAAACAACACAGAAGAAAATTACATTTCTACTGCTGAGGACAAAGCCAGAGAATTCCTGACTTGCCCTCCTGAATGTGTTTTGTTTGGCTTTCCCCTGAATCTGGGGCACTGGGATAATCACAGAATGGAGCAGCTGCCCTCTTACTCAAATTGGGAACAGGGACTGCAGGTATAAATTCCCCATTTGATGACAATTCAGCAAAAGTGGTTTTGGTAATACACCTATAGAAATATTTTATGCAGTCATGGTACTTACCTTAGCCTTTTGATACTATGTTATAATTTATGGTGGAAGTTTAAACATTTTGACTCCTAGAACATCCAAAACATGGTAAATATTTGCTAAATTTCACTGACATGTGAGGTCTGGAAGAAAATGGTTCATTTTCTTCCATTGTGCTAATGTAGCATGCTCATTCTGGTATGATAATCTTATCATACTGATGTGTGAAGTGTCAAAATGATGGGTGAAGGTTTTCCTGTAATCTGAAGGGTCGCGTTAAGGTTTTTAATACCTATTTTTCAGAGGTTCCTCTGTCTTTTCAAATGCCTGACACTGTCTTTTAGTGGGACAGCACTGTTGGCTTCCTTTGCAGCAGGAAAGCTTTGTATGTTGCCACCACTACTAAGGTATTCCACTGAGCAAGGTGGGCATTGAGATGTGACCTGCTAATAGTCTCAGGCAGGAGGCTTTTCCAGACACAGAATACTAATTCTCAAAATGAAAGGCAGCGGTTTTTGCTTCCTGTTTCCTAGCACTCGACAGAATCTTTTGTGACTCTGACCAATGCAATTACACTCAAAGCAGAGATGTTGCAATTTGTCACTGAGCTTTGGCAATGGGGGCTGATGAGGTGGGCAAGAGGGAAAAATCAAACATGCTGTAGCGTTAAAGTTCATTTGATAAGCTTTAAGTGGTAACTTAGTGATCCACCAGCTTTTTACCCGAACTTGGAATGTTGTAGCTTATATCAGCTTTCCTCTCTAAAAAGACTTGAGGTGAAAAGAGTTGTCTATTTGCCAATATCTTGTTTTCTTAGGAAACTCTTGCCTAAAATTGTGTGTGGTGGTGATTATTTAGTATTCAAAGCTATTAATTTGGGATTGATGAGACACAAATTAAATATTATTAGCTATGATCTGATGATAAAATAAAACTATGGCAAAAGGAACAGATCAGCCATGCTTCCCTGACTTCTATTTTTAGGACTTGAGTTTTCATCTGTTTGAAAAACTTCTGTTGTTGCTCTGACTTTCACTGTTTGATTTGCAAGTTTATGCTGTTGCCTGTTGAGTTTCTATGCCCATGAGTTAATTTATCTTCCTTTGCGTTCTTCAGGTGGTTAAAGACAGAGTGAGTCAGTGTTTTGCAGGTGAAGGTTTAGACAAGTTCTGGATAAAATAATAATAAAGGCTCTGTCTAGATTTTTATCTCGGTGCAGCAGAGGCAGACAGTTGAGAGATGAAGATGAATCTGGGTGGTCTTGATGCTGGAGTTTGCCTTGAGCATGGATGTTCCCAGCTGGGGGACAGGGAGAAAAAAAAAGGTCCTGAAATTATTATGAAATGCATGTATTGAATAACAGTGTTTTGCTGTGCAAGAAACCCGTCTTGTTTGAAAAGCAATCCAACCAGCTATTTTAGCATTGCATATCTTAAAAGCAGCAGCAGGTAACACTAATGCAGCCTTGTTTGCTGTGGGGGTAGAAAAACTGTTCTGCAGGGGTAAAAACCTGGGAAGTCAAGCCACAGCACCCCTCCCGTACATTTATTTGTCTTTTAGCAAATGGTATTTGAATCAGTTCAGTGACATGGAGAAGTTTATGGAAAAGTGCATTACTAGAGCTGTAACTGAGGTGATTTCACAGTTTATTTTTAGGCACTTTGGATTGAAAGTTACTAATTGAGGGTGGGGGTGAGAAGTGAAGGTTTGCTTGAAGTTGGGTTAAGCCGAGGTTATCTGTATTTGTCTCAAGCTGGGAAGAGTTGGCAGGAGAATTGACTAAACTTTGTGAACTTGCACAGACCTGACCCTTAACACACTCACAAGCGCGCTCACACAAACGCGTCCTTGAACACTTTCTCAGCCTTCCACTCCAGCCAATTTCTCTAACAGGCATAACACAATCCTTTCCAGCCCACACTGGGAGGATATTAAATAATTTTTATCCTAAAATTCCTGCTCCCTCCTCCTTTTTAACTTTCCCATCCACCCTCTGCATGTTCCCATTGTGGGGAAGGATGAGTGCTGTTTTCTCTTATCTCCTTGGCTATGAGGGTAGTTTCACAACTGCTCCATGTTTCAGTTTTTCACCTACCACAGACTTAATGTATTAAAGTGGGCCAAATCTGGCACTCCTTATCCCAGACAAATGTTTTATTGAAGTCTTTGGGAACTTTGCCTGGGACTCTATGAGATTGCAGGCAGTGGTATTTAAAAGAGGTTTCCACAGTCACTTGATTTGATTGAAGTTAACTTTTTTTTTTTTTTTTTAGTAGTGGTACCTTAATCAAGGCAGTGCTTTCAAGTCTGAAATCGTCTCTTATGAAGTTACCTGGGAAGAGGTTTGAAATGCCTCTCTTAGTGTTTTCACATCTCCACACATCAATTCCCAGTCATTTCTACTCTCTGCCTTCTGTTTGAAGCCAAACCCTAAGAGAGAAGTCATTTATTTTACTTTCCCCCCTTCAAGGTTAGGCTGGACAGTCTGGGATTCTGAAAGGAGAAGTTAGGCAGCTTGTTATCGGGTACAACTGATTGTCTCCAAGTGATGTGATGAAAGAAACAGTCTAGCTGAGATTCTGACTTTATAACACTAATAAAAGTCCTCAGGGTGAGAGAGGGAGATTTGAAGCCCCTTGCATGCACAGACTTACACCTGCATTCTCTCACTCTGTGATTGATGAAACAGTAGCAGGATAAAAATTATTTTTTTGGGGGAGGATAAGTCCATACAGTTTTTGCTTCTTTTGTGGAGCGTAAGCTCATACAGTTTTTGATGCCCTGGGGGCAAAACAGTATCAGGGTGAGTTGTCAATGAAGGGAGGGAATTGGTCTGTGGAGTTAGTTCTGATAGCCCCACATGCTTCTGGGCAGGAAACACACTTCTGACCATATAGCATTGTGTTTGCTAGAAAACCCATAGCTGGTAGTAAACCTATTACCTGTAGGGCTTTTCTATATTTCTAGTAAGAAGATGATAGATGTATTCCTTTTAAGACTTCAAAGGAAGCAAATGAAAGGGAGAAAGTTAAGCTCTGTCAGAAGCCACCAAAATACCAATATGTCAGCTGCTGAATAGGGTGTGCAGTGTGTTCTGTGCAGGGAAGTGCTGTTGTAATCAACGGAAATGTAGAAAATTGAAGTATGGCAGATATACTGGGTTCCCATTAAGCAGTTAAAAAAGACTATGAAAATAAAGCCTTCTCTAAGAGTGAAAGAAATTAGGAAATTGTGCCTTCACTGACTAGACATTTGTTTCTCTCTGAGGCATCATTCATTATAAGATTATAGGAAAGGCCACTGTAGTAGCATGTTCTTTCACCCTCTGCTTCTTCACTGATGCTGATGTCCCAAGTGTGTTTGTGAGAGCCTCATGCTCAGGTCAGAGCTGCAGATCTGGCCCCCTGATCCGTTCCAACTTGTGGATTGCCGCAGGAGATTTGCCATCTAGCATAGGAGCTCCTTTTTTGTTTTTCCCTCAAACTCAGAATCTAAAAATCTGGTGCAGTACTTGTAGCTGGAGAGAAATGGAAGAGCAGAATACTTTTAGTTGGACTGCAGAGAGGCCACAAAGTCCTAGAGCATTTAGTGAGAGGTTTTTGTGGTGGGAGGAAGTGGAGGCAGAGGCTGAGGATTCAGCCCAGTGAAGAGGCCACAACATTGCAGTTGCGGCAGATTGGTGTAATGGCTCGTGTAATCTGGTGCTGTATGCTTTTCCAACTGAGTTTATAAAAGGTTTGCCTCTAACTACTGGGTCTCCCAAAACTGCTTTAATACTTCTTGTTTTTTTCCTGTGGAAACCTTGGTGGGCCTCTCTGTTGTTTGCTGACGCCACCAGTTCTCTTGACATTGCTGTCTTGTCCCCGACTACTCGGTGGCTTGTTCCTGGTAGTGCTTGTCCTCACAGCTCGTTCAGTGAGTGTATGACTAGAGGTGTGTTCTTGTCCACTTACCTGTGTGTTTAATTGAAGTTCATGATAGGCTGTTGGAGTTACCAGAACTATACTATAAAAATGGGCTACCCTTTTTTCTCTTTTTTTTTTTTTAACTAATGGGTCTTTTCATAGTGTGTACATATGAGAAGGAGCTGGGGCAAATGCTTAATTGAACAATAAGGAAAGATAAACCTCCTCTCTTAGAACAGGCTGTAGTTTTAAAAAAAAAAAATCGTATCTGTCTTTTGGAGTTTAATCTGTGCCAAGATTTCTGTTTGTGGTTTCCTTACATACTTGCATTGTGCTATTTCATCTCCAAAGAAGTTTAGTTTTCTTTCTGTGTTCAGCTTTTTCACAGTTGTGTTACATTTTTCCTTTTTTTCTACCTGAAAACAAAACTTCTGGTTTTGACTTGTCTTCATTTTTTTTTGAATGACGGAAACAGAGCTGAATGCGTTGGACTAGTGGTTGAGTTTCTGTTGCTCAGCTCTTTTTTATGATACTCACTTTTACAGGGTGATTTGTACAACAATTAACATTCCTCCAGGCTGAGGAGAGCTCTAATGGAAGCTCTCTGTGAGCTGAGAGAGCAGCAAAAGTGGTCTGGGAGTAGAAAGATTAAACAGTGAGGTTAAACAGGTCAAATAAGAAGGAACAGTCAGTTGCAAAAAGTGCATAGTACAGGGGATTAGAAGAAGGGATGAAGTTTAATGGCCAGGTTTTGCAATGAGGTTGTTACGTATGTGTAGGTAAATTGTCTTTGTGTTGACATTAGTATGCAGGAGTTTGGCTTTGTCCCCGAAGCTCAAAATGTTATTTTGTAGGAATACAAAAAGCCTAATTTCTTGCATATTGCCTTTCCAGCATACCTGTGACTTAGTGAGCTTCTAGTATTCTCTGTGGAAGTAGTTCCTTTCAGACTTCCATTCACTGAAAAAGTAAATTCCTTCAGTTGCCAAAGGCAGGTAATGGTTTGCAATCTGCCTGTGCTTTCTCACAGGTGCACACAAACTCAATTTCAGTACTAAGACACCACAAATGTTATCAGCATGTTTTTCCTTTTGCCATGTGCAAGCACAATCCAAGATCAGATAAAGGAAATGTCATGTTGACCTGTGGTTGCCTCTGAAATATTTTTGACTCTTGGCTTCATGAGTTAGTTGTCTTTATCTACTGAGGCAGATTTCTTGTCTGTGATGGTGAAAACAAGTTTTCCCTCATGCATTAGTAGAAATGAGTGCTATAGAAGATCTTTATGACTCTTGACTAAGAATCGTTCTACTATACATGACTTGAAAAAATACCAATAAGCTAAATGTTTTTGGTACACTTTGCGGCTGAAATGCATTAGCAGTGGATTCCAGGAAGGAGCGAAGTTGAAATGTGTATTACACTGTTTTGTCTTATTCTTTGTAGATGACTTTCCCGTATTAAAATGTAACAGGGCAAACAGCATAAACATGTGCTCTGTGTGACACAAGAGTGAGAACTGGAGGGTGCAGACTGGATGGGACTTCTTGATTTCCCTCTGAGAGGAGCTCTGACAAGTCCAGAGGACTTTTGCACAGAATGTTCAGGGGTTTTGCTAGAGATACCTCAGTGGGATGTAGTATTACTACTTTTCCCTAGTGAACAGAAGCAAGAATTGGTTACTTTTCTAAAATTCATTGAGCCTTTGTGATTTGTGATTCTATGCTAATGGTTTTCCATTTTGTGCAGAAACATCTTTCCTTGTCTTGCTATGTGTAATGATAATGAATAATGAGGAAATGGCTTCATAGGTGATAAAGGACATTACAAAAATCCTGCTGAGAATTAACTGTAAGCTAAATTGTGTTCAGATCATCAGCTTTGGGCACAGCTCTCCCACTGTGTTTCATCCTTCCTGCCTCCATTCTCTGCTTTCTGATAGGCTTTGCAGCCTGGTCTTTGCCAAGAAAGCAGAAGGCATTGGAAAGAAAGTGGAGTTAATTGTATTTAATGGTGGGTCAGGAAGGGAGGAGGAGAGATAAGGTTTTAATATCAAGAGCCAGCACCAATACTGAATATAGACATGCTTTTAAGTCTGTTTTATTAGAATAATTTCAAAAGCAACTCCTTCAGAAATATTGGTCATCTTGGCAACGTGCCATCATGATTTTTTTTTGAAATCTGAACTCAGGATGACCTAACACTGGGCCTGCTAAAAAAACCTCTTTCCCCCCTCCATCCCCCTCCTTGTATCTTTATCTTCCTTTGCTCCCTAAACCACTGACCGATAAGCAAAAGCATCGGAACTGGCTGTTCCTGCCTTGGTGGTTGGAATAGCTTTTCCTTTTTTTGCAAGGAAGGGTTTATGGAGAGTTTAGGACCTGTGTCTCCAGGACCACCTTGCTTCAGAGCTGGCTGAGCCATCTTGGAGCAAACCAGTGTTTTTATGTAGTGTAAGATAGAAATACCAGCTCAGGTCCCCAAAGTGCGACTGTACCACAGCTCAGAGGCAGTGCCGGGCTCATGCACCTGCTGGCAGTGCTGGAGCTGAGTCACTGCCCACTCAAAAAGCAAGTCATGTCCAATGCTGACTTCTAACCTACTCCATGCAGAACTGCAAACACTTCTCCACCCCTCCATTTGTGGGCATTGGAGGTTTTGGTGCACCACAGAAAGATGGATGCCTGCTGTACTGCTGCTGCTGCCCAGGCCACCTTTGATGAAACAAACTGCTTGGCACGTGGTCCATGTCTGAAGGACATTGCTTCTTGCAAACTGGGGGTAGCTGTCTCTAAATCCCCTCAGCTGTGTTCTGCCCAGGCCATGCCCCAGCCTGCTTTGGAGAGCCAGGAAAACCAGTGGGAATCAGAGCATTTAGGGTATGTGTTTCCTCATAATCTCTTTGAATCTGTTATGTTTTCATAAAACATTTTTTTCAGCTGATGAGTTTTTTTTTCTGATGGGTGAGATTCCTGTCAGAAAATACCAGCCAGAGCTGGGAAAGGAGTTACACAGAAATATATTGTTGTAATAATACCAGAGAAAATTTCCAAGCATGATCTGAATGCAAGGCTTGATTTCTTTTGCTACGGGTCAGAGGAGCTTAAACTGTCCCTTTCATCTGTGTAGTGTTGAATTCTGGGACAGAAATGCTTGGTATTTAGTATTTGGTATTCTATTTTAACTGTTTTTCTGCTGAAAAATAATAAAGATTGAAATAGTGTCCCTTTTGGTAATAATAAAGTGTCTGGTCCAGTCTTAGAAGTTACAAAGCTCTTGGCAGATGAAGGCTGCAAGATTTTATCTCTGGCAATTTCTATTCTAGCTATGTAACTTATGGCAGAAGGTGAGATTCAGGATGACATAGGTTAAGAAGAATTTGGTATGTTAAGTATTGCAAGAGGCACTGTAGAGAATTTGCTTCAATTGTCATGGTTTTCAATGGGAAGAAAATTAAATTTACTTAGTTTTTAAGTTTACAGTGCCCAAGGCTGGAGTCTTAGTATCCTGAGACTTTACTGAATATTTGATATCAAATTTTATACATAAATGATCTACTGAATAAACATTGGATAAGAAGTTTTGAGTTATGCAGGGCAGCTTCCTTAAAAGTGTCAAAATGTATATTCCTAATTGTGTGTTGTTGAATCCTACTCTGTGTATTAGGTTGGCTACGGTAAAAGCTTTTACACAAACGTTATTATTTCTTCTGAAACTGATGGTCTCTTCCTGAGTTCACAACATTTTAAGGATTTTTATACTTTATCTTTTAAAAGAATGATAGTTGAAGATAAGCCAGATTTATTCTTCTCCCCCAAATGAGTTGCAATTAAGCTCATCATTTTAGCTTACTTCTGAGTAGTTGCTAATTTTTTTTGAGGGCTGTGTGTAATGGACTAATTGTTGCCAGAATAAATTACTTTTAGAAGGAAAGTTTATAGCTAAATGGAAGCTGTGGAAACAGAGGAAGCTGTTTCCTTTTTGAAATCTGACCACTGATAACGTCTGGAAACCTGCAAGCTGATGCACTGTAGTTTTGTTTCTATGCTCCTTATATTCCTTGGTGCACATAATTAATATTTTTTTAAAGAATGAAAACTGCAAGAATGCAATAGATTATTTTAATAATTAATTTTTTGCTTGCATTTTCTTTCAGGGTTAAAAATGAATGCAAAAGATAAAATTATGTATATTATTTACAAGGCCCCTTCTCTGAACACTTTGAAGCTGGATACTTCACTGGCCTCTGCTCAGAGTCATGGTTGAACTACAATTTGATAGAATAAGGCATTTAAGAGTGCATAAAGATTTAAGAGTGCAGACATTGTTGGATGTCTTTTGCTGTCATCAGCAAAGGTAAAATATTATTTCCTTTATTAACCCCATGTTCATAGATAGTTGTTATTCACATTATACCTAGGATATAAAAAATGTAAAAACAGAGCTAATACCACAACAGACATTTAGCTGGCAAGTTGTGGAGGTGTGCAACTCTTCCCCAAACATGGAAGTGCTAGTTTTTAATTTGAAAGGAGCAATCTCCTGAGTTCTACTCACAGATTTCTATTCTGCTGGATTTAGTGACTTGGTTACTTACTACTCTTGGTTAGCTTTCATGTGGAGATATATTTAAAATATTTTTTTCAGTCTTTTTAAAATTTAAGCAAAATTTTAGATGTCAGGATTGTTTTACAGTTAATGACCAGCTTTACAGTTAATTTTCAAAAGAATGTGTGTGTTTCTATGCATATTGTAGATTTATTTAAAAAAAAACAACCTCCCTATCAAGAAAAAAAAGAGGAAAATAGAGCACCTTTTTCCATTTTAAGTTGATTCTGATGAAAAGCTATGTAATGCAAAGTTTTTGTTAATCCAGCCAAAGAGGTTGGAATAGCAATTCAGGGCTGTGACCAGCAATGAAGTGGCAGTAACCCAAGGTATGTCCTTATTATAACTGCATAACAGGCCTAAGAAGAGTGAGCAGCTGGGCATGCATGCCTTCCTTTTAGCCATAAGCTTCCCATGAAGAAGCCCAGGAGAAACAGAGCTCTTCCTGCAGCAGTGGAGTTGAGCAAGTTGGACAGAGCAATGCTGACCACGGGATATAGAGGCCCCAGAGCAGGGTGGGGAGAGAGCCCCAGGGGGGTAGTCTGGCAGGCAGGGCCCCTGGGTGCCTGCCTCAGCTCTCTCAGCAGCTTTGAAATGCTAGATTGGGGGACAGCACGTCTGCAGGGATGCCA